>NW_028125868.1:0-380148 GCF_965194825.1 Balaenoptera physalus
ACTGTTATCCCTAGTAAAACTTGTTCCATTGACCAGTGTTTTAGAAGAACAGGTGATAAAGCATTTTGACTAGCTGGCCTAAATTTTAATCACTCAGAAGTGGTTTTATTCTCCAAAAAATAAATGGCGCATGGGCTCAAGACACACCGTCTTCAGTAGTTGTGGCGTGCAGACTCAGTAGTTGTGGCCCAATGGCTTAGTTGTTCCGTGGCACGTGAGATCTTCCCGGACCGGGGATCGAACCGGGTCCCCTGCATTTGCAGGCGAATTCTTAATCACTGCATCACCAGGGAAGTCCCAGATTCGCAGTCTCCCTGTTAATATACCTTAAGCCCAAAGAATCCATGGAAAATTGTTAGAGAAAATAAGGCAATAAAAGATTGTAAGGACTATAACAGAAGCATATAGTACACAGTTCATATAGACACATCCCAAACAGTTACAAAGTATATTAAAAGGGAGGCTGCAATTTTAAAAGAATAAGAAAAATTATACCCACAAACTCCCAATCTTCCCTGAGACGTTGCAATCTGAAACCCCATTGTAGGAAACAGAAGATTCCAGGAGATATTCTACAAATGAAGGACTCCAAACCCTGTGGTTGGATAAGGAATTCTGGAAGGAAGGTATCCTCACCCAAGGAGAGCAGGTTCCTATACTTCTCTAACATCACATCCCTGTACAATTCCCATTGATCTTGGTCCAGGCATTCTCACTCCTCTTGATAAAAATCTATGGCCACATCCTGGAATGTCAGCAGTCCCTGAAATTAAACGTACACATGCCATGTGGCCACGGGAAGAGTTCATAATATGACCCAAGAAGAAAACAGCAAGTTAAGGAAGGTTTTAATTTAGAAGAGTGTCTTCAATTATCCACTAATACATATATATATATATATATATATATATATATATATATACAATTTCTTTTTTTACAAAGTGACTTTCTCTACCTTATTTCTACCTACAAGAAAAGAGTATGGCATGTGAGCCACAAAACCAGTATAGAGACTATACTTGTCTGAAAAAGAAATGATAAAATGATGGTTTCAACACAGGCATATGCATTTTTGAGTGTTTTATTTATATCAAACTGGATAAAATGTGTGTATTTCTCATAGAGAAAAGACCTGTCGAGGTAGAAATGTACCTTTCAACTATTCATGGGTACACGAGTACACTGGGGAGATTGTAAAAGTGCAGATTGTGATTCAGTAGGTCCGGTGGGCCTGAGTTCTATTTTTTTAACAAGCTCATTTTTAACTAGTGATGCCACAGTCTCTGATTCATTAACCACAACTGTGAATATCAGAGACATAATTAGAAAGGTAAAAATTCATATTTAATTTTGAACTTAAAGTGTTTTATGGATTTTACACCTTTAATAGAATAGTGAGCACAGCAGCAACAATCATTTGTGAGTATTTACTATAGACTGTGTATCTTTCTAATTTTTTTGGGTAGGATTCCAGGAAAAAGGCCTGGGCTGCGGCCACAATGGGCATGGCCCCCAGGCCGGGCCGCCCCTCCAGGACCCCCGACGGGGCCCTGCGCTCCTGGCGGCGCCCTCCCCCGCCGCCCCGCTCCCTCCCGGAAGGCCTCAGGGCAGAGCGGTCCCACCCACTGCGCGCTGAACAGAGCCCGCGTTTCCTCAGAGCTGGAACTCCCGGCTCAGGCGGGGTCTCTTCCCTCCGCCTTCACGGAACTGCCCCGGAGCCCGAGGGGAGGGCAACCTCACTGAGGCTGCCGGCTCTGGAGGTGCCCCGGCGGCCGAAGCCATGACAGTCGCGGGGACGGCGGGCCGGGTAAGTGGGCGCCGACCCTCCGCCTGGTCCGGTGCCCGGGCAGCAGCACAAGACCAGCTTCTGAGGGGCAGGGGTTCGCTGCCACCCGCCGCAGCTGTGCAGAAAGAGCGGCCTCCAGCGTCTGGTCCCCGGGAACTTCGGTCCGTCCTCTCGCCCCTGCCCTCGTCCTGGCTCGCGAGGCCTGGTGGGCGTGAGGAGGGGGTCGGCCTGAGCGTCCTGAGGGGAAACGGGGCAAGGGAGGCGCAGGGTCCGGCTGCAGCGTCATCGCCCCTCTTCCCGACTGCGGGGAAAGCGGCTGAAAACTCCTCCCGAGGCGCGCAGGCCCCTTATTCAGCCGAGACCCTCTGCGCTCCTTCCTCCCTGAGCTAAAGTACCGGGGGGAGGGGACAGGGCAGGGAACTGACGCAGGTAATGGGGAACATCAAAAGGTGATTGTTAACTAAGGAAAACCAGCTCTCCCAAGGTGAGGAATGCGGCGCTTTTCTTTGCCTGGGCTCACTGAATTCCTTCCTTTGATATGCACCTCAGCTCTCTGGGGCCTGCATTCTGTATTTGCATATCCTGAGTGCCTCAGGGCCCGCCGGCTCACATTGGAGGGCTGCAAGTGCTGAAGACTGTGACATCCTTTGTTTACTGATAGGGCAAGAACTATTCCATTTCTCACAGGCTTGAGGGGCAGACAGTGGAAAAAAGTCAGAGAATCTCACTCGGCCTGTACTTTGGTTTACATATACATAATATTTATACTTAACTGTGCTAATAGAGGTTCTCAAGTCCAGTCAACTTGTACTACTGCCCTCTATGTATCAATTTCATCAATATCATAAGATAAATGCCTATAGAATTGACTTAATCCGTTTAAATAGGATAATGATTTTTAAAGGAAACATAATAGAAATATAACAACGAAACCTTTACCACTAAAGGCTGGGTCTGGAACACCCTAAATAAATGTTCCATTGTTAAAATATTGAAAGATGTAGTCAATAGAAATATCAACAAAAATGACAAATAATAAGGGTAGCAGAATGTGGAAATGTTCTATCTTTATCATTAAAGTGGCAGAAAATCATTTATTAGTAGGCACTGGGGGCAGAAGATGCCTGATTTTCTATCTGTGTCATATTTGTGCAGTTGTTTCAACAAGTAACTTAAAGACAAAATGGAAAAACAAGGAGGTTTGTGCCTGAGATCATGTTGATGTGAAACCAGGGATGGCCACCTTGTGCCAGGTGAGTTAAGTTTACCTGGCAGGTAGACCGCAGAGCTCCTGGGAAGCAAGGGTTGAAATTTTTCTGCTGGGTGCCCCTTAGGTTCTGTGACTTGACTGACTGTGAGTCATGTTTCTGGAAAGACCTGATCACAGGAAAAGGGTGGGAATAGAGTGATTTGGGGAGCAGCTAACCACATTCATCACAGCTCACGGCCTGAATGAATTTTAATGAAACAGGAAAACAAATGCTTCTTATGGAATCAGAGAATGTGAGGGCTGGACAATCCCAGAAAATGAGGAACACCCATCCCATTTTCCAGATGACAAAACAGAGGTCCAGCAAGGTGAAATCCCTCACCCAAGTTGCACCCGTCTCTCCTCCCCACTACGTGGTTCATGAAAGCAGGACTCTTCCTGTCTTGATCACTGCTGAAGCCCAAAAAGGGCCAGGCATCTAGCAGCTGCTCCAAAAATGTGGGTTGACTGTAGGAACAATGCTATTTCTTTCTTTCTCACTCTTCTTCAGGATTGTGCCAAGAACTCCCCAGGTTGCAATGTAATTCGATAAATGTAAATATTAATTGAGTTTTGTTGTGATGAGGACTTAGGCTTTGAAGGTAACAGACTTGGTTCAGATCTTGGTTCTGCCACTCCATAGCTGTTTGGCTTTGGGAAAATTACTAAACCTCTCTCAGATTATTTCCTCCTTTGTAAAGTGGGGATAAATCTATCTGAGCCAGCAGAGCACCTGCATGAGAGATGTGCACTAAATATTGGTCTTTCTCACTCTCTTACGCCATCTCTGTGTTCTTCCCAGAGAAGCTGTACTGAAGGATATAGTACTTTTGTTTAAAATAGTTAACTAATTAATTAATTAATTTGTTTTTGGCTGCGTTGGGTCTTCGTTGCTATGCGCAGGCTTTCTCTAGTTGCAGCAAGCGGGGGCTACTCTTTGTTGCGGTGCGCGGGCTTCTCATTGCGGTGGCTTCTCTTGCTAGCCTTAACCCCAATGCTAGCCTTAACCCTGGCTCTCACAACATGAATTCCTCTTCCCATATCTTATCCACTAATTAATATAAATGTAGGCATATTATTTCTATTAGCCATATCACACCTAGCCATTTACTCCATCCTCAGATCTGGATGAACTTCACATTCAAAATACACACTCACTGGAGCTCTAGGAACAATAGCACAGACAATCATCTCCTATGAAGTAATGTAGCAGTTATTCTATTCTCAGTCTTACTGATAAATGGATCATTTACACTTTCAACAGTAATTATTACACAAGAACACCTATGACTAATTTTCTCCTGACCCCTACCCAGAATTTGATTATCTCCGCAGTAGCAGAAATCCAATGAAGCCCCACTTGATTTAACGGAAGTAGCATCAAAACCTGTATATGTCTTCAATGTAGAAAATGTAGCAGGCCCATTCACCCCGTCCCTCTTAGAGAATATGTCAATTTCCCTATAATAAACATTTCCACAGCAATCTATTTTTAAGAGCATTCGACAATCCCTAGGTGCCAGAATTATATACAGCCCAAGTCATCATTAAAACACATCTAACAATCTCCTTTCTATGAATTTGAGCCTCCTACCACAATTTTGATATGATCAACGCATACATCTCTTATGAAAAGTTTTTTTACGACTAACATTAACCCTATGTATGTGAGAGTTTTCACTACTTGTCATCATACCAGGCAACCCACCACAAATTTAAGAAATATGTCTGACAAAAGAGTTACTTTGATAGAGTAAATCATAGAGGTTTCAATGCTCTTATTCCTGGAATTGAATTCTTCCTAATAATTTTACATTCTCCATGCTACCTACCACATTACACCACATGCTATATAGTAAAGTTCTCTAAGTAAGCTACAGGCCCATACCCCCAAAATATTTTTGTATATCCTTCCTGTGCTAATAAACTCTCATTGTTTTTACCATCATTCTACTGACCATTTTCTCAGGAAATATAATTGTATAACAAGCTCACACTGGTTAATGGTATCCCCATTCTAATAAAAAATATGAACCCATAAGCTACAGAAGCATCCAACAAATATTTCCTAAAACAGTCCACCACATCAATACTACTTATAATGGCTATTATCATTATTCTAATATACTCTGGTCAAAGAGCACAGTGAATAACAAGAATCTTTAATCCAGGAGCATCCACCCTCATGACAATCGCCCTTGTCACAAAAGTAGGACTTTCCCCATTTCACTTCTGAGTGCCTGAAGTCACACGAGGCATCCCATGAACAGCAGACCTGATGCTATCAACATGACAAAATTGCACCCCTATCAGTTTTATACCACATGTCACCATCCATCAACCTAAATATACTATTAATCATAGTGATATTATAAATCATAGCTGGAGGCTGAGGCAGACTTCGCCATACTCACCTGGAAAATATTACACCCTCCTCATCAATTGCCCATATAGGATGAATAACAGCTATTATAATGTATATTCAGATTATAACAATCCTAAACATACTAATTTATATCATAACAACACTATCTTCTTCTTATTTATGCCCAGATCATGTACTACAAGAGTATCATTATCACACACATGAGATAAAACACCTCCCATCACAATCATTTTCCTCACCATTATAGTATCATTAGGACATCGCCCATCACTATCAGGCTTTCTACGCAAATGAATAATTATCCAAGAGATAACAAAAACGACAACATCATTCTACCAACACTAATAGCCACCATAGCAGTCCTCAGCATATATTTCTACTTGCAGCTAACATACTCCACATCACTAACTATATTCCCTTCATTAAACAACACAAACACAAAACAATTTCAACATACAAAGAAATAACCTTCCTATCGTTACCAATCATAATACCCTCACGGTTACTACACACAACACCCATTCTATCGGTGCTGGACTAGGAATTTAGGTTAGTTCAGACCAAGAGCTTTCAAAACCCTAAACAAGTGAAATTGACTTAATTCCTAAAAATAAGGATTGCAAGACTTTATTCTACATCAATTGAATGTAAAGCAAACACTGTATTGAAGCCAAATCTTTACGAGATTGATGAGTTTTAACCCCAGGAAACTTTAGTTAACAGGCAAATCCTCTAGTCAACTGGCTTCAGTCTACTTCTCCTTCATTTGAGAAAGAAAAAAAGAAAAAAAAAAGGCAGGATAATCACTGGCAGAATTGAAGCTGCTTCTCTGAAGTTACAATTCAATTTGTTGATTCACCACAGGGTTTGCCAGAAAGAGGGCTCAATCTCTGTCTTCAGATTTACAGTCTAATGCTAACTCAGTCATTTTACCTCTGTTCATACACTGCTGTATATTTTCAACAAATCACAAAGATATCGGCATTTTATATTTACTATTTGGTGCTTGAGCTGGAGTAGCAGGCAGCACCTTAATTATATTAATCCAGGCTGAGCTATGCTGACCTGGACCGCTACTTGGAGATGCCCAAATCTGTAAGGTTGTCATAACAGTCCCTGCACTTGTAATAATTTTCTTTATAGCTGTACCCGTTATGATTGCAGGCTTTTGAAAACTGACTTGGGCCACTAATAACTCGGACACCTGAAGTAGCATTTCCCCCAATAAATCATATAAACTTTTGCCTACTTCCCCCATCATTCTTACTCCTACTCATATCACCAATAGTAGAAGCTGGTTCTGGTACCAGTGGGACCGTGTATTCAGCTCTAGCCTGCAATCTGGCCCATGCAGGAGCCTCTGTCGACCTAACTGTTTTCTCCTTACATTTAGCAGGTGTCTCCTCAATTCTTGGTATTATTACTTTTATTACTATAGTCTTTAATACAAAACCAGCAGTCATATCCCAATACCAAACACCATTATTTGTTTAATCTTCCACAACTATAGCCATATTACTATAATTATCAATCTCAGTCCAAGCAGCCAGAATTGCCATGCTGTTAAGAGATAGAAATCTAAACACTACTTTCTTTGACCCGGCAGGAGGAGACCGAATCCTATACCAACACCTCTTTTGATACTTTGCTCACCCTGAAGTCTGTATTCATGGCCTAACAGGGTTTGTTATAAACTCACATATCATTACATACTATTTAGGACAAAAATTGCCTTTCAGCTATCTGGGAATAGTATGAGTCATGTCCACTGGTTTTTTAGGAGTTCTCTTGTGGGCCCATCATATGTTTACCATAGGGATAGCTGTGGACTCAGGAGCACACTTTGCATATGCTACCGTAATTACTTCTATCCCTACAGGAGTAAAAGTATCTAGCTGATTAGCAACTCTTTATTTAATTTTTCTTTTTCTTTTCTTTTTTTTTTTTTTTTTTTGGCTGAGTTGGGTCTTGGTTGCTGCGCATGGGCTTTCTCTGTTTGCGGTGAGCGGCAGCTACTCTTCGTTGCGGTGTGCGGCCCTTTCATTGCAGTGGCTTCTCTTGTTGCAGAGCACGGCCTCTAGGCGCGTGGGCTTCAGTAGTGGTGGCTTGCGGGCTCTAGAGGGCAGGCTCAGTAGTTGTGGCACACGGGCTTTTTGCTCCGCGGCATGTGGAATCTTCCCAGACAAGGGCTCGAACCCGTGTCCCCTGCATTGGCAGACGAATTCTTAACCACTGCGTCACCAGGGAAGTCCCTGGTTAGCAACTGTTCACGGAGGTAATACTATATGACCTCCCACTATATTATGAGTTTTAGGCTTTAGTTTTTCTTTTTACAGTAGGTGGTTTGACAGGAATCATCTTAGCCAACTCATCCCCAGACATTGTCCTCCAGGATATATACTATGTAGTAGCACACTTCCATGACCTAATGTCCATGGGAGCAGTCTTCACTATTATAGGAGGCTTTCTACACTGATTCCCACTATTCTCAGGTTATACAGTTAACTCAGCATGAGCAAAAATTCACTTCACAAGTATATTTGTAGTAGTAAATATGACTTCCTGCAGCACTTTCGTGGCCTCTCAGGGATGTCACTACGTTAGTCTGAGTACCCTGAGGCACACACAACATGAAATATTTTGTCTTTAGGCTCATTCATCTCAGTAGCAGCAGTAATGCTAATAATCTTCATACTTTGAAAAGCATTTGTGTCTAAACAAGAAGTCTTAGCAGTGGAAATTGCTACTCCTAACCTAGAATGGTTACACGGATGTCCTCCACCATATCCTACGTTTCAAGATCCTACCTATGTCAATGTAAAATAAGGAAGGACTCAAGTCCTTTTCAACCAGTTTCAAGCCAACACCATAACAATTATGTCTTCCTCAATAAATGAGATAAAAGTAAAAAGTGATGTAGCTTTGTCAAAGTTAAATGATAGGCTAAAATCCTGTATATCACTAAGGCATATCAATTTCATCTAGGCTCTCAAGATACAACATCACCGATTATGGAAAAACTTTTACATTTTCTTCATCACACATTAATAGTGATTTTTAAAATAAGTTCTCTAGTCCTCTATATCATTTCACTAATATTGACATCTAAACTCATCTGCATACAATAGATGCACAGGTAGAGAAAATGTGAACAATTTACTAGCTATTATTGTAATCTTAATTGCCCTATCATCATTGTGAATCCTTTACATGATACATGAAATCAATAACTCTTCCCAAACCATAAAAAACTATGGGTCAGTAATGATACTGAAGCTACAAATACACAGATTACGAAGATTTAAATGTTGACTCCTCTGTAATCCCCACATCAGAGCTAAAACCAGGAGAATAATGACTAATAGAAGTCAACAACCGAGTAGTTAGGGATAGTCATTGAATATTAGTTTCATCTGAAATCGTTGTACACTCCGGAGTTGTTCCTTCTCAGGCCTAAAAGGAGCTGCTATCCCAGGACGCCTAACTTAAAGAATCGTTATATCAACAGGACCAGGCCTATGTTGTGGACAAGAGAGCTCGTTTTCCTGAGTTCAAAGACAGGACAGAGGGATATGGCTGAGATATGGGGTGAATCTGCAGCCCATGGGGATGCACTCTCCAAGCTCCAGTATAGGAATGGGGCCTCTAGGGTCCCAGGCCACCCACCACGCCCTCTGGAGCAGGATCTGGGCAACATTCCCTGTCAGTGATGAGGCAGCCCTAGCACTTGTCATGCCCCAATGTCGTGTCCTATGTGGGCCCCATGCTCTTGGGACCACACCCCACACTCTGCAGGTCCATGCTACAGGGTCCTTCATGCCTCAGGAGTAGAGACCACACAGCAAGCAGTTCCCTCCGCAACCAGCAGGAGGAGGGGAGGAGAGCAGGGGCACCAGGGGACTCTCACTCAGACAACAACACCCCAGCGGTGGCAGCGGGGACAGTGATGATGCAGATGAGGCACAGACCAAGAGATGGGACCAGAGGACCCAAAAGGCAGCTGGTCAGGTCCTGGCTCACCTGCACCCCGGACACCTTTGTCCCGCATACACCCCCTTCCTCATACACCCTCTCCTTAAATGCAGATTCTTCAGATGCGAACAGGCAGAGCTTCAGATTGAAAGTCAGCTCTTCCAAAATGACCCGTCAGCAAACACGGCAGGATTCCACTCCAGTGGGTGCCCTGGAGTCGACAACTCAGGGATTGAAGTGGATATCGGTGCCAGGGACAGTGGGAGGGAATGGGGAATGAGACTTTCATGGTTGTGGAATTGTGGTTTTGAAGGACGAAAAGTTCTAGTGATGGTGGTGATGGCTCCACGAGAAAGTGAATCTATCTGATGCCTCAGAAACGTGCACTTAAAATGGTGATGATGGTAAAGGGTATATGACGTGTGTTTTATTTCACTTAAAATAAATTCTTAAGATAATGTCTTGTTAATTGAGATTCCATTTCGACTCCCCTTCATCACAAATGTCGGAGGCCCAGACACAGTCCCCTACCTTAGGGGCCATCACGGTACCCTCACAGAGCACGTGGGAGACCATTCTTAGGGGGGGCTAGTCTGTGCTCACCTGACCTCTGTCCAGGGGGACCCAGGCAGTGGTGACCCCCATAGATTAGACATATGATATGCTATAGTATTAATACGATACCACCAAGTGTTGTCACTCACCGGAACACAGAGCAGCAACCCACTCAAACATGCCTGACCTCATATGATTGTGACAAGATGAAGAGAAGAAAAGGAACCACAGGTTAATCAGGACAACACCCTTAATGCAGAGGTTGGAAATCTCAAAGGGGACAGGACACACTGCAGGCAAAGAGCGCATATGCGGTCTCCCCATCCATGTGCTCCTGACCCATGCAGGTATGGTGAGACCCACACAGTCCCAGCACCCTATACCTGGGGCCACACATCCACACTCACCAGGGTGACGCACCTCCCCAGACCCCTCCACCTGGGTCACATGTCCACAGTCCCAGGGTGACCTCACCTCCCCAGACCCTGCACCTGGGGTCACACGTCCCCTTGGTCAGGACACCATGGCTCTGCAGGGGGCTCCCCCAATGTGGAAACAAGCTGGGTCCCTGGGACCTCCTGGGATGGGAAAAAGTGTCAGGTGGGTCTCCTTTCCCCACACTTGTCCCAGAGGAGTCCTCCTCTTCTCACTTTGGTTCTGTGTGATTTTAACTGTTTTTACAGCTTTCATACTAGAGTTGAACACACGACCCTGGTGCTGGCATGCTCAGTCCTTTCTCGTCTCACTTACATGTTGAGAACACTCACAGGACAGCAGGGCTGAAAGCCGAGGGGCAGCTCTGGACTCTGCTGAGTAGGGACGGTAGACTGGAGGGAGAGCTCAGCAGCAGCCTCAGCTGTCACCCATCGGCCTTTTGCCCGATCTGCGTGCCCTGCAATCAATTCAGCAGCTAAACCTGCTTCCCTATGCACCGTGCACGTGCTGGTAAATTGGAATTATTGCCAGGTAGTCCTCCTGAGGATTCTCCATGAGCCCCAGGGAAGGTGAACCTTGCAGGGATTAAGACTAAGGCCCCGACCATAGCACTGACCCTTGGGAGGACCAGGTCACCACACTCAGAAGAGAGGCTGTTACGTACACAAGCCCACCTCAGCTCCAGACCCCAGACATCTAAGCACTGACATTCAGATGCAGGCACGGAGCTTCCCAGTAGTGAGGCCAGGCCGGGTCTCTACCCAGGTCCCCGTAGTCCTAGCGTACACAGAACATGGTCAGGTCTAAATCTTCTTATTCTAGACAACACATGGTCAGCTCTAAACATAATCAGTAGACAGGACATGCAGTGGTCTAAATCTACCATGTAGACACAACTTGATCATGTTTAAACTAGCTTAGGGCTGATCTCATAGGGGGTACAGATCACACACATGGGTCTCTCATCTTTGGACACCCACATCAGGAAACTGAACAAAATCTTTGTCATTAAACATTTCAACAGGCAAAACAGAAATGTTCCCAATGTCTCTGGCCACCTGATGGTCAGCATCCACGGGCGAGCCACGAACTTCTTAGAGTGCAGCCCAGTCTGCTGCCAGGACAGACAAGAAGTGGCCTGATTCCAGCCTCCCAGGCTTCCAGAAGGAGGCGGCCACACTGCAAGCCAGGTCAGGAGAGTCCTACATGGTCCAGGCAGGGAGATCCGGTCTGTCCATTCGGCTGGCCGATTCCGGGTGGGGCGCTCAGGGCCGCTGAGACCCCTGCACTCAGGTCCTGCTTCCCTGCAGCGTGTGCGTGTGCGTGTGCATGTGCGTGTGTGTGTGTGTGTAGAGGGGGCGGTGGCTGACGGCTCCCATAGTTCCCAACCCGGGCACCGCACTGTCTTCGAGGGGAGGCACGGGGAGAGTTAGGGGCACAGAAGCCGTTGGAGAGGAGAACCCACCGCGGAACTCCTTGCATACTGGCTCGCCCCACCCGGACACCCGCCTGCCCATCGTGGGCCGCATGTCGCCCCCAGTCCCCCACCCCCGAGGGCTGGGTGCCTGCTCTTTCAACAGCACAGGGTCTCACATGAAGGAGACCCAGTGGGGACTGTCAGCCCCCGACTCCTGATGCTGTGTTTGGGGAGAATGAACCCCCTTGACTGGGCGATGGGACCCTGTGAGGAAAGAGGTGTCGGCCCGATCCAAGTCGGGGCCTGGCTGAGATATGAGAAAACAGGAGCCAAGGGCAGGGCCTGGAGGCCAGGCCAACAGGAGGGGCACCCCCGGCCTTGGCCAGGCTCTCCAACGGTGACATTGTTGCTTTAGGGGACCTGGGACAGGTGACTGAATGTAATGGGAGTCTAAACTGGACCCTGAATGGGGCTTAAAGAAGGTGTGAAGGATGTTACTGAGACAGTGACAGTCATTGGAAGACAAACTCTGTGTCAGGATATCCTGCTCCGTCCATTTAAATCCCTGAGATCTGTGACCTTTACGTGGCTACGCAGGATTGTTAGAGCAGCTGCGTGCGGATATATCTGGGGCACAATTCAGTCTGCAGCCAACTTGCAAGTGGTTCCAGCAAACACACAGGTGTGCGCACAGGCAGGCACAGCACACACACAAACATATGCACGTGCACAGCACAAATATATTCACACACTAGCATGTGAACACACATGCACCCATATGCCCATGCACACACTAATGTGTGCAAGTTCACATACCTATGCACATGCACAGCATATGTATGCAAACAGGCACATGCACACGCATAGCACACACACAGGGAATAAAGTGAATCCGTAAAGCATTAATTCCTGAACACAAGTGAAGCTGACATGTATTTTTCCCTTTTCTTAGCCTTGATGTTTTCCACAACAAAAAGTTTAAGAAAAAAGTTAATGGCAAATGACTTTTGATTCATAGGACTTTCTGATTTTATTCCACAAATATTATGACAGTAGAAATGAATGTAGATATTACATGTGTCCACTAATGGATGAATGGAGAAGAAAAACACGGTCCATCAATACAAGGAAAGGCTATTCAGCCTAAAAAGCAAGTCAATTCTGACACAGGATGCAGCAGGGATGAACCTTGAGGGCATTATGCTCAGTGATGTAAGCTAGACACAAAAAAACAAACAGTGCTTGATCCACTCATACAAGGCCCCTAGAGCAGTCGGAAATATAGAGACATAAAGTAGGATGTTGAGGGCCAGAGGCTGAGGGAGGGACAATGGGGAGTGAGTGTTTAATGGGGACTGTTTCAATTTTGCAAGATGAAAAAGTTCTGGAGGATGATGGTGGTCAGGTTTGCACAACAGTGTGAATTACTTCCTGACCCTGAAATGTGCACTTAAAAATGCTTAAGATAGTACATTTTATGTTATGTGTACCAGACCACAATTTTTAAAACTTTTCAAAAAACAACAGGAAATAGTCCATGAATACCACAAGATGCACAACTTCACTAACAACAGAGGGATTAAAGCCATAAGCAAAATACTGTGCATACACCTACCAGAATGGCAGACATGAAAGACATAGTATCAAACATCAGCAGGATGTGGAGCAATGGAAAGCCTGGTACGCAACGGGGGGATGCAACCACTTCTGAAGCAATCGGGCCTCAGATACCGAAGTCCGTGCACAGAGACCCACAGTGCTCCTCCCAGTTGAACACAAACCCACCAGCCCTGCACCAGGACACACGGACATGGACTTGCAGCCACAGGAGCCAAACCTGAAGGAACCTGAAGGCCATCACAGACGGATGCAGAAATGAACCATGCACGCTCCTATGAAGGAATATTCCACAGCAATGGAGTACATTTTGTTTAAAGGTAGTAAAACTATAAAAATTATTTTTTAAAGAAAACTATATTTACAAGATGAAAGAATCTATAATTCTGGCACCTAGGGATTGTCGAATGCTCCTAAAAATAGATTGCTGTGGAAACGTTTATTATAGGGAAATTGACATATTCTCTAGGAAGGACGGGGTGAATGGGCCTGCTACATTTTCTACATTGAAGACATGTACAGGTTTTGATTCTACTTCTGTTAAATCAAGTGGGGCTTCACTGGATTTCTGCTACTGCGGAGATAATCAAATTCTGGGTAGGGGTCACGAGAAAATTAGTCATAGGTGTTCTTGTGTAATAATTACTGTTGAAAGTGTAAATGATCCATTTACCAGTAAGACTGAGAATAGAATAACTGCTACATTACTTCATATGAGATGATCGTCTGTGCTATTGTTCCTGGAGCTCCAGTGAGTGAGTATTTTGAATGTGAAGTTCATCCAGATCTGAGGATGGAATAAATGGCTAGGTGTGATATGGCTAATAGAAATAATATGCCTACATTTATACTAATTAGTGGATAAGATATGGGAAGAGGAATTCATGTTGTGAGAGCCAGGGTTAAGGCTAGCATTGGGGCAATAATATATAAATTGATGATGTTGATGGACATAGTGGTTCTTTAATAAGTAATTTGAATGCCTCAGCAATGGGTTGTAATCATCCATGGGGGCTGACGATTTTTGGCCCTTTCTGGATTTGTATATAGCCTAGGATTTTCCATTTAGTTAATATGAGGAATGCTATGGTGAATTAAATTGGGTAATTTGTGAAAGAATGTTGATTATAAACATATTCTTAGGAAGAGGACTTGAACCAGTGCAGAAAAAGTTTCAGTTTTACATAATTACCGGGCTCTGCCAGCGTAACGAACCCTGTTCTACAGTAGGGTATGTATAAATTAATTGAATGTAGATTATATCATCATTTAGTTTGAAGACATTTTGTAAAGGAAGCCGTATTGCTCTTGTCCTTTCATACTGGAAGAAATCTGCAATAGACAGAAACCAACCAGGATGACTCCAGTCTGAACTCAGATCACGTGAGACTTTAATCGTTGAACAAACAGACAATTAATAGCAGTTATACCGTTGAAATGTCGTGATCCAGCATCAAGGTCATAAACCATATTGCCCATATGAACTCCAGAATACAATTACACTGTTATCCCTAGTAAAACTTGTTCCATTGACCAGTGTTTTAGAAGAACAGGTGATAAAGCATTTTGACTAGCTGGCCTAAATTTTAATCACTCAGAAGTGGTTTTATTCTCCAAAAAATAAATGGCGCATGGGCTCAAGACACACCGTCTTCAGTAGTTGTGGCGTGCAGACTCAGTAGTTGTGGCCCAATGGCTTAGTTGTTCCGTGGCACGTGAGATCTTCCCGGACCGGGGATCGAACCGGGTCCCATAGTTCATTGGCAGGCGAATTCTTAATCACTGCATCACCAGGGAAGTCCCAGATTCGCAGTCTCCCTGTTAATATACCTTAAGCCCAAAGAATCCATGGAAAATTGTTAGAGAAAATAAGGCAATAAAAGATTGTAAGGACTATAACAGAAGCATATAGTACACAGTTCATATAGACACATCCCAAGCAGTTACAAAGTATATTAAAAGGGAGGCTGCAATTTTAAAAGAATAAGGAAAATTATACCCACAAACTCCCAATCTTTCCTGAAACATTGCAATCTGAAACCCTATTGTAGGAAGCAGAAGATTCCAGGAGATATTCTACAAATGAAGGACTCCAAACCCTGTGGTTGGATAAGGAATTCTGGAAGGAAGGTATCCTCACCCAAGGAGAGCAGGTTCCTATACTTCTCTAACATCACATCCCTGTACAATTCCCATTGATCTTGGTCCAGGCATTCTCACTCCTCTTGACAGAAATCTATGGCCACATCCTGGAATGTCAGCAGTCCCTGAAATTAAACGTACACATGCCATGTGGCCACGGGAAGAGTTCATAATATGACCCAAGAAGAAAACAGCAAGTTAAGGAAGGTTTTAATTTAGAAGAGTGTCTTCAATTATCCACTAATACATACATATATATATATATATATATATATATATATATATATGTATAATTTTTTTTTTACAAAGTGACTTTCTCTACCTTATTTCTACCTACAAGAAAAGAGTATGGCATGTGAGCCACAAAACCAGTATAGAGACTATACTTGTCTGAAAAAGAAATGATAAAATGATGATTTCAACACAGGCATATGCATTTTTGAGTGTTTTATTTATATCAAACTGGATAAAATGTGTGTATTTCTCATAGAGAAAAGACCTGTCGAGGTAGAAATGTACCTTTCAACTATTCATGGGTACACGAGTACACTGGGGAGATTGTAAAAGTGCAGATTGTGATTCAGTAGGTCCGGTGGGCCTGAGCTCTATTTTTTTCACAAGCTCATTTTTAACTAGTGATGCCACAGTCTCTGATTCATTAACCACAACTGTGAATATCAGAGACATAATTAGAAAGGTAAAAATTCATATTTAATTTTGAACTTAAAGTGTTTTATGGATTTTACACCTTTAATAGAATAGTGAGCACAGCAGCAACAATCATTTGTGAGTATTTACTATAGACTGTGTATCTTTCTAATTTTTTAGGGTAGGATTCCAGGAAAAAGGTCTGGGCTGCGGCCAAAATGGGCATGGCCCCCAGGCCGGGCCGCTCCTCCAGGACCCCCGACGGGGCCCTGCGGTCCTGGCGGCTCACTCCCCCGCCGCCCCGCTCCCTCCCCGAAGGCCTCGGGGCAGAGCGGTCCCACCCACTGCGCGCTGAACAGAGCCCGCATTTCCTCCCATCTCCCGGCTCAGGCGGGGTCTCTTCCCTCCGCCTTCACGGAACTGTCCCGGAGCCCGAGGGGAGGGCGACCTCACTGAGGCTGCGGGCTCTGGAGGTTTCCCGGCGGCTGAAGCCATGACAGTCGCGGGGACGGCGGGCCGGGTAAGTGGGCGCCGACCCTCCGCCTGGTCCGGTGCCCGGGCGGCAGCACAAGACCAGCTTCTGAGGGGCAGGGGTTCGCTGCCACCCGCCGCAGCTGTGCAGAAAGAGCGGCCTCCAGCGTCTGGTCCCCGGGAACTTCGGTCCGTCCTCTCGCCCCTGCCCTCGTCCTGGCTCGCGAGGCCTGGTGGGTGTGAGGAGGGGGTCGGCCTGAGCGTCCTGAGGGGAAACGGGGCAAGGGAGGCGCAGGGTCCGGCTGCAGCGTCAGCGCCCCTCTTCCCGACTGCGGGGAAAGCGGCTGAAAACTCCTCCCGAGGCGCACAGACCCCTTATTCGGCCGAGTCCCTCTGCGCTCCTTCCTCCCTGAGCTAAAGTACCGGGGGGGAGGGGACAGGGCAGGGAACTGGCGCAGGTAATGGGGAACATCAAAAGGTGATTGTTAACTAAGGAAAACCAGCTCTCCCAAGGTGAGGAATGCGGCGCTTTTCTTTGCCTGGGCTCACTGAATTCCTTCCTTTGATATGCACCTCAGCTCTCTGGGGCCTGCATTCTGTATTTGCATATCCTGAGTGCCTCAGGGCCCGCCGGCTCACATTGGAGGGCTGCAAGTGCTGAAGACTGTGACATCCTTTGTTTACTGATAGGGCAAGAACTATTCCATTTCTCACAGGCTTGAGGGGCAGACAGTGGAAAAAAGTCAGAGAATCTCACTCGGCCTGTACTTTGGTTTACATATAGATAATATTTATACTTAACTGTGCTAATAGAGGTTCTCAAGTCCAATCAACTTGTACTACTGCCCTCTATGTATCAATTTCATCAATATCATAAGATAAATGCCTATAGAATTGACTTAATCCATTTAAATAGGATAATGATTTTTAAAGGAAACATAATAGAAATATAACAACGAAACCTTTACCACTAAAGGCTGGGTCTGGAACACCCTAAATAAATGTTCCATTGTTAAAATATTGAAAGATGTAGTCAATAGAAATATCAACAAAAATGACAAATAATAAGGGTAGCAGAATGTGGAAATGTTCTATCTTTATCATTAAAGTGGCAGAAAATCATTTATTAGTAGGCACTGGGGGCAGAAGATGCCTGATTTTCTCTCAGTGTCATATTTGTGCAGTTGTTTCAACAAGTAACTTAAAGACAAAATGGAAAAACAAGGAGGTTTGTGCCTGAGATCATGTTGATGTGAAACCAGGGATGGCCACCTTGTGCCAGGTGAGTTAAGTTTACCTGGCAGGTAGACCGCAGAGCTCCTGGGAAGCAAGGGTTGGAATTTTTCTGCTGGGTGCCCCTTAGGTTCTGTGACTTGTCTGACTGTGAGTCATGTTTCGGGAAATACCTGATCACAGGAAAAGGGTGGGAATAGAGTGATTTTGGGAGCAGCTAACCACATTCATCACAGCTCACGGCCTGAATGAATTTTAAAGAAACAGGAAAACAAATGCTTCTTATGGAATCAGAGAATGTGAGGGCTGGACAATCCCAGAAAATGAGGAACACCCATCCCATTTTCCAGATGACAAAACAGAGGTCCAGCAAGGTGAAATCCCTCACCCAAGTTGTACCCGTCTCTCCTCCCCACTACGTGGTTCATGAAAGCAGAACTCTTCCTGTCTTGATCACTGCTGAAGCCCAAAAAGGGCCAGGCATCTAGCAGCTGCTCCAAAAATGTGGGTTGACTGTAGGAACAATGCTATTTCTTTCTTTCTCACTCTTCTTCAGGATTGTGCCAAGAACTCCCCAGGTTGCAATGTAATTCGATAAATGTAAATATTAATTGAGTTTTGTTGTGATGAGGACTTAGGCTTTGAAGGTAACAGACTTGGTTCAGATCTTGGTTCTGCCACTCCATAGCTGTTTGGCTTTGGGAAAATTACTAAACCTCTCTGAGATTATTTCCTCCTTTGTAAAGTGGGGATAAATCTATCTGAGCCAGCAGAGCACCTGCATGAGAGATGTGCACTAAATATTGGTCTTTCTCACTCTCTTACGCCATCTCTGTGTTCTTCCCAGAGAAGCTGTACAGAAGGATATAGTACTTTTATTTAAAATAGTTAACTAATTAATTAATTAATTTGTTTTTGGCTGCGTTGGGTCTTCGTTGCTATGCGCAGGCTTTCTCTAGTTGCAGCAAGCGGGGGCTACTCTTTGTTGCGGTGCGCCGGCTTCTCATTGCGGTGGCTTCTCTTGCTAGCCTTAACCCCAATGCTAGCCTTAACCCTGGCTCTCACAACATGAATTCCTCTTCCCATATCTTATCCACTAATTAATATAAATGTAGGCATATTATTTCTATTAGCCATATCACACCTAGCCATTTACTCCATCCTCAGATCTGGATGAACTTCACATTCAAAATACACACTCACTGGATCTCTAGGAGCAATAGCACAGACAATCATCTCATATGAAGTAATGTAGCAGTTATTCTATTCTCAGTCTTACTGATAAATGGATCATTTACACTTTCAACAGTAATTATTACACAAGAACACCTATGACTAATTTTCTCCTGACCCCTACCCAGAATTTGATTATCTCCGCAGTAGCAGAAATCCAGTGAAGCCCCACTTGATTTAACAGAAGTAGAATCAAAACCTGTACATGTCTTCAATGTAGAAAATGTAGCAGGCCCATTCACCCCGTCTCTCCTAGAGAATATGTCAATTTCCCTATAATAAACATTTCCATAGCAATCTAGTTTTAGGAGCATTCGACAATCCCTAGGTGCCAGAAATATATACAGCCCAAGTCATCATTAAAACACATCTAACAATCTCCTTTCTATGAATTTGAGCCTCCTACCTACAATTTTGATATGATCAACGCATACATCTCTTATGTAAAGTTTTGTTACGACTAACATTAACCTTATGTATATGAGAGTTTTCACTACTTGTCATCATACCCGGCAACCCACCACAAATTTAAGAAATATGTCTGACTAAAGAGTTACTTTGATAGAGTAAATCAAAGAGGTTTCAATGCTCTTAATCCTGGAATTGAATTCTTCCTAATAATTTTACATTCTCCATGCTACCTACCACATTACACCACATGCTATATAGTAAAGTTCTCTAAGTAAGCTACAGGCCCATACCCCCAAAATATTTTTGTATATCCTTCCTGTGCTAATAAACTCTCATTGTTTTTACCATCATTCTACTGACCATTTTCTCAGGAAATATAATTGTATAACAAGCTCACACTGGTTAATGGTATCCCCATTCTAATAAAAAACATGAACCCATAAGCTACAGAAGCATCCAACAAATATTTCCTAAAACAGTCCACCACATCAATACTACTTATAATGGCTATTATCATTAATCTAATATGCTCTGGTCAAAGAGCACAATGAATAACAAGAATCTTTAATCCAGCAGCATCCACCCTCATGACAATCGCCCTTGTCACAAAAGTAGGACTTTCCCCATTTCACTTCTGAGTGCCTGGAGTCACACGAGGCATCCCATGAACAGCAGACCTGATGCTATCAACATGACAAAATTGCACCCCTATCAGTTTTATACCACATGTCACCATCCATCAACCTAAATATACTATTAATCATAGTGATATTATAAATCATAGCTGGAGGCTGAGGCAGACTTCGCCATACTCACCTGGAAAATATTACATCCTCCTCATCAATTGCCCATATAGGATGAATAACAGCTATTATAATGTATATTCAGATTATAACAATCCTAAACATACTAATTTATATCATAAGAACACTATCTTCTTCTTATTTATGCCCAGATCATGTACTACAAGAGTATCATTATCACACACATGAGATAAAACACCTCCCATCACAATCATTTTCCTCACTATTATAGTATCATTAGGACATCGCCCATCACTATCAGGCTTTCTACCCAAATGAATAATTATCCAAGAGATAACAAAAACGACAAAATCATTCTACCAACACTAATAGCCATCATAGCAGGCCTCAGCATATATTTCTACTTGCAGGTAACATACTCCACATCACTAACTATATTCCCTTCATTAAACAACACAAACACTAAACAATTTCAACATACAAAGAAATAACCTTCCTATCATTTCCAATCATAATACCCACACGGTTACTACACACAACAACCATTCTATCGGTGCTGGACTAGGAATTTAGGTTAGTTCAGACCAAGAGCTTTCAAAACCCTAAACAAGTGAAATTGACTTAATTCCTAAAAATAAGGATTGCAAGACTTTATTCTACATCAATTGAATGTAAAGCAAACACTGTATTGAAGCCAAATCTTTACGAGATTGATGAGTTTTAACCCCAGGAAACTTTAGTTAACAGGCAAATCCTCTAGTCAACTGGCTTCAGTCTACTTCTCCTTCATTTGAGAAAGAAAAAAAGAAAAAAAAAAGGCAGGATAATCACTGGCAGAATTGAAGCTGCTTCTCTGAAGTTACAATTCAATTTGTTGATTCACCACAGGGTTTGCCAGAAAGAGGGCTCAATCTCTGTCTTTAGATTTACAGTCTAATGCTAACTCAGTCATTTTACCTCTGTTCATACACTGCTGATTATTTTCAACAAATCACAAAGATATCGGCATTTTATATTTACTATTTGGTGCTTGAGCTGTAGTAGCAGGCAGCACCTTAATTATATTAATCCAGGCTGAGCTATGCTGACCTGGACCGCTACTTGGAGATGCCCAAATCTGTAAGGTTGTCATAACAGTCCCTGCACTTGTAATAATTTTCTTTATAGCTGTACCTGTTATGATTGCAGGCTTTGAAAACTGACTTGGGCCACTAATAACTCGGACACCTGAAGTAGCATTTCCACCAATAAATCATATAAACTTTGGCTACTTCCCCCATCATTCTTACTCCTACTCATATCACCAATAGTAGAAGCTGGTTCTGGTACCAGTGGGACCGTGTATTCAGCTCTAGCCTGCAATCTGGCCCATGCAGGAGCCTCTGTCGACCTAACTGTTTTCTCCTTACATTTAGCAGGTGTCTCCTCAATTCTTGGTATTATTACTTTTATTACTATAGTCTTTAATACAAAACCAGCAGTCATATCCCAATACCAAACACCATTATTTGTTTAATCTTCCCCAACTATAGCCATATTACTATAATTATCAATCTCAGTCCAAGCAGCCAGAATTGCCATGCTGTTAAGAGATAGAAATCTAAACACTACTTTCTTTGACCCGGCAGGAGGAGACCGAATCCTATACCAACACCTCTTTTGATACTTTGCTCACCCTGAAGTCTGTATTCATGGCCTAACAGGGTTTGTTATAAACTCACATATCATTACATACTATTTAGGAGAAAAATTGCCTTTCAGCTATCTGGGAATAGTATGAGTCATGTCCACTGGTTTTTTAGGAGTTCTCTTGTGGGCCCATCATATGTTTACCATAGGGATAGCTGTGGACTCAGGAGCATACTTTGCATCAGCTACCGTAATTACTTCTATCCCTACAGGAGTAAAAGTATCTAGCTGATTAGCAACTCTTTATTTAATTTTTCTTTTTCTTTTCTTTTTTTTTTTTTTGGCTGAGTTGGGTCTTGGTTGCTGCGCATTGGCTTTCTCTGGTTGCGGTGAGCGGCAGCTACTCTTCGTTGCGGTGTGCGGCCCTTTCATTGCAGTGGCTTCTCTTGTTGCAGAGCACGGCCTCTAGGCTCGTGGGCTTCAGTAGTGGTGGCTTGCGGGCTCTAGAGGGCAGGCTCAGTAGTTGTGGCACACGGGCTTTTTGCTCCACGGCATGTGGAATCTTCCCAGACAAGGGCTCGAACCCGTGTCCCCTGCATTGGCAGACGAATTCTTAACCACTGCGTCACCAGGGAAGTCCCTAGTTAGCAACTGTTCACGGAGGTAATACTATATGACCTCCCACTATATTGTGAGTTTTAGGCTTTAGTTTTTCTTTTTACAGTAGGTGGTTTGACAGGAAACATCTTAGCCAACTCATCCCCAGACATTGTCCTCCAGGATACATACTATGTAGTAGCACACTTCCATGACCTAATGTCCATGGGAGCAGTCTTCACTATTATAGGAGGCTTTCTACACTGATTCCCACTATTCTCAGGTTATACAGTTAACTCAGCATGAGCAAAAATTCACTTCACAAGTATATTTGTAGTAGTAAATATGACTTCCTGCAGCACTTTCGTGGCCTCTCAGGGAGGTCACTACATTAGTCTGAGTACCCTGAGGCACACACAACATGAAATATTTTGTCTTTAGGCTCATTCATCTCAGTAGCAGCAGTAATGCTAATAATCTTCATACTTTGAAAAGCATTTGTGTCTAAACAAGAAGTCTTAGCAGTGGAAATTGCTACTCCTAACCTAGAATGGTTACACGGATGTCCTCCACCATATCCTACGTTTCAAGATCCTACCTATGTAAATGTAAAATAAGGAAGGACTCAAGTCCTTTTCAACCAGTTTCAAGCCAACACCATAACAATTATGTCTTCCTCAATAAATGAGATAAAAGTAAAAAGTGATGTAGATTTGTCAAAGTTAAATGATAGGCTAAAATCCTGTATATCACTAAGGCATATCAATTTCATCTAGGCTCTCAAGATACAACATCACCGATTATGGAAGAACTTTTACATTTTCTTCATCACACATTAATAGTGATTTTTAAAATAAATTCTCTAGTCCTCTATATCATTTCACTAATATTGACATCTAAACTCATATGCATACAATAGATGCACAGGTAGAGAAAATGTGAACAATTTACTAGCTATTATTGTAATCTTAATTGCCCTATCATCATTGTGAATCCTTTACATGATACATGAAATCAATAACTCTTCCCAAACCATAAAAAACTATGGGTCAGTAACGATACTGAAGCTACAAATACACAGATTACGAAGATTTAAATGTTGACTCCTCTGTAATCCCCACATCAGAGCTAAAACCAGGAGAATAATGACTAATAGAAGTCAACAACCGAGTAGTTAGGGATAGTCATTGAATATTAGTTTCATCTGAAATCGTTGTACACTCCGGAGTTGTTCCTTCTCAGGCCTAAAAGGAGCTGCTATCCCAGGACGCCTAACTTAAAGAATCGTAATATCAACAGGACCAGGCCTATGTTGTGGACAAGAGAGCTCGTTTTCCTGAGTTCAAAGACAGGACAGAGGGATATGGCTGAGATATGGGGTGAATCTGCAGCCCATGGGGATGCACTCTCCAAGCTCCAGTATAGGAATGGGGCCTCTAGGGTCCCAGGCCACCCACCACGCCCTCTGGAGCAGGATCTGGGCAACATTCCCTGTCAGTGATGAGGCAGCCCTAGCACTTGTCACGCCCCAATGTCGTGTCCTATGTGGGCCCCATGCTCTTGGGACCACACCCCACACTCTGCAGGTCCATGCTACAGGGTCCTTCATGCCTCAGGAGTAGAGACCACACAGCAAGCAGTTCCCTCCGCAACCAGCAGGAGGAGGGGAGGAGAGCAGGGGCACCAGGGGACTCTCACTCAGACAACAACACCCCAGCGGTGGCAGCGGGGACAGTGATGATGCAGATGAGGCACAGACCAAGAGATGGGACCAGAGGACCCAAAAGGCAGCTGGTCAGGTCCTGGCTCACCTGCACCCCGGACACCTTTGTCCCGCATACACCCCCTTCCTCATACACCCTCTCCTTAAATGCAGATTCTTCAGATGCGAACAGGCAGAGCTTCAGACTGAAAGTCAGCTCTTCCAAAATGACCCGTCAGCAAACACGGCAGGATTCCACTCCAGTGGGTGCCCTGGAGTCGACAACTCAGGGACTGAAGTGGATATCGGTGCCAGGGGCAGTGGGAGGGAATGGGGAATGAGACTTTCATGGTTGTGGAATTTTGGTTTTGCAGGACGAAAAGTTCTAGTGATGGTGGTGATGGCTCCACGAGAAAGTGAATCTATCTGATGCCTTCAGAAACGTGCACTTAAAATGGTGATGATGGTAAAGGGTATGTGACGTGTGTTTTATTTCACTTGAAAAAAATTCTTAAAATAATGTCTTGTTAATTGAGATTCCATTTCGACTCCCCTTCATCACAAATGTCGGAGGCCCAGACACAGTCCCCTACCTTAGGGGCCATCACGGTACCCTCACAGAGCACGTGGGAGACCATTCTTAGGGGGGGCTAGTCTGTGCTCACCTGACCTCTGTCCAGGGGGACCCAGGCAGTGGTGACCCCCATAGATTAGACATTTGATATGCTATAGTATTAATACGATACCACCAAGTGTTGTCACTCACCGGAACACAGAGCAGCAACCCACTCAAACATGCCTGACCTCATATGATTGTGACAAGATGAAGAGAAGAAAAGGAACCACAGGTTAATCAGGACAACACCCTTAATGCAGAGGTTGGAAATCTCAAAGGGGACAGGACACACTGCAGGCAAAGAGCGCATATGCGGTCTCCCCATCCATGTGATCCTGACCCATGCAGGTATGGTGAGACCCACACAGTCCCCGCACCCTATACCTGGGGCCACACATCCACACTCACCAGGGTGACCCACCTCCCCAGACCCCTCCACCTGGGTCACATGTCCACAGTCCCAGGGTGACCTCACCTCCCCAGACCCTGCACCTGGGGTCACACGTCCCCTTGGTCAGGACACCATGGCTCTGCAGGGGGCTCCCCCAATGTGGAAACAAGCTGGGTCCCTGGGACCTCCTGGGATGGGAAAAAGTGTCAGGTGGGTCTCCTTTCCCCACACTTGTCCCAGAGGAGTCCTCCTCTTCTCACTATGGTTCTGTGTGATTTTAACTGTTTTTACAGCTTTCATACTAGAGTTGAACACACGACCCTGGTGCTGGCATGCTCAGTCCTTTCTCGTCTCACTTACATGTTGAGAAAACTCACAGGACAGCAGGGCTGAAAGCCGAGGGGCAGCTCTGGACTCTGCTGAGTAGGGACGGTAGACTGGAGGGAGAGCTCAGCAGCAGCCTCAGCTGTCACCCATCGGCCTTTTGCCCGATCTGCGTGCCCTGCAATCAATTCAGCAGCTAACCCTGCTTCCCTATGCACCATGCACGTGCTGGTAAATTGGAATTATTGCCAGGTAGTCCTGCTGAGTATTCTCCATGAGCCCCAGGGAAGGTGAACCTTGCAGGGATTAAGACTAAGGCCCCGACCATAGCACTGACCCTTGGGAGGACCAGGTCACGACACTCAGAAGAGAGGCTGTTACGTACACAAGCCCACCTCATCTCCAGACCCCAGACATCTAAGCACTGACATTCAGATGCAGGCACGGAGCTTCCCAGTACTGAGGCCAGGCCGGGTCTCTACCCAGGTCCCCATAGTCCTAGCGTACAGAGAACATGGTCAGGTCTAAATCTTCTTATTCTAGACAACACATGGTCAGCTCTAAACATAATCAGTAGACAGGACATGCAGAGGTCTAAATCTACCATGTAGACACAACTTGATCATGTTTAAACTAGCTTAGGGCTGATCTCATAGGGGGTACAGATCACACACATGGGTCTCTCATCTTTGGACACCCACATCAGGAAACTGAACAAAATCTTTGTCATTAAACATTTCAACAGGCAAAACAGAAATGTTCCCAATGTCTCTGGCCACCTGATGGTCAGGATCCACGGGCGAGCCACGAACTTCTTAGAGTGCAGCCCAGTCTGCTGCCAGGACAGACAAGAAGTGGCCTGATTCCAGCCTCCCAGGCTTCCAGAAGGAGGCGGCCACACTGCAAGCCAGGTCAGGAGAGTCCTGCATGGTCCGGGCCGGGAGATCCGGTCTGTCCATTCGGCTGGCCGATTCCGGGCGGGGCGCTCAGGGCCGCTGAGAGCCCTGCACTCAGGTCCTGCTTCCCTGCAGCGTGTGCGTGTGCGTGTCCGTGTGCGTGTGTGTGTGTGTGTAGAGGGGGCGGTGGCTGACGGCTCCCATAGTTCCCAACCCGGGCACCGCACTGTCTTCGAGGGGAGGCACGGGGAGAGTTAGGGGCACAGAAGCCGTTGGAGAGGAGAACCCACCGCGGAACTCCTTGCATACTGGCTCGCCCCACCCGGACACCCGCCTGCCCATCGTGGGCCGCATGTCGCCCCCAGTCCCCCACCCCCGAGGGCTGGGTGCCTGCTCTTTCAACAGCACAGTGTCTCACATGAAGGAGACCCAGTGGGGACTGTCAGCCCCCGACTCCTGATGCTGTGTTTGGGGAGAATGAACCCCCTTGACTGGGCGATGGGACCCTGTGAGGAAAGAGGTGTCGGCCCGATCCAAGTCGGGGCCTGGCTGAGATATGAGAAAACAGGAGCCAAGGGCAGGGCCTGGAGGCCAGGCCAACAGGAGGGGCACCCCCGGCCTTGGCCAGGCTCTCCAACGGTGACATTGTTGCTTTAGGGGACCTGGGACAGGTGACTGAATGTAATGGGAGTCTAAACTGGACCCTGAATGGGGCTTAAAGAAGGTGTGAAGGATGTTACTGAGACAGTGACAGTCATTGGAAGACAAACTCTGTGTCAGGATATCCTGCTCCGTCCATTTAAATCCCTGAGATCTGTGACCTTTACGTGGCTACGCAGGATTGTTAGAGCAGCTGCGTGCGGATATATCTGGGGCACAATTCAGTCTGCAGCCAACTTGCAAGTGGTTCCAGCAAACACACAGCTGTGCGCACAGGCAGGCACAGCACACACACAAACATATGCACGTGCACAGCACAAATATATTCACACACTAGCATGTGAACACACATGCACCCATATGCCCATGCACACACTAATGTGTGCAAGTTCACATACCTATGCACATGCACAGCATATGTATGCAAACAGGCACATGCACACGCATAGCACACACACAGGGAATAAAGTGAATCCGTAAAGCATTAATTCCTGAACACAAGTGAAGCTGACATGTATTTTTCCCTTTTCTTAGCCTTGATGTTTTCCACAACAAAAAGTTTAAGAAAAAAGTTAATGGCAAATGACTTTTGATTCATAGGACTTTCTGATTTTATTCCACAAATATTATGACAGTAGAAATGAATGTAGATATTACATGTGTCCACTAATGGATGAATGGAGAAGAAAAACACGGTCCATCAATACAAGGAAAGGCTATTCAGCCTAAAAAGCAAGTCAATTCTGACACAGGATGCAGCAGGGATGAACCTTGAGGGCATTATGCTCAGTGATGTAAGCTAGACACAAAAAAACAAACAGTGCTTGATCCACTCATACAAGGCCCCTAGAGCAGTCGGAAATATAGAGACATAAAGTAGGATGTTGAGGGCCAGAGGCTGAGGGAGGGACAATGGGGAGTGAGTGTTTAATGGGGACTGTTTCAATTTTGCAAGATGAAAAAGTTCTGGAGGATGATGGTGGTCAGGTTTGCACAACAGTGTGAATTACTTCCTGACCCTGAAATGTGCACTTAAAAATGCTTAAGATAGTACATTTTATGTTATGTGTACCAGACCACAATTTTTAAAACTTTTCAAAAAACAACAGGAAATAGTCCATGAATACCACAAGATGCACAACTTCACTAACAACAGAGGGATTAAAGCCATAAGCAAAATACTGTGCATACACCTACCAGAATGGCAGACATGAAAGACATAGTATCAAACATCAGCAGGATGTGGAGCAATGGAAAGCCTGGTACGCAACGGGGGGATGCAACCACTTCTGAAGCAATCGGGCCTCAGATAGCGAAGTCCGTGCACAGAGACCCACAGTGCTCCTCCCAGTTGAACACAAACCCACCAGCCCTGCACCAGGACACACGGACATGGACTTGCAGCCACAGGAGCCAAACCTGAAGGAACCTGAAGGCCATCACAGACGGATGCAGAAATGAACCATGCACGCTCCTATGAAGGAATATTCCACAGCAATGGAGTACATTTTGTTTAAAGGTAGTAAAACTATAAAAATTATTTTTTAAAGAAAACTATATTTACAAGATGAAAGAATCTATAATTCTGGCACCTAGGGATTGTCGAATGCTCCTAAAAATAGATTGCTGTGGAAACGTTTATTATAGGGAAATTGACATATTCTCTAGGAAGGACGGGGTGAATGGGCCTGCTACATTTTCTACATTGAAGACATGTACAGGTTTTGATTCTACTTCTGTTAAATCAAGTGGGGCTTCACTGGATTTCTGCTACTGCGGAGATAATCAAATTCTGGGTAGGGGTCACGAGAAAATTAGTCATAGGTGTTCTTGTGTAATAATTACTGTTGAAAGTGTAAATGATCCATTTACCAGTAAGACTGAGAATAGAATAACTGCTACATTACTTCATATGAGATGATCGTCTGTGCTATTGTTCCTGGAGCTCCAGTGAGTGAGTATTTTGAATGTGAAGTTCATCCAGATCTGAGGATGGAATAAATGGCTAGGTGTGATATGGCTAATAGAAATAATATGCCTACATTTATACTAATTAGTGGATAAGATATGGGAAGAGGAATTCATGTTGTGAGAGCCAGGGTTAAGGCTAGCATTGGGGCAATAATATATAAATTGATGATGTTGATGGACATAGTGGTTCTTTAATAAGTAATTTGAATGCCTCAGCAATGGGTTGTAATCATCCATGGGGGCTGACGATTTTTGGCCCTTTCTGGATTTGTATATAGCCTAGGATTTTCCATTTAGTTAATATGAGGAATGCTATGGTGAATTAAATTGGGTAATTTGTGAAAGAATGTTGATTATAAACATATTCTTAGGAAGAGGACTTGAACCAGTGCAGAAAAAGTTTCAGTTTTACATAATTACCGGGCTCTGCCAGCGTAACGAACCCTGTTCTACAGTAGGGTATGTATAAATTAATTGAATGTAGATTATATCATCATTTAGTTTGAAGACATTTTGTAAAGGAAGCCGTATTGCTCTTGTCCTTTCATACTGGAAGAAATCTGCAATAGACAGAAACCAACCAGGATGACTCCAGTCTGAACTCAGATCACGTGAGACTTTAATCGTTGAACAAACAGACAATTAATAGCAGTTATACCGTTGAAATGTCGTGATCCAGCATCAAGGTCATAAACCATATTGCCCATATGAACTCCAGAATACAATTACACTGTTATCCCTAGTAAAACTTGTTCCATTGACCAGTGTTTTAGAAGAACAGGTGATAAAGCATTTTGACTAGCTGGCCTAAATTTTAATCACTCAGAAGTGGTTTTATTCTCCAAAAAATAAATGGCGCATGGGCTCAAGACACACCGTCTTCAGTAGTTGTGGCGTGCAGACTCAGTAGTTGTGGCCCAATGGCTTAGTTGTTCCGTGGCACGTGAGATCTTCCCGGACCGGGGATCGAACCGGGTCCCATAGTTCATTGGCAGGCGAATTCTTAATCACTGCATCACCAGGGAAGTCCCAGATTCGCAGTCTCCCTGTTAATATACCTTAAGCCCAAAGAATCCATGGAAAATTGTTAGAGAAAATAAGGCAATAAAAGATTGTAAGGACTATAACAGAAGCATATAGTACACAGTTCATATAGACACATCCCAAGCAGTTACAAAGTATATTAAAAGGGAGGCTGCAATTTTAAAAGAATAAGGAAAATTATACCCACAAACTCCCAATCTTTCCTGAAACATTGCAATCTGAAACCCTATTGTAGGAAGCAGAAGATTCCAGGAGATATTCTACAAATGAAGGACTCCAAACCCTGTGGTTGGATAAGGAATTCTGGAAGGAAGGTATCCTCACCCAAGGAGAGCAGGTTCCTATACTTCTCTAACATCACATCCCTGTACAATTCCCATTGATCTTGGTCCAGGCATTCTCACTCCTCTTGACAGAAATCTATGGCCACATCCTGGAATGTCAGCAGTCCCTGAAATTAAACGTACACATGCCATGTGGCCACGGGAAGAGTTCATAATATGACCCAAGAAGAAAACAGCAAGTTAAGGAAGGTTTTAATTTAGAAGAGTGTCTTCAATTATCCACTAATACATACATATATATATATATATATATATATATATATATATATGTATAATTTTTTTTTTACAAAGTGACTTTCTCTACCTTATTTCTACCTACAAGAAAAGAGTATGGCATGTGAGCCACAAAACCAGTATAGAGACTATACTTGTCTGAAAAAGAAATGATAAAATGATGATTTCAACACAGGCATATGCATTTTTGAGTGTTTTATTTATATCAAACTGGATAAAATGTGTGTATTTCTCATAGAGAAAAGACCTGTCGAGGTAGAAATGTACCTTTCAACTATTCATGGGTACACGAGTACACTGGGGAGATTGTAAAAGTGCAGATTGTGATTCAGTAGGTCCGGTGGGCCTGAGCTCTATTTTTTTCACAAGCTCATTTTTAACTAGTGATGCCACAGTCTCTGATTCATTAACCACAACTGTGAATATCAGAGACATAATTAGAAAGGTAAAAATTCATATTTAATTTTGAACTTAAAGTGTTTTATGGATTTTACACCTTTAATAGAATAGTGAGCACAGCAGCAACAATCATTTGTGAGTATTTACTATAGACTGTGTATCTTTCTAATTTTTTAGGGTAGGATTCCAGGAAAAAGGTCTGGGCTGCGGCCAAAATGGGCATGGCCCCCAGGCCGGGCCGCTCCTCCAGGACCCCCGACGGGGCCCTGCGGTCCTGGCGGCTCACTCCCCCGCCGCCCCGCTCCCTCCCCGAAGGCCTCGGGGCAGAGCGGTCCCACCCACTGCGCGCTGAACAGAGCCCGCATTTCCTCCCATCTCCCGGCTCAGGCGGGGTCTCTTCCCTCCGCCTTCACGGAACTGTCCCGGAGCCCGAGGGGAGGGCGACCTCACTGAGGCTGCGGGCTCTGGAGGTTTCCCGGCGGCTGAAGCCATGACAGTCGCGGGGACGGCGGGCCGGGTAAGTGGGCGCCGACCCTCCGCCTGGTCCGGTGCCCGGGCGGCAGCACAAGACCAGCTTGTGAGGGGCAGGGGTTCGCTGCCACCCGCCGCAGCTGTGCAGAAAGAGCGGCCTCCAGCGTCTGGTCCCCGGGAACTTCGGTCCGTCCTCTCGCCCCTGCCCTCGTCCTGGCTCGCGAGGCCTGGTGGGTGTGAGGAGGGGGTCGGCCTGAGCGTCCTGAGGGGAAACGGGGCAAGGGAGGCGCAGGGTCCGGCTGCAGCGTCAGCGCCCCTCTTCCCGACTGCGGGGAAAGCGGCTGAAAACTCCTCCCGAGGCGCACAGACCCCTTATTCGGCCGAGTCCCTCTGCGCTCCTTCCTCCCTGAGCTAAAGTACCGGGGGGGAGGGGACAGGGCAGGGAACTGGCGCAGGTAATGGGGAACATCAAAAGGTGATTGTTAACTAAGGAAAACCAGCTCTCCCAAGGTGAGGAATGCGGCGCTTTTCTTTGCCTGGGCTCACTGAATTCCTTCCTTTGATATGCACCTCAGCTCTCTGGGGCCTGCATTCTGTATTTGCATATCCTGAGTGCCTCAGGGCCCGCCGGCTCACATTGGAGGGCTGCAAGTGCTGAAGACTGTGACATCCTTTGTTTACTGATAGGGCAAGAACTATTCCATTTCTCACAGGCTTGAGGGGCAGACAGTGGAAAAAAGTCAGAGAATCTCACTCGGCCTGTACTTTGGTTTACATATAGATAATATTTATACTTAACTGTGCTAATAGAGGTTCTCAAGTCCAATCAACTTGTACTACTGCCCTCTATGTATCAATTTCATCAATATCATAAGATAAATGCCTATAGAATTGACTTAATCCATTTAAATAGGATAATGATTTTTAAAGGAAACATAATAGAAATATAACAACGAAACCTTTACCACTAAAGGCTGGGTCTGGAACACCCTAAATAAATGTTCCATTGTTAAAATATTGAAAGATGTAGTCAATAGAAATATCAACAAAAATGACAAATAATAAGGGTAGCAGAATGTGGAAATGTTCTATCTTTATCATTAAAGTGGCAGAAAATCATTTATTAGTAGGCACTGGGGGCAGAAGATGCCTGATTTTCTCTCAGTGTCATATTTGTGCAGTTGTTTCAACAAGTAACTTAAAGACAAAATGGAAAAACAAGGAGGTTTGTGCCTGAGATCATGTTGATGTGAAACCAGGGATGGCCACCTTGTGCCAGGTGAGTTAAGTTTACCTGGCAGGTAGACCGCAGAGCTCCTGGGAAGCAAGGGTTGGAATTTTTCTGCTGGGTGCCCCTTAGGTTCTGTGACTTGTCTGACTGTGAGTCATGTTTCGGGAAATACCTGATCACAGGAAAAGGGTGGGAATAGAGTGATTTTGGGAGCAGCTAACCACATTCATCACAGCTCACGGCCTGAATGAATTTTAAAGAAACAGGAAAACAAATGCTTCTTATGGAATCAGAGAATGTGAGGGCTGGACAATCCCAGAAAATGAGGAACACCCATCCCATTTTCCAGATGACAAAACAGAGGTCCAGCAAGGTGAAATCCCTCACCCAAGTTGTACCCGTCTCTCCTCCCCACTACGTGGTTCATGAAAGCAGAACTCTTCCTGTCTTGATCACTGCTGAAGCCCAAAAAGGGCCAGGCATCTAGCAGCTGCTCCAAAAATGTGGGTTGACTGTAGGAACAATGCTATTTCTTTCTTTCTCACTCTTCTTCAGGATTGTGCCAAGAACTCCCCAGGTTGCAATGTAATTCGATAAATGTAAATATTAATTGAGTTTTGTTGTGATGAGGACTTAGGCTTTGAAGGTAACAGACTTGGTTCAGATCTTGGTTCTGCCACTCCATAGCTGTTTGGCTTTGGGAAAATTACTAAACCTCTCTGAGATTATTTCCTCCTTTGTAAAGTGGGGATAAATCTATCTGAGCCAGCAGAGCACCTGCATGAGAGATGTGCACTAAATATTGGTCTTTCTCACTCTCTTACGCCATCTCTGTGTTCTTCCCAGAGAAGCTGTACAGAAGGATATAGTACTTTTATTTAAAATAGTTAACTAATTAATTAATTAATTTGTTTTTGGCTGCGTTGGGTCTTCGTTGCTATGCGCAGGCTTTCTCTAGTTGCAGCAAGCGGGGGCTACTCTTTGTTGCGGTGCGCCGGCTTCTCATTGCGGTGGCTTCTCTTGCTAGCCTTAACCCCAATGCTAGCCTTAACCCTGGCTCTCACAACATGAATTCCTCTTCCCATATCTTATCCACTAATTAATATAAATGTAGGCATATTATTTCTATTAGCCATATCACACCTAGCCATTTACTCCATCCTCAGATCTGGATGAACTTCACATTCAAAATACACACTCACTGGATCTCTAGGAGCAATAGCACAGACAATCATCTCATATGAAGTAATGTAGCAGTTATTCTATTCTCAGTCTTACTGATAAATGGATCATTTACACTTTCAACAGTAATTATTACACAAGAACACCTATGACTAATTTTCTCCTGACCCCTACCCAGAATTTGATTATCTCCGCAGTAGCAGAAATCCAGTGAAGCCCCACTTGATTTAACAGAAGTAGAATCAAAACCTGTACATGTCTTCAATGTAGAAAATGTAGCAGGCCCATTCACCCCGTCTCTCCTAGAGAATATGTCAATTTCCCTATAATAAACATTTCCATAGCAATCTAGTTTTAGGAGCATTCGACAATCCCTAGGTGCCAGAAATATATACAGCCCAAGTCATCATTAAAACACATCTAACAATCTCCTTTCTATGAATTTGAGCCTCCTACCTACAATTTTGATATGATCAACGCATACATCTCTTATGTAAAGTTTTGTTACGACTAACATTAACCTTATGTATATGAGAGTTTTCACTACTTGTCATCATACCCGGCAACCCACCACAAATTTAAGAAATATGTCTGACTAAAGAGTTACTTTGATAGAGTAAATCAAAGAGGTTTCAATGCTCTTAATCCTGGAATTGAATTCTTCCTAATAATTTTACATTCTCCATGCTACCTACCACATTACACCACATGCTATATAGTAAAGTTCTCTAAGTAAGCTACAGGCCCATACCCCCAAAATATTTTTGTATATCCTTCCTGTGCTAATAAACTCTCATTGTTTTTACCATCATTCTACTGACCATTTTCTCAGGAAATATAATTGTATAACAAGCTCACACTGGTTAATGGTATCCCCATTCTAATAAAAAACATGAACCCATAAGCTACAGAAGCATCCAACAAATATTTCCTAAAACAGTCCACCACATCAATACTACTTATAATGGCTATTATCATTAATCTAATATGCTCTGGTCAAAGAGCACAATGAATAACAAGAATCTTTAATCCAGCAGCATCCACCCTCATGACAATCGCCCTTGTCACAAAAGTAGGACTTTCCCCATTTCACTTCTGAGTGCCTGGAGTCACACGAGGCATCCCATGAACAGCAGACCTGATGCTATCAACATGACAAAATTGCACCCCTATCAGTTTTATACCACATGTCACCATCCATCAACCTAAATATACTATTAATCATAGTGATATTATAAATCATAGCTGGAGGCTGAGGCAGACTTCGCCATACTCACCTGGAAAATATTACATCCTCCTCATCAATTGCCCATATAGGATGAATAACAGCTATTATAATGTATATTCAGATTATAACAATCCTAAACATACTAATTTATATCATAAGAACACTATCTTCTTCTTATTTATGCCCAGATCATGTACTACAAGAGTATCATTATCACACACATGAGATAAAACACCTCCCATCACAATCATTTTCCTCACTATTATAGTATCATTAGGACATCGCCCATCACTATCAGGCTTTCTACCCAAATGAATAATTATCCAAGAGATAACAAAAACGACAAAATCATTCTACCAACACTAATAGCCATCATAGCAGGCCTCAGCATATATTTCTACTTGCAGGTAACATACTCCACATCACTAACTATATTCCCTTCATTAAACAACACAAACACTAAACAATTTCAACATACAAAGAAATAACCTTCCTATCATTTCCAATCATAATACCCACACGGTTACTACACACAACAACCATTCTATCGGTGCTGGACTAGGAATTTAGGTTAGTTCAGACCAAGAGCTTTCAAAACCCTAAACAAGTGAAATTGACTTAATTCCTAAAAATAAGGATTGCAAGACTTTATTCTACATCAATTGAATGTAAAGCAAACACTGTATTGAAGCCAAATCTTTACGAGATTGATGAGTTTTAACCCCAGGAAACTTTAGTTAACAGGCAAATCCTCTAGTCAACTGGCTTCAGTCTACTTCTCCTTCATTTGAGAAAGAAAAAAAGAAAAAAAAAAGGCAGGATAATCACTGGCAGAATTGAAGCTGCTTCTCTGAAGTTACAATTCAATTTGTTGATTCACCACAGGGTTTGCCAGAAAGAGGGCTCAATCTCTGTCTTTAGATTTACAGTCTAATGCTAACTCAGTCATTTTACCTCTGTTCATACACTGCTGATTATTTTCAACAAATCACAAAGATATCGGCATTTTATATTTACTATTTGGTGCTTGAGCTGTAGTAGCAGGCAGCACCTTAATTATATTAATCCAGGCTGAGCTATGCTGACCTGGACCGCTACTTGGAGATGCCCAAATCTGTAAGGTTGTCATAACAGTCCCTGCACTTGTAATAATTTTCTTTATAGCTGTACCTGTTATGATTGCAGGCTTTGAAAACTGACTTGGGCCACTAATAACTCGGACACCTGAAGTAGCATTTCCACCAATAAATCATATAAACTTTGGCTACTTCCCCCATCATTCTTACTCCTACTCATATCACCAATAGTAGAAGCTGGTTCTGGTACCAGTGGGACCGTGTATTCAGCTCTAGCCTGCAATCTGGCCCATGCAGGAGCCTCTGTCGACCTAACTGTTTTCTCCTTACATTTAGCAGGTGTCTCCTCAATTCTTGGTATTATTACTTTTATTACTATAGTCTTTAATACAAAACCAGCAGTCATATCCCAATACCAAACACCATTATTTGTTTAATCTTCCCCAACTATAGCCATATTACTATAATTATCAATCTCAGTCCAAGCAGCCAGAATTGCCATGCTGTTAAGAGATAGAAATCTAAACACTACTTTCTTTGACCCGGCAGGAGGAGACCGAATCCTATACCAACACCTCTTTTGATACTTTGCTCACCCTGAAGTCTGTATTCATGGCCTAACAGGGTTTGTTATAAACTCACATATCATTACATACTATTTAGGAGAAAAATTGCCTTTCAGCTATCTGGGAATAGTATGAGTCATGTCCACTGGTTTTTTAGGAGTTCTCTTGTGGGCCCATCATATGTTTACCATAGGGATAGCTGTGGACTCAGGAGCATACTTTGCATCAGCTACCGTAATTACTTCTATCCCTACAGGAGTAAAAGTATCTAGCTGATTAGCAACTCTTTATTTAATTTTTCTTTTTCTTTTCTTTTTTTTTTTTTTGGCTGAGTTGGGTCTTGGTTGCTGCGCATTGGCTTTCTCTGGTTGCGGTGAGCGGCAGCTACTCTTCGTTGCGGTGTGCGGCCCTTTCATTGCAGTGGCTTCTCTTGTTGCAGAGCACGGCCTCTAGGCTCGTGGGCTTCAGTAGTGGTGGCTTGCGGGCTCTAGAGGGCAGGCTCAGTAGTTGTGGCACACGGGCTTTTTGCTCCACGGCATGTGGAATCTTCCCAGACAAGGGCTCGAACCCGTGTCCCCTGCATTGGCAGACGAATTCTTAACCACTGCGTCACCAGGGAAGTCCCTAGTTAGCAACTGTTCACGGAGGTAATACTATATGACCTCCCACTATATTGTGAGTTTTAGGCTTTAGTTTTTCTTTTTACAGTAGGTGGTTTGACAGGAAACATCTTAGCCAACTCATCCCCAGACATTGTCCTCCAGGATACATACTATGTAGTAGCACACTTCCATGACCTAATGTCCATGGGAGCAGTCTTCACTATTATAGGAGGCTTTCTACACTGATTCCCACTATTCTCAGGTTATACAGTTAACTCAGCATGAGCAAAAATTCACTTCACAAGTATATTTGTAGTAGTAAATATGACTTCCTGCAGCACTTTCGTGGCCTCTCAGGGAGGTCACTACATTAGTCTGAGTACCCTGAGGCACACACAACATGAAATATTTTGTCTTTAGGCTCATTCATCTCAGTAGCAGCAGTAATGCTAATAATCTTCATACTTTGAAAAGCATTTGTGTCTAAACAAGAAGTCTTAGCAGTGGAAATTGCTACTCCTAACCTAGAATGGTTACACGGATGTCCTCCACCATATCCTACGTTTCAAGATCCTACCTATGTAAATGTAAAATAAGGAAGGACTCAAGTCCTTTTCAACCAGTTTCAAGCCAACACCATAACAATTATGTCTTCCTCAATAAATGAGATAAAAGTAAAAAGTGATGTAGATTTGTCAAAGTTAAATGATAGGCTAAAATCCTGTATATCACTAAGGCATATCAATTTCATCTAGGCTCTCAAGATACAACATCACCGATTATGGAAGAACTTTTACATTTTCTTCATCACACATTAATAGTGATTTTTAAAATAAATTCTCTAGTCCTCTATATCATTTCACTAATATTGACATCTAAACTCATATGCATACAATAGATGCACAGGTAGAGAAAATGTGAACAATTTACTAGCTATTATTGTAATCTTAATTGCCCTATCATCATTGTGAATCCTTTACATGATACATGAAATCAATAACTCTTCCCAAACCATAAAAAACTATGGGTCAGTAACGATACTGAAGCTACAAATACACAGATTACGAAGATTTAAATGTTGACTCCTCTGTAATCCCCACATCAGAGCTAAAACCAGGAGAATAATGACTAATAGAAGTCAACAACCGAGTAGTTAGGGATAGTCATTGAATATTAGTTTCATCTGAAATCGTTGTACACTCCGGAGTTGTTCCTTCTCAGGCCTAAAAGGAGCTGCTATCCCAGGACGCCTAACTTAAAGAATCGTAATATCAACAGGACCAGGCCTATGTTGTGGACAAGAGAGCTCGTTTTCCTGAGTTCAAAGACAGGACAGAGGGATATGGCTGAGATATGGGGTGAATCTGCAGCCCATGGGGATGCACTCTCCAAGCTCCAGTATAGGAATGGGGCCTCTAGGGTCCCAGGCCACCCACCACGCCCTCTGGAGCAGGATCTGGGCAACATTCCCTGTCAGTGATGAGGCAGCCCTAGCACTTGTCACGCCCCAATGTCGTGTCCTATGTGGGCCCCATGCTCTTGGGACCACACCCCACACTCTGCAGGTCCATGCTACAGGGTCCTTCATGCCTCAGGAGTAGAGACCACACAGCAAGCAGTTCCCTCCGCAACCAGCAGGAGGAGGGGAGGAGAGCAGGGGCACCAGGGGACTCTCACTCAGACAACAACACCCCAGCGGTGGCAGCGGGGACAGTGATGATGCAGATGAGGCACAGACCAAGAGATGGGACCAGAGGACCCAAAAGGCAGCTGGTCAGGTCCTGGCTCACCTGCACCCCGGACACCTTTGTCCCGCATACACCCCCTTCCTCATACACCCTCTCCTTAAATGCAGATTCTTCAGATGCGAACAGGCAGAGCTTCAGACTGAAAGTCAGCTCTTCCAAAATGACCCGTCAGCAAACACGGCAGGATTCCACTCCAGTGGGTGCCCTGGAGTCGACAACTCAGGGACTGAAGTGGATATCGGTGCCAGGGGCAGTGGGAGGGAATGGGGAATGAGACTTTCATGGTTGTGGAATTTTGGTTTTGCAGGACGAAAAGTTCTAGTGATGGTGGTGATGGCTCCACGAGAAAGTGAATCTATCTGATGCCTTCAGAAACGTGCACTTAAAATGGTGATGATGGTAAAGGGTATGTGACGTGTGTTTTATTTCACTTGAAAAAAATTCTTAAAATAATGTCTTGTTAATTGAGATTCCATTTCGACTCCCCTTCATCACAAATGTCGGAGGCCCAGACACAGTCCCCTACCTTAGGGGCCATCACGGTACCCTCACAGAGCACGTGGGAGACCATTCTTAGGGGGGGCTAGTCTGTGCTCACCTGACCTCTGTCCAGGGGGACCCAGGCAGTGGTGACCCCCATAGATTAGACATTTGATATGCTATAGTATTAATACGATACCACCAAGTGTTGTCACTCACCGGAACACAGAGCAGCAACCCACTCAAACATGCCTGACCTCATATGATTGTGACAAGATGAAGAGAAGAAAAGGAACCACAGGTTAATCAGGACAACACCCTTAATGCAGAGGTTGGAAATCTCAAAGGGGACAGGACACACTGCAGGCAAAGAGCGCATATGCGGTCTCCCCATCCATGTGATCCTGACCCATGCAGGTATGGTGAGACCCACACAGTCCCCGCACCCTATACCTGGGGCCACACATCCACACTCACCAGGGTGACCCACCTCCCCAGACCCCTCCACCTGGGTCACATGTCCACAGTCCCAGGGTGACCTCACCTCCCCAGACCCTGCACCTGGGGTCACACGTCCCCTTGGTCAGGACACCATGGCTCTGCAGGGGGCTCCCCCAATGTGGAAACAAGCTGGGTCCCTGGGACCTCCTGGGATGGGAAAAAGTGTCAGGTGGGTCTCCTTTCCCCACACTTGTCCCAGAGGAGTCCTCCTCTTCTCACTATGGTTCTGTGTGATTTTAACTGTTTTTACAGCTTTCATACTAGAGTTGAACACACGACCCTGGTGCTGGCATGCTCAGTCCTTTCTCGTCTCACTTACATGTTGAGAAAACTCACAGGACAGCAGGGCTGAAAGCCGAGGGGCAGCTCTGGACTCTGCTGAGTAGGGACGGTAGACTGGAGGGAGAGCTCAGCAGCAGCCTCAGCTGTCACCCATCGGCCTTTTGCCCGATCTGCGTGCCCTGCAATCAATTCAGCAGCTAACCCTGCTTCCCTATGCACCATGCACGTGCTGGTAAATTGGAATTATTGCCAGGTAGTCCTGCTGAGTATTCTCCATGAGCCCCAGGGAAGGTGAACCTTGCAGGGATTAAGACTAAGGCCCCGACCATAGCACTGACCCTTGGGAGGACCAGGTCACGACACTCAGAAGAGAGGCTGTTACGTACACAAGCCCACCTCATCTCCAGACCCCAGACATCTAAGCACTGACATTCAGATGCAGGCACGGAGCTTCCCAGTACTGAGGCCAGGCCGGGTCTCTACCCAGGTCCCCATAGTCCTAGCGTACAGAGAACATGGTCAGGTCTAAATCTTCTTATTCTAGACAACACATGGTCAGCTCTAAACATAATCAGTAGACAGGACATGCAGAGGTCTAAATCTACCATGTAGACACAACTTGATCATGTTTAAACTAGCTTAGGGCTGATCTCATAGGGGGTACAGATCACACACATGGGTCTCTCATCTTTGGACACCCACATCAGGAAACTGAACAAAATCTTTGTCATTAAACATTTCAACAGGCAAAACAGAAATGTTCCCAATGTCTCTGGCCACCTGATGGTCAGGATCCACGGGCGAGCCACGAACTTCTTAGAGTGCAGCCCAGTCTGCTGCCAGGACAGACAAGAAGTGGCCTGATTCCAGCCTCCCAGGCTTCCAGAAGGAGGCGGCCACACTGCAAGCCAGGTCAGGAGAGTCCTGCATGGTCCGGGCCGGGAGATCCGGTCTGTCCATTCGGCTGGCCGATTCCGGGCGGGGCGCTCAGGGCCGCTGAGAGCCCTGCACTCAGGTCCTGCTTCCCTGCAGCGTGTGCGTGTGCGTGTCCGTGTGCGTGTGTGTGTGTGTGTAGAGGGGGCGGTGGCTGACGGCTCCCATAGTTCCCAACCCGGGCACCGCACTGTCTTCGAGGGGAGGCACGGGGAGAGTTAGGGGCACAGAAGCCGTTGGAGAGGAGAACCCACCGCGGAACTCCTTGCATACTGGCTCGCCCCACCCGGACACCCGCCTGCCCATCGTGGGCCGCATGTCGCCCCCAGTCCCCCACCCCCGAGGGCTGGGTGCCTGCTCTTTCAACAGCACAGTGTCTCACATGAAGGAGACCCAGTGGGGACTGTCAGCCCCCGACTCCTGATGCTGTGTTTGGGGAGAATGAACCCCCTTGACTGGGCGATGGGACCCTGTGAGGAAAGAGGTGTCGGCCCGATCCAAGTCGGGGCCTGGCTGAGATATGAGAAAACAGGAGCCAAGGGCAGGGCCTGGAGGCCAGGCCAACAGGAGGGGCACCCCCGGCCTTGGCCAGGCTCTCCAACGGTGACATTGTTGCTTTAGGGGACCTGGGACAGGTGACTGAATGTAATGGGAGTCTAAACTGGACCCTGAATGGGGCTTAAAGAAGGTGTGAAGGATGTTACTGAGACAGTGACAGTCATTGGAAGACAAACTCTGTGTCAGGATATCCTGCTCCGTCCATTTAAATCCCTGAGATCTGTGACCTTTACGTGGCTACGCAGGATTGTTAGAGCAGCTGCGTGCGGATATATCTGGGGCACAATTCAGTCTGCAGCCAACTTGCAAGTGGTTCCAGCAAACACACAGCTGTGCGCACAGGCAGGCACAGCACACACACAAACATATGCACGTGCACAGCACAAATATATTCACACACTAGCATGTGAACACACATGCACCCATATGCCCATGCACACACTAATGTGTGCAAGTTCACATACCTATGCACATGCACAGCATATGTATGCAAACAGGCACATGCACACGCATAGCACACACACAGGGAATAAAGTGAATCCGTAAAGCATTAATTCCTGAACACAAGTGAAGCTGACATGTATTTTTCCCTTTTCTTAGCCTTGATGTTTTCCACAACAAAAAGTTTAAGAAAAAAGTTAATGGCAAATGACTTTTGATTCATAGGACTTTCTGATTTTATTCCACAAATATTATGACAGTAGAAATGAATGTAGATATTACATGTGTCCACTAATGGATGAATGGAGAAGAAAAACACGGTCCATCAATACAAGGAAAGGCTATTCAGCCTAAAAAGCAAGTCAATTCTGACACAGGATGCAGCAGGGATGAACCTTGAGGGCATTATGCTCAGTGATGTAAGCTAGACACAAAAAAACAAACAGTGCTTGATCCACTCATACAAGGCCCCTAGAGCAGTCGGAAATATAGAGACATAAAGTAGGATGTTGAGGGCCAGAGGCTGAGGGAGGGACAATGGGGAGTGAGTGTTTAATGGGGACTGTTTCAATTTTGCAAGATGAAAAAGTTCTGGAGGATGATGGTGGTCAGGTTTGCACAACAGTGTGAATTACTTCCTGACCCTGAAATGTGCACTTAAAAATGCTTAAGATAGTACATTTTATGTTATGTGTACCAGACCACAATTTTTAAAACTTTTCAAAAAACAACAGGAAATAGTCCATGAATACCACAAGATGCACAACTTCACTAACAACAGAGGGATTAAAGCCATAAGCAAAATACTGTGCATACACCTACCAGAATGGCAGACATGAAAGACATAGTATCAAACATCAGCAGGATGTGGAGCAATGGAAAGCCTGGTACGCAACGGGGGGATGCAACCACTTCTGAAGCAATCGGGCCTCAGATAGCGAAGTCCGTGCACAGAGACCCACAGTGCTCCTCCCAGTTGAACACAAACCCACCAGCCCTGCACCAGGACACACGGACATGGACTTGCAGCCACAGGAGCCAAACCTGAAGGAACCGGAAGGCCATCACAGACGGATGCAGAAATGAACCATGCACGCTCCTATGAAGGAATATTCCACAGCAATGGAGTACATTTTGTTTAAAGGTAGTAAAACTATAAAAATTATTTTTTAAAGAAAACTATATTTACAAGATGAAAGAATCTATAATTCTGGCACCTAGGGATTGTCGAATGCTCCTAAAAATAGATTGCTGTGGAAACGTTTATTATAGGGAAATTGACATATTCTCTAGGAAGGACGGGGTGAATGGGCCTGCTACATTTTCTACATTGAAGACATGTACAGGTTTTGATTCTACTTCTGTTAAATCAAGTGGGGCTTCACTGGATTTCTGCTACTGCGGAGATAATCAAATTCTGGGTAGGGGTCACGAGAAAATTAGTCATAGGTGTTCTTGTGTAATAATTACTGTTGAAAGTGTAAATGATCCATTTACCAGTAAGACTGAGAATAGAATAACTGCTACATTACTTCATATGAGATGATCGTCTGTGCTATTGTTCCTGGAGCTCCAGTGAGTGAGTATTTTGAATGTGAAGTTCATCCAGATCTGAGGATGGAATAAATGGCTAGGTGTGATATGGCTAATAGAAATAATATGCCTACATTTATACTAATTAGTGGATAAGATATGGGAAGAGGAATTCATGTTGTGAGAGCCAGGGTTAAGGCTAGCATTGGGGCAATAATATATAAATTGATGATGTTGATGGACATAGTGGTTCTTTAATAAGTAATTTGAATGCCTCAGCAATGGGTTGTAATCATCCATGGGGGCTGACGATTTTTGGCCCTTTCTGGATTTGTATATAGCCTAGGATTTTCCATTTAGTTAATATGAGGAATGCTATGGTGAATTAAATTGGGTAATTTGTGAAAGAATGTTGATTATAAACATATTCTTAGGAAGAGGACTTGAACCAGTGCAGAAAAAGTTTCAGTTTTACATAATTACCGGGCTCTGCCAGCGTAACGAACCCTGTTCTACAGTAGGGTATGTATAAATTAATTGAATGTAGATTATATCATCATTTAGTTTGAAGACATTTTGTAAAGGAAGCCGTATTGCTCTTGTCCTTTCATACTGGAAGAAATCTGCAATAGACAGAAACCAACCAGGATGACTCCAGTCTGAACTCAGATCACGTGAGACTTTAATCGTTGAACAAACAGACAATTAATAGCAGTTATACCGTTGAAATGTCGTGATCCAGCATCAAGGTCATAAACCATATTGCCCATATGAACTCCAGAATACAATTACACTGTTATCCCTAGTAAAACTTGTTCCATTGACCAGTGTTTTAGAAGAACAGGTGATAAAGCATTTTGACTAGCTGGCCTAAATTTTAATCACTCAGAAGTGGTTTTATTCTCCAAAAAATAAATGGCGCATGGGCTCAAGACACACCGTCTTCAGTAGTTGTGGCGTGCAGACTCAGTAGTTGTGGCCCAATGGCTTAGTTGTTCCGTGGCACGTGAGATCTTCCCGGACCGGGGATCGAACCGGGTCCCCTGCATTGGCAGGCGAATTCTTAATCACTGCATCACCAGGGAAGTCCCAGATTCGCAGTCTCCCTGTTAATATACCTTAAGCCCAAAGAATCCATGGAAAATTGTTAGAGAAAATAAGGCAATAAAAGATTGTAAGGACTATAACAGAAGCATATAGTACACAGTTCATATAGACACATCCCAAGCAGTTACAAAGTATATTAAAAGGGAGGCTGCAATTTTAAAAGAATAAGAAAAATTATACCCACAAACTCCCAATCTTTCCTGAGACGTTGCAATCTGAAACCCCATTGTAGGAAGCAGAAGATTCCAGGAGATATTCTACAAATGAAGGACTCCAAACCCTGTGGTTGGATAAGGAATTCTGGAAGGAAGGTATCCTCACCCAAGGAGAGCAGGTTCCTATACTTCTCTAACATCACATCCCTGTACAATTCCCATTGATCTTGGTCCAGGCATTCTCACTCCTCTTGATAAAAATCTATGGCCACATCCTGGAATGTCAGCAGTCCCTGAAATTAAACGTACACATGCCATGTGGCCACGGGAAGAGTTCATAATATGACCCAAGAAGAAAACAGCAAGTTAAGGAAGGTTTTAATTTAGAAGAGTGTCTTCAATTATCCACTAATACATATATATATATATATATATATATATATACAATTTCTTTTTTTACAAAGTGACTTTCTCTACCTTATTTCTACCTACAAGAAAAGAGTATGGCATGTGAGCCACAAAACCAGTATAGAGACTATACTTGTCTGAAAAAGAAATGATAAAATGATGGTTTCAACACAGGCATATGCATTTTTGAGTGTTTTATTTATATCAAACTGGATAAAATGTGTGTATTTCTCATAGAGAAAAGACCTGTCGAGGTAGAAATGTACCTTTCAACTATTCATGGGTACACGAGTACACTGGGGAGATTGTAAAAGTGCAGATTGTGATTCAGTAGGTCCGGTGGGCCTGAGTTCTATTTTTTTCACAAGCTCATTTTTAACTAGTGATGCCACAGTCTCTGATTCATTAACCACAACTGTGAATATCAGAGACATAATTAGAAAGGTAAAAATTCATATTTAATTTTGAACTTAAAGTGTTTTATGGATTTTACACCTTTAATAGAATAGTGAGCACAGCAGCAACAATCACTTGTGAGTATTTACTATAGACTGTGTATCTTTCTAATTTTTTTGGGTAGGATTCCAGGAAAAAGGCCTGGGCTGCGGCCACAATGGGCATGGCCCCCAGGCCGGGCCGCCCCTCCAGGACCCCCGACGGGGCCCTGCGCTCCTGGCGGCGCCCTCCCCCGCCGCCCCGCTCCCTCCCGGAAGGCCTCGGGGCAGAGCGGTGCCACCCACTGCGCGCTGAACAGAGCCCGCGTTTCCTCAGAGCTGGAACTCCCGGCTCAGGCGGGGTCTCTTCCCTCCGCCTTCACGGAACTGCCCCGGAGCCCGAGGGGAGGGCAACCTCACTGAGGCTGCCGGCTCTGGAGGTGCCCCGGCGGCCGAAGCCATGACAGTCGCGGGGACGGCGGGCCGGGTAAGTGGGCGCCGACCCTCCGCCTGGTCCGGTGCCCGGTCGGCAGCACAAGACTAGCTTCTGAGGGGCAGGGGTTCGCTGCCACCCGCCGCAGCTGTGCAGAAAGAGCGGCCTCCAGCGTCTGGTCCCAGGGAACTTCGGTCCGTCCTCTCGCCCCTGCCCTCGTCCTGGCTCGCGAGGCCTGGTGGGCGTGAGGAGGGGGTCGGCCTGAGCGTCCTGAGGGGAAACGGGGCAAGGGAGGCGCAGGGTCCGGCTGCAGCGTCATCGCCCCTCTTCCCGACTGCGGGGAAAGCGGCTGAAAACTCCTCCCGAGGCGCGCAGGCCCCTTATTCAGCCGAGTCCCTCTGCGCTCCTTCCTCCCTGAGCTAAAGTACCGGGGGGAGGGGACAGGGCAGGGAACTGACGCAGGTAATGGGGAACATCAAAAGGTGATTGTTAACTAAGGAAAACCAGCTCTCCCAAGGTGAGGAATGCGGCGCTTTTCTTTGCCTGGGCTCACTGAATTCCTTCCTTTGATATGCACCTCAGCTCTCTGGGGCCTGCATTCTGTATTTGCATATCCTGAGTGCCTCAGGGCCCGCCGGCTCACATTGGAGGGCTGCAAGTGCTGAAGACTGTGACATCCTTTGTTTACTGATAGGGCAAGAACTATTCCATTTCTCACAGGCTTGAGGGGCAGACAGTGGAAAAAAGTCAGAGAATCTCACTCGGCCTGTACTTTGGTTTACATATAGATAATATTTATACTTAACTGTGCTAATAGAGGTTCTCAAGTCCAATCAACTTGTACTATTGCCCTCTATGTATCAATTTCATCAATATCATAAGATAAATGCCTATAGAATTGACTTAATTCGTTTAAATAGGATAATGATTTTTAAAGGAAACATAATAGAAATATAACAACGAAACCTTTACCACTAAAGGCTGGGTCTGGAACACCCTAAATAAATGTTCCATTGTTAAAATATTGAAAGATGTAGTCAATAGAAATATCAACAAAAATGACAAATAATAAGGGTAGCAGAATGTGGAAATGTTCTATCTTTATCATTAAAGTGGCAGAAAATCATTTATTAGTAGGCACTGGGGGCAGAAGATGCCTGATTTTCTATCTGTGTCATATTTGTGCAGTTGTTTCAACAAGTAACTTAAAGACAAAATGGAAAAACAAGGAGGTTTGTGCCTGAGATCATGTTGATGTGAAACCAGGGATGGCCACCTTGTGCCAGGTGAGTTAAGTTTACCTGGCAGGTAGACCGCAGAGCTCCTGGGAAGCAAGGGTTGAAATTTTTCTGCTGGGTGCCCCTTAGGTTCTGTGACTTGACTGACTGTGAGTCATGTTTCGGGAAAGACCTGATCACAGGAAAAGGGTGGGAATAGAGTGATTTGGGGAGCAGCTAACCACATTCATCACAGCTCACGGCCTGAATGAATTTTAAAGAAACAGGAAAACAAATGCTTCTTATGGAATCAGAGAATGTGAGGGCTGGACAATCCCAGAAAATGAGGAACACCCATCCCATTTTCCAGATGACAAAACAGAGGTCCAGCAAGGTGAAATCCCTCACCCAAGTTGCACCCGTCTCTCCTCCCCACTACGTGGTTCATGAAAGCAGGACTCTTCCTGTCTTGATCACTGCTGAAGCCCAAAAAGGGCCAGGCATCTAGCAGCTGCTCCAAAAATGTGGGTTGACTGTAGGAACAATGCTATTTCTTTCTTTCTCACTCTTCTTCAGGATTCTGCCAAGAACTCCCCAGGTTGCAATGTAATTCGATAAATGTAAATATTAATTGAGTTTTGTTGTGATGAGGACTTAGGCTTTGAAGGTAACAGACTTGGTTCAGATCTTGGTTCTGCCACTCCATAGCTGTTTGGCTTTGGGAAAATTACTAAACCTCTCTGAGATTATTTCCTCCTTTGTAAAGTGGGGATAAATCTATCTGAGCCAGCAGAGCACCTGCATGAGAGATGTGCACTAAATATTGGTCTTTCTCACTCTCTTACGCCATCTCTGTGTTCTTCCCAGAGAAGCTGTACTGAAGGATATAGTACTTTTGTTTAAAATAGTTAACTAATTAATTAATTAATTTGTTTTTGGCTGCGTTGGGTCTTCGTTGCTATGCGCAGGCTTTCTCTAGTTGCAGCAAGCGGGGGCTACTCTTTGTTGCGGTGCGCGGGCTTCTCATTGCGGTGGCTTCTCTTGCTAGCCTTAACCCCAATGCTAGCCTTAACCATGGCTCTCACAACATGAATTCCTCTTCCCATATCTTATCCACTAATTAATATAAATGTAGGCATATTATTTCTATTAGCCATATCACACCTAGCCATTTACTCCATCCTCAGATCTGGATGAACTTCACATTCAAAATACACACTCACTGGAGCTCTAGGAACAATAGCACAGACAATCATCTCCTATGAAGTAATGTAGCAGTTATTCTATTCTCAGTCTTACTGATAAATGGATCATTTACACTTTCAACAGTAATTATTACACAAGAACACCTATGACTAATTTTCTCCTGACCCCTACCCAGAATTTGATTATCTCCGCAGTAGCAGAAATCCAATGAAGCCCCACTTGATTTAACGGAAGTAGCATCAAAACCTGTATATGTCTTCAATGTAGAAAATGTAGCAGGCCCATTCACCCCGTCCCTCCTAGAGAATATGTCAATTTCCCTATAATAAACATTTCCACAGCAATCTATTTTTAAGAGCATTCGACAATCCCTAGGTGCCAGAATTATATACAGCCCAAGTCATCATTAAAACACATCTAACAATCTCCTTTCTATGAATTTGAGCCTCCTACCTACAATTTTGATATGATCAACGCATACATCTCTTATGAAAAGTTTTTTTACGACTAACATTAACCCTATGTATATGAGAGTTTTCACTACTTGTCATCATACCAGGCAACCCACCACAAATTTAAGAAATATGTCTGACAAAAGAGTTACTTTGATAGAGTAAATCATAGAGGTTTCAATGCTCTTATTCCTGGAATTGAATTCTTCCTAATAATTTTACATTCTCCATGCTACCTACCACATTACACCACATGCTATATAGTAAAGTTCTCTAAGTAAGCTACAGGCCCATACCCCCAAAATATTTTTGTATATCCTTCCTGTGCTAATAAACTCTCATTGTTTTTACCATCATTCTACTGACCATTTTCTCAGGAAATATAATTGTATAACAAGCTCACACTGGTTAATGGTATCCCCATTCTAATAAAAAACATGAACCCATAAGCCACAGAAGCATCCAACAAATATTTCCTAAAACAGTCCACCACATCAATACTACTTATAATGGCTATTATCATTAATCTAATATACTCTGGTCAAAGAGCACAGTGAATAACAAGAATCTTTAATCCAGGAGCATCCACCCTCATGACAATCGCCCTTGTCACAAAAGTAGGACTTTCCCCATTTCACTTCTGAGTGCCTGAAGTCACACGAGGCATCCCATGAACAGCAGACCTGATGCTATCAACATGACAAAATTGCACCCCTATCAGTTTTATACCACATGTCACCATCCATCAACCTAAATATACTATTAATCATAGTGATATTATAAATCATAGCTGGAGGCTGAGGCAGACTTCGCCATACTCACCTGGAAAATATTACACCCTCCTCATCAATTGCCCATATAGGATGAATAACAGCTATTATAATGTATATTCAGATTATAACAATCCTAAACATACTAATTTATATCATAACAACACTATCTTCTTCTTATTTATGCCCAGATCATGTACTACAAGAGTATCATTATCACACACATGAGATAAAACACCTCCCATCACAATCATTTTCCTCACCATTATAGTATCATTAGGACATCGCCCATCACTATCAGGCTTTCTACGCAAATGAATAATTATCCAAGAGATAACAAAAACGACAACATCATTCTACCAACACTAATAGCCACCATAGCAGTCCTCAGCATATATTTCTACTTGCAGCTAACATACTCCACATCACTAACTATATTCCCTTCATTAAACAACACAAACACAAAACAATTTCAACATACAAAGAAATAACCTTCCTATCGTTACCAATCATAATACCCTCACGGTTACTACACACAACACCCATTCTATCGGTGCTGGACTAGGAATTTAGGTTAGTTCAGACCAAGAGCTTTCAAAACCCTAAACAAGTGAAATTGACTTAATTCCTAAAAATAAGGATTGCAAGACTTTATTCTACATCAATTGAATGTAAAGCAAACACTCACTGTATTGAAGCCAAATCTTTACGAGATTGATGAGTTTTAACCCCAGGAAACTTTAGTTAACAGGCAAATCCTCTAGTCAACTGGCTTCAGTCTACTTCTCCTTCATTTGAGAAAGAAAAAAAGAAAAAAAAAAAAAAGGCAGGATAATCACTGGCAGAATTGAAGCTGCTTCTCTGAAGTTACAATTCAATTTGTTGATTCACCACAGGGTTTGCCAGAAAGAGGGCTCAATCTCTGTCTTCAGATTTACAGTCTAATGCTAACTCAGTCATTTTACCTCTGTTCATACACTGCTGTATATTTTCAACAAATCACAAAGATATCGGCATTTTATATTTACTATTTGGTGCTTGAGCTGGAGTAGCAGGCAGCACCTTAATTATATTAATCCAGGCTGAGCTATGCTGACCTGGACCGCTACTTGGAGATGCCCAAATCTGTAAGGTTGTCATAACAGTCCCTGCACTTGTAATAATTTTCTTTATAGCTGTACCCGTTATGATTGCAGGCTTTTGAAAACTGACTTGGGCCACTAATAACTCGGACACCTGAAGTAGCATTTCCCCCAATAAATCATATAAACTTTTGCCTACTTCCCCCATCATTCTTACTCCTACTCATATCACCAATAGTAAAAGCTGGTTCTGGTACCAGTGGGACCGTGTATTCAGCTCTAGCCTGCAATCTGGCCCATGCAGGAGCCTCTGTCGACCTAACTGTTTTCTCCTTACATTTAGCAGGTGTCTCCTCAATTCTTGGTATTATTACTTTTATTACTATAGTCTTTAATACAAAACCAGCAGTCATATCCCAATACCAAACACCATTATTTGTTTAATCTTCCACAACTATAGCCATATTACTATAATTACCAATCTCAGTCCAAGCAGCCAGAATTGCCATGCTGTTAAGAGATAGAAATCTAAACACTACTTTCTTTGACCCGGCAGGAGGAGACCGAATCCTATACCAACACCTCTTTTGATACTTTGCTCACCCTGAAGTCTGTATTCATGGCCTAACAGGGTTTGTTATAAACTCACATATCATTACATACTATTTAGGACAAAAATTGCCTTTCAGCTATCTGGGAATAGTATGAGTCATGTCCACTGGTTTTTTAGGAGTTCTCTTGTGGGCCCATCATATGTTTACCATAGGGATAGCTGTGGACTCAGGAGCACACTTTGCATCAGCTACCGTAATTACTTCTATCCCTACAGGAGTAAAAGTATCTAGCTGATTAGCAACTCTTTATTTAATTTTTCTTTTTCTTTTCTTTTTTTTTTTTTTTTTTTGGCTGAGTTGGGTCTTGGTTGCTGCGCATGGGCTTTCTCTGTTTGCGGTGAGCGGCAGCTACTCTTCGTTGCGGTGTGCGGCCCTTTCATTGCAGTGGCTTCTCTTGTTGCAGAGCACGGCCTCTAGGCGCGTGGGCTTCAGTAGTGGTGGCTTGCGGGCTCTAGAGGGCAGGCTCAGTAGTTGTGGCACACGGGCTTTTTGCTCCGCGGCATGTGGAATCTTCCCAGACAAGGGCTCGAACCCGTGTCCCCTGCATTGGCAGACGAATTCTTAACCACTGCGTCACCAGGGAAGTCCCTGGTTAGCAACTGTTCACGGAGGTAATACTATATGACCTCCCACTATATTATGAGTTTTAGGCTTTAGTTTTTCTTTTTACAGTAGGTGGTTTGACAGGAATCATCTTAGCCAACTCATCCCCAGACATTGTCCTCCAGGATATATACTATGTAGTAGCACACTTCCATGACCTAATGTCCATGGGAGCAGTCTTCACTATTATAGGAGGCTTTCTACACTGATTCCCACTATTCTCAGGTTATACAGTTAACTCAGCATGAGCAAAAATTCACTTCACAAGTATATTTGTAGTAGTAAATATGACTTCCTGCAGCACTTTCGTGGCCTCTCAGGGATGTCACTACGTTAGTCTGAGTACCCTGAGGCACACACAACATGAAATATTTTGTCTTTAGGCTCATTCATCTCAGTAGCAGCAGTAATGCTAATAATCTTCATACTTTGAAAAGCATTTGTGTCTAAACAAGAAGTCTTAGCAGTGGAAATTGCTACTCCTAACCTAGAATGGTTACACGGATGTCCTCCACCATATCCTACGTTTCAAGATCCTACCTATGTAAATGTAAAATAAGGACGGACTCAAGTCCTTTTCAACCAGTTTCAAGCCAACACCATAACAATTATGTCTTCCTCAATAAATGAGATAAAAGTAAAAAGTGATGTAGCTTTGTCAAAGTTAAATGATAGGCTAAAATCCTGTATATCACTAAGGCATATCAATTTCATCTAGGCTCTCAAGATACAACATCACCGATTATGGAAAAACTTTTACATTTTCTTCATCACACATTAATAGTGATTTTTAAAATAAGTTCTCTAGTCCTCTATATCATTTCACTAATATTGACATCTAAACTCATCTGCATACAATAGATGCACAGGTAGAGAAAATGTGAACAATTTACTAGCTATTATTGTAATCTTAATTGCCCTATCATCATTGTGAATCCTTTACATGATACATGAAATCAATAACTCTTCCCAAACCATAAAAAACTATGGGTCAGTAATGATACTGAAGCTACAAATACACAGATTACGAAGATTTAAATGTTGACTCCTCTGTAATCCCCACATCAGAGCTAAAACCAGGAGAATAATGACTAATAGAAGTCAACAACCGAGTAGTTAGGGATAGTCATTGAATATTAGTTTCATCTGAAATCGTTGTACACTCCGGAGTTGTTCCTTCTCAGGCCTAAAAGGAGCTGCTATCCCAGGACGCCTAACTTAAAGAATCGTTATATCAACAGGACCAGGCCTATGTTGTGGACAAGAGAGCTCGTTTTCCTGAGTTCAAAGACAGGACAGAGGGATATGGCTGAGATATGGGGTGAATCTGCAGCCCATGGGGATGCACTCTCCAAGCTCCAGTATAGGAATGGGGCCTCTAGGGTCCCAGGCCACCCACCACGCCCTCTGGAGCAGGATCTGGGCAACATTCCCTGTCAGTGATGAGGCAGCCCTAGCACTTGTCACGCCCCAATGTCGTGTCCTATGTGGGCCCCATGCTCTTGGGACCACACCCCACACTCTGCAGGTCCATGCTACAGGGTCCTTCATGCCTCAGGAGTAGAGACCACACAGCAAGCAGTTCCCTCCGCAACCAGCAGGAGGAGGGGAGGAGAGCAGGGGCACCAGGGGACTCTCACTCAGACAACAACACCCCAGCGGTGGCAGCGGGGACAGTGATGATGCAGATGAGGCACAGACCAAGAGATGGGACCAGAGGACCCAAAAGGCAGCTGGTCAGGTCCTGGCTCACCTGCACCCCGGACACCTTTGTCCCGCATACACCCCCTTCCTCATACACCCTCTCCTTAAATGCAGATTCTTCAGATGCGAACAGGCAGAGCTTCAGATTGAAAGTCAGCTCTTCCAAAATGACCCGTCAGCAAACACGGCAGGATTCCACTCCAGTGGGTGCCCTGGAGTCGACAACTCAGGGATTGAAGTGGATATCGGTGCCAGGGACAGTGGGAGGGAATGGGGAATGAGACTTTCATGGTTGTGGAATTGTGGTTTTGAAGGACGAAAAGTTCTAGTGATGGTGGTGATGGCTCCACGAGAAAGTGAATCTATCTGATGCCTCAGAAACGTGCACTTAAAATGGTGATGATGGTAAAGGGTATATGACGTGTGTTTTATTTCACTTAAAATAAATTCTTAAGATAATGTCTTGTTAATTGAGATTCCATTTCGACTCCCCTTCATCACAAATGTCGGAGGCCCAGACACAGTCCCCTACCTTAGGGGCCATCACGGTACCCTCACAGAGCACGTGGGAGACCATTCTTAGGGGGGGCTAGTCTGTGCTCACCTGACCTCTGTCCAGGGGGACCCAGGCAGTGGTGACCCCCATAGATTAGACATATGATATGCTATAGTATTAATACGATACCACCAAGTGTTGTCACTCACCGGAACACAGAGCAGCAACCCACTCAAACATGCCTGACCTCATATGATTGTGACAAGATGAAGAGAAGAAAAGGAACCACAGGTTAATCAGGACAACACCCTTAATGCAGAGGTTGGAAATCTCAAAGGGGACAGGACACACTGCAGGCAAAGAGCGCATATGCGGTCTCCCCATCCATGTGCTCCTGACCCATGCAGGTATGGTGAGACCCACACAGTCCCAGCACCCTATACCTGGGGCCACACATCCACACTCACCAGGGTGACCCACCTCCCCAGACCCCTCCACCTGGGTCACATGTCCACAGTCCCAGGGTGACCTCACCTCCCCAGACCCTGCACCTGGGGTCACACGTCCCCTTGGTCAGGACACCATGGCTCTGCAGGGGGCTCCCCCAATGTGGAAACAAGCTGGGTCCCTGGGACCTCCTGGGATGGGAAAAAGTGTCAGGTGGGTCTCCTTTCCCCACACTTGTCCCAGAGGAGTCCTCCTCTTCTCACTTTGGTTCTGTGTGATTTTAACTGTTTTTACAGCTTTCATACTAGAGTTGAACACACGACCCTGGTGCTGGCATGCTCAGTCCTTTCTCATCTCACTTACATGTTGAGAACACTCACAGGACAGCAGGGCTGAAAGCCGAGGGGCAGCTCTGGACTCTGCTGAGTAGGGACGGTAGACTGGAGGGAGAGCTCAGCAGCAGCCTCAGCTGTCACCCATCGGCCTTTTGCCCGATCTGCGTGCCCTGCAATCAATTCAGCAGCTAAACCTGCTTCCCTATGCACCGTGCACGTGCTGGTAAATTGGAATTATTGCCAGGTAGTCCTCCTGAGGATTCTCCATGAGCCCCAGGGAAGGTGAACCTTGCAGGGATTAAGACTAAGGCCCCGACCATAGCACTGACCCTTGGGCGGACCAGGTCACCACACTCAGAAGAGAGGCTGTTACGTACACAAGCCCACCTCAGCTCCAGACCCTAGACATCTAAGCACTGACATTCAGATGCAGGCACGGAGCTTCCTAGTACTGAGGCCAGGCCGGGTCTCTACCCAGGTCCCGATAGTCCTAGCGTACACAGAACATGGTCAGGTCTAAATCTTCTTATTCTAGACAACACATGGTCAGCTCTAAACATAATCAGTAGACAGGACATGCAGAGGTCTAAATCTACCATGTAGACACAACTTGATCATGTTTAAACTAGCTTAGGGCTGATCTCATAGGGGGTACAGATCACACACATGGGTCTCTCATCTTTGGACACCCACATCAGGAAACTGAACAAAATCTTTGTCATTAAACATTTCAACAGGCAAAACAGAAATGTTCCCAATGTCTCTGGCCACCTGATGGTCAGCATCCACGGGCGAGCCACGAACTTCTTAGAGTGCAGCCCAGTCTGCTGCCAGGACAGACAAGAAGTGGCCTGATTCCAGCCTCCCAGGCTTCCAGAAGGAGGCGGCCACACTGCAAGCCAGGTCAGGAGAGTCCTGCATGGTCCGGGCCGGGAGATCCGGTCTGTCCATTCGGCTGGCCGATTCCGGGCAGGGCGCTCAGGGCCGCTGAGAGCCCTGCACTCAGGTCCTGCTTCCCTGCAGCGTGTGCGTGTGCGTGTGCGTGTGCGTGTGTGTGTGTGTGTAGAGGGGGCGGTGGCTGACGGCTCCCATGGTTCCCATCCCGGGCACCGCGCTGTCTTCGAGGGGAGGAACGGGGAGAGGTAGGGGCACAGAAGCCGTTGGAGAGGAGAACCCACCGCGGAACTCCTTCCACACTGGCTCGCCCCACCCGGAGACCCGCCTGCCCATCGTGGGCAGCATGTCGCCCCCCAGTCCCCCACTCCCGAGGGCAGGGTGCTTGCTCTTTCAACAGCACAGGGTCTCACATGAAGGAGACCCAGTGGGGACTGTCAGCCCCCGACTCCTGATGCTGTGTTTGGGGAGAATGAACCCCCTTGACTGGGCCATGGGACCCTGTGAGGAAAGAGGTGGTGGCCCCATCCAAGTCGGGGCCTGGCTGAGATATGAGGAAACAGGAGCCAAGGGCAGGGCCTGGAGGCCAGGCCAACAGGAAGGGCACCCCCAGCCTTGGCCGGGCTCTCCAACGGTGACAATGTTGCTTTAGGGGACCTGGGACAGGTGACTGAATGTAATGGGAGTCTAAACTGGACCCTGAATGGGGCTTAAAGGAGCTGTGAAGGATGTTACTGAGACAGTGACAGTCATTGGAAGACAAACTCTGTGTCAGGATATCCTGCTCCATCCATTTAAATCCCTGAGATCTGTGACCTTTACGTGGCTACGCAGGATTGTTAGAGCAGCTGCGTGCGGATATATCTGGGGCACAATTCAGTCTGCAGCCAACTTGCAAGTGGTTCCAGCAAACACACAGGTGTGCGCACAGGCAGGCACAGCACACACACAAACATATGCACGTGCACAGCACAAATATATTCACACACTAGCATGTGAACACACATGCACCCATATGCCCATGCACACACTAATGTGTGCAAGTTCACATACCTATGCACATGCACAGCATATGTATGCAAACAGGCACATGCACACGCATAGCACACACACAGGGAATAAAGTGAATCCGTAAAGCATTAATTCCTGAACACAAGTGAAGCTGACATGTATTTTTCCCATTTCTTAGCCTTGATGTTTTCCACAACAAAAAGTTTAAGAAAAAAGTTAATGGCAAATGACTTTTGATTCATAGGACTTTCTGATTTTATTCCACAAATATTATGACAGTAGAAATGAATGTAGATATTACATGTGTCCACTAATGGATGAATGGAGAAGAAAAACACGGTCCATCAATACAAGGAAAGGCTATTCAGCCTAAAAAGCAAGTCAATTCTGACACAGGATGCAGCAGGGATGAACCTTGAGGGCATTATGCTCAGTGATGTAAGCTAGACACAAAAAAACAAACAGTGCTTGATCCACTCATACAAGGCCCCTAGAGCAGTCGGAAATATAGAGACATAAAGTAGGATGTTGAGGGCCAGAGGCTGAGGGAGGGACAATGGGGAGAGAGTGTTTAATGGGGACTGTTTCAATTTTGCAAGATGAAAAAGTTCTGGAGGATGATGGTGGTCAGGTTTGCACAACAGTGTGAATTACTTCCTGACCCTGAAATGTGCACTTAAAAATGCTTAAGATAGTACATTTTATGTTATGTGTACCAGACCACAATTTTTAAAACTTTTCAAAAAACAACAGGAAATAGTCCATGAATACCACAAGATGCACAACTTCACTAACAACAGAGGGATTAAAGCCATAAGCAAAATACTGTGCATACACCTACCAGAATGGCAGACATGAAAGACATAGTATCAAATATCAACAGGATGTGGAGCAATGGAAAGCCTGGTACGCAACGTGGGGATGCAACCACTTCTGAAGCAATCGGGCCTCAGATAGCGAAGTCCGTGCACAGAGACCCACAGTGCTCCTCCCAGTTGAACACAAACCCTCCAGCCCTGCACCAGGACACACGGACATGGACTTGCAGGCACAGGAGCCAAACCTGAAGGAACCTGAAGGCCATCACAGACGGATGCAGAAATGAACCATTCACGCTCCTATGAAGGAATATTCCACAGCAATGGAGTACATTTTGTTTAAAGGTAGTAAAACTATAAAAATTATTTTTTAAAGAAAACTATATTTACAAGATGAAAGAATCTATAATTCTGGCACCTAGGGATTGTCGAATGCTCCTAAAAATAGATTGCTGTGGAAACGTTTATTATAGGGAAATTGACATATTCTCTAGGAAGGACGGGGTGAATGGGCCTGTTACATTTTCTACATTGAAGACATGTACAGGTTTTGATTCTACTTCTGTTAAATCAAGTGGGGCTTCACTGGATTTCTGCTACTGCGGAGATAATCAAATTCTGGGTAGGGGTCAGGAGAAAATTAGTCATAGGTGTTCTTGTGTAATAATTACTGTTGAAAGTGTAAATGATCCATTTACCAGTAAGACTGAGAATAGAATAACTGCTACATTACTTCATATGAGATGATCATCTGTGCTATTTTTCCTGGAGCTCCAGTGAGTGAGTATTTTGAATGTGAAGTTCATCCAGATCTGAGGATGGAATAAATGGCTAGGTGTGATATGGCTAATAGAAATAATATGCTTACATTTATATTAATTAGTGGATAAGATATGGGAAGAGGAATTCATGTTGTGAGAGCCAGGGTTAAGGCTAGCATTGGTGCAATAATATATAAATTGATGATGTTGATGGACATTGTGGTTCTTTAATAAGTAATTTGAATGCCTCAGCAATGGGGTGTAATCATCCATGGGGGCTGATGATTTTTGGCCCTTTCTGGATTTGTGTATAGCCTAGGATTTTCCATTTAGTTAATATGAGGAATGCTATGGTGAATTAAATTGGGTAATTTGTGAAAGAATGTTGATTATAAACATATTCTTAGGAAGAGGACTTGAACCAGTGCAGAAAAAGTTTCAGTTTTACATAATTACCGGGCTCTGCCAGTGTAACGAGCCCTGTTCTACAGTAGGGTATGTATAAATTAATTGAATGTAGATTATATCATCATTTAGTTTGAAGACATTTTGTAAAGGAAGCCGTATTGCTCTTCTCCTTTCATACTGGAAGAAATCTGCAATAGACAGAAACCAACCAGGATGACTCCAGTCTGAACTCAGATCACGTGAGACTTTAATCGTTGAACAAACAGACAATTAATAGCAGTTATACCGTTGAAATGTCGTGATCCAGCATCAAGGTCATAAACCATATTGCCCATATGAACTCCAGAATACAATTACACTGTTATCCCTAGTAAAACTTGTTCCATTGACCAGTGTTTTAGAAGAACAGGTGATAAAGCATTTTGACTAGCTGGCCTAAATTTTAATCACTCAGAAGTGGTTTTATTCCTCAAAATATAAATGGCGCACGGGCTCAAGACACACCGGCTTCAGTAGTTGCGGGGTGCAGACTCAGTAGTTGTGGCCCAATGGCTTAGTTGTTCCGTGGCACGTGAGATCTTCCCGGACCGGGGATCGAACCGGGTCCCCTGCATTGGCAGGCGAATTCTTAATCACTGCATCACCAGGGAAGTCCCAGATTCGCAGTCTCCCTTTTAATATACCTTAAGCCCAAAGAATCCATGGAAAATTGTTAGAGAAAATAAGACAATAAAATATTGTAAGGACTATAAGAGAAGCATATAGTACACAGTTCATATAGACACATCCCAAGCAGTTACAAAGTATATTAAAAGGGAGGCTGCAATTTTAAAAGAATAAGATAAATTATACCCACAAACTCCCAATCTTTCCTGAAACGTTGCAATCTGAAACCCTATTGTAGGAAGCAGAAGATTCCAGGAGACATTTTACAAATGAAGGACTTCAAACCCTGTGGTTGAATAAGGAATTCTGGAAGGAAGGTATCCTCACCCAAGGAGAGCAGGTTCCTATACTTCTCTAACATCACATCCCTGTACAATTCCCATTGATCCTGGTCCAGGCATTCTCACTCCTCTTGATAGAAATCTATGGCCACATCCTGAAATGTCAGCAGTCCCTGAAATTAAACGTACAGATGCCATGTGGCCACAGGAAGAGTTCATAATATGACCCAAGAAGAAAACAGCAAGTTAAGAGAAGGTTTTAATTTAGAAGAGTGTCTTCAATTATCCACTAATACATATATATATATATATATATATATATAATTTTTTTTTTAAAGTAACTTTCTGTACCTTATTTCTAACTACAAGAAAAGAGTATGGCATGTGATCCACAAAACCAGTATAGAGACTATACTTGTCTGGAAAAGAAATGATAAAATGATGGTTTCAACACAGGCATATGCATTTTTGAGTGTTTTATTTATATCAAACTGGATAAAATGTGTGTATTTCTCACAGAGAAAAGACCTGTCGAGGTAGAAATGTACCTTTCAACTATTCATGGGTACACGAGTACACTGGGGAGATTGTAAAAGTGCAGATTGTGATTCAGTAGGTCCGGTGGGCCTGAGTTCTATTTTTTTCACAAGCTCATTTTTAACTAGTGATGCCACAGTCTCTGATTCATTAACCACAACTGTGAATATCAGAGACATAATTAGAAAGGTAAAAATTCATATTTAATTTTGAACATAAAGTGTTTTATGGATTTTACACCTTTAATAGAATAGTGAGCACAGCAGCAACAATCATTTGTGAGTATTTACTATAGACTGTGTATCTAATTTTTTTGTGTAGGATTCCAGGAAAAAGGCCTGGGCCGCGGCCACAATGGGCATGGCCCCCAGGCCGGGCCGCCCCTCCAGGACCCGCGACGGGGCCCTGCGCTCCTGGCGGCTCCCTCCCCCGCCGCCCCGCTCCTTCCCGGAAGGCCTCGGGGCAGAGCGGTCCCACCCACTGCGCGCTGAACAGAGCCCGCGTTTCCTCCCATCTCCCGGCTCAGGCGGGGTCTCTTCCCTCCGCCTTCACGGAACTGTCCCGGAGCCCGAGGGGAGGGCGACCTCACTGAGGCTGCGGGCTCTGGAGGTGCCCCGCCGGCTGAAGCCATGACAGTCGCGGGGACGGCGGGCCGGGTAAGTGGGCGCTGAGCTTCCGCCTGGTCCGGTGCCCGGGCGGCAGCACAAGACCAGCTTCTGTGGGGCAGGGGTTCGCTGCCACCCGCCGCTGCTGTGCAGAAAGAGTGGCCTCCAGCGTCTGGTCCCCGGGAACTTCGGTCCGTCCTCTCGCCCCTTCCCTCGTCCTGGCTCGCGAGGCCTGGTGGGCGTGAGGAGGGGGTCGGCCTGAGCGTCCTAAGGGGAAACGGGGCAAGGGAGGCGCAGGGTCCGGCTGCAGAGTCAGCGCCCCTCTTCCCGACTGCGGGGAAAGCGGCTGAAAAATCCTCCCGAGGCGCGCAGGCCCCTTATTCAGCCAAGTCCCTCTGCGCTCCTTCCTCCCTGAGCTAAAGTACTGGGAGGAGGGGACAGGGCAGGGGACGGCTCAGGTAATGGGGAACATCAAAAGGTGATTGTTAACTAAGGAAAACCAGCTCTCCCAAGGTGAGGAATGCGGCGCTTTTCTTTGCCTGGGCTCACTGAAATCCTTCCTTTGATATGCACCTCAGCTCTCTGGGGCCTGCATTCTGTATTTGCATATCCTGAGTGCCTCAGGGCCCGCCGGCTCACATTGGAGGGCTGCAAGTGCTGAAGACTGTGACATCCTTTGTTTACTGATAGGGCAAGAACTATTCCATTTCTCACAGGCTTGAGGGGCAGACAGTGGAAAAAAGTCAGAGAATCTCACTCGGCCTGTACTTTGGTTTACATATAGATAATATTTATACTTAACTGTGCTAATAGAGGTTCTCAAGTCCAATGAACTTGTACTACTGCCCTCTATGTATCAATTTCATCAATATCATAAGATAAATGCCTATATAATTGACTTAATCCATTTAAATAGGATAATGATTTTTAAAGGAAACATAATAGAAATATAACAACAAAACCTTTACCACGAAAGGCTGGGTCTGGAACACCCTAAATAAATGTTCCATTGTTAAAATATTGAAAGATGTAGTCAATAGAAATATCAACAAAAATGACAAATAATAAGGGTAGCAGAATGTTGAAATGTTCTATCTTTATCATTAAAGTAGCAGAAAATCATTTATTAGTAGGCACTGGGGGCAGAAGATGCCTGATTTTATATCTGTGTCATATTTGTGCAGTTGTTTCAACAAGTTACTTAAAGACATAATGGAAAAACAAGGAGGTTTGTGCCTGAGATCATGTTGATGTGAAACCAGGGATGGCCACCTTGTGCCAGGTGAGTTAAGTTTACCTGGCAAGTAAACCGCAGAGCTCCTGGGAAGCAAGGGTTGGAATTTTTCTGCTGGGTGCCCCTTAGGTTCTGTGACTTGACTGACTGTGAGTCATGTTTCGGGAAAGACCTGATCACAGGAAAAGGGTGGGAAAAGAGTGCTTTGGGGAACAGCTAACAACATTCATCACAGGAAAAGGGTGGGAAAAGAGTGCTTTGGGGAGCAGCTAACAACATTCATCCCAGCTCTCGGCCTGAATGAATTTTAAAGAAACAGGAAAGCAAATGCTTCTTATGGAATCAGAGAGTGTGAGGGCTGGACAATCCCAGAAAATGAGGAACACCCATCCCATTTTCCAGATGACAAAACAGAGGTCCAGCAAGGTGAAATCCCTCACCCAAGTTGCACCCGTCTCTCCTCCCCACTACGTGGTTCATGAAAGCAGGACTCTTCCTGTCTTAATCACTGCTGAACCCCAAAAAGGACCAGGCATCTAGCAGCTGCTCCAAAAATTTGGGTTGACTGTAAGAAAAATGCTATTTCTTTCTTTCTCACTCTTATTCAGGATTGTGCCAAGAACTCCCCAGGTTGCAATCTAATTCGATAAATGTAAATATTAATTGAGTTTTGTTGTGATGAGGACTTAGGCTTTGAAGGTAACAGACTTGGTTCAGATCTTGGTTCTGCCACTCCATAGCTGTTTGGCTTTGGGAAAATTACTAAACCTCTCTGAGATTATTTCCTCCTTTGTAAAGTGGGGATAAATCTATCTGAGCCAGCAGAGCACCTGCATGAGAGATGTGCACTAAATATTGGTCTTTCTCACTCTCCTACGCCATCTCTGTGTTCTTCCCAGAGAAGCTGTACTGAAGGATATAGTACTTTTGTTTAAAATAGTTAACTAATTAATTAATTAATTTGTTTTTGGCTGCGTTGGGTCTTTGTTGCTATGCGCAGGCTTTCTCTAGTTGCGGCAAGCGGGGGCTACTCTTTGTTGCGGTGCGCGGGGTTCTCATTGCGGTGGCTTCTGCTGCGCTTGTTGTGGAGCACCGGTTCTAGGCGCGCCGGTTTCAGTAGTTGTGGTCTGCAGGCTCAGTAGTTGTGGCCCATGGGCTTAGCTGCTGCGCGGCATGTGGGATCTTCCCTGACCAGAGCTCGAACCCATGTCCCCTGCCTTGGCAGGCAGATTCTTAACCACTGAGCCACCAGGAAAGTCCGATATAGTACTTTTTAAAGAGGGGTTTGAATTTATTTCAGATTGTGTACATTTTTCTTGTAGAAAAGATTATTCCACTATAGAAACATAAACACGCAAAACCACTCCAAATGCAGTATTCTGTGGTTTAGATATTATCAGTCACATTTTATAAGTAATTGGGCAAATGCCAAAGCACTAGGTACTGGGGCGTAAGAAGACTCAAATCTGGGGTGACCCCACCCCAATTTCAAGAGCAGGGTTTGCTTTTCAAATCCATGTTTCATCTGGTCTTTGTTTCTCATCCATCCTCTGTGTCTGCCTTTCTCAAGAAGGCTCAGATCCTTGGCTTTCACACCCTCCCGGCTGGCTGTGCCCCAGCTCCCGGCCTGGAACCTCTGCGTGCCTGGGTGTGCCTGCTCCCCCTGTGCATCACCAGCTTTGCCAGGGAGCTGCTGTATCGTGCACTGCTTGCTGTATCCAGAGTACCTGGACCCTTCTGATACATGAAGTGCACCCTCCTCACCATGTGTGCAGCCCATCCCCTTACCTTATATCCTGCCTCTAAGCCAGGCTTGGGGTGACTACAGTGTGCATTCAGCTGTGTGAGGTGTTGGGATCAAAGTGAAGTTCCCAACTTTTGAAGTGGCAGGCTTGAGGGGCACACAGTGATTTAAAGTCGGGTCACCTGAATAAAGGGGGGACTGATTGATTTAAAGCCAAGGCAGCTGACTTAAAGCCTGCGTCCCTCAGCTGCAGGACGAGACCAACTTTGGCGGTGCACGGGTTCGTTCCAAGCCAGCAGTGCTGTTCAGGAAGAGATTCCAGTAGCGCCTTAGTGCAGGGGGACTTGGTCCGTTGTCTTGCCCCTGCCCTCAGAGGGGGGCCACCTGCTCTTCTGGAGAATCAGGGAGGGGGAAGTGCAGAGTCCCGGCTGGAGTTGCGGCACCGCTTATCTGATGGCAGGGAAAGGGGGACAGGGCTGTGTGGTGTCCTGGGGCTGGACTCAGCAAGTCGACTCAGCCTCTCAGCCTCCTAACCTCCCCCCCCACACACTCCACAAGAGTTTCCAATAATATGTAATTGCGCCTTAGGTTCTCGGTCTTCAAACTCATCCCCAGGCTCCCAGGTCCCTTGATTCAGCCAATTCCTCTGTGCTCTTTCTTCTATTAGATACAATCCCAAGGGAGGGGCTGGGGGATGGGACTGGAGGGATGCCGGCAGCACTGGCCTCAGCTGACTAAAGAGATCCGGGGCCTGTGCTATCACACATGTGCGAGGACCCTTAAGGTGGAATCGAGGGGGCCAGTTAGAGGCAGTCCTTGCTGCCTCAAGTGAGTATGGATCACCGTCGGGTGGGGAGCACGCTGACCCCTGAGAAGTAGTGTTAGGAGGATGTGTTCCTCCCTCGGCTTCAAGGACGTGGGTGGGCTTCAGGGCTCCAGTTCCCCTCCAGGCCTCCAGGTCCGACTGCACCACAGCGGCCTTGCAGACCCGCCTTCCTGTTCCAGAACGTGCCAGGCTCCAGGAAGAATCCAGACAGCAGAGATGGTGCCTGAGGGCTCCAGCTTGAAAAGTGCTGTCCCTGGGGACCCTACAGTGGAGGGAGGAAGGGTGAAGGGAGTGGGGGGGTGGGGTCGGGAAGGGTGGCTGCCCTGGGAGACGTTGAGAGAGAAATATCGCCCCCCACACCGCTTTCCCCTGCAACTGACCCATTGATGCCATAGGATCACAGGGCCTTTTAGTCAGAGATGCCTCTGCTTCTTTACTCCTGTGTTCAAAACTATGCAAAACCAACTCTTCATCCTCTTGCTGCCTTGCCAGGACTTTTAAAGCACTCGTTCCCTAAACTGCAGTTTGGAGCTGTCCCAGCTATTTAAAAGTGTTCTCCTTAAACTGAGACTAAATCCTACTCTTTTGGAAAAACGGCCTTCACTTCACTGGAGATCATCTTTTCTGCCCATTCCTTCCTTCTACTGCCCTCTTAAGAACCCCTGTGCTCAAAGAGCTTGGTGATTTATTTTTTGCTTGATGTCAAAAAGAAACCTTCCCCATGCACCCCAAAAAGCTTTCCTGGAACATAGGTGTTTCACAACCATGACAGTGGTTTGCAGTTAGTATACACTGGGTAGAGTGCCTAGCAATCCCTCCAAGAGCCAGAGGTGAGCAGACATTTACTTATTTGATTGGATGCCCTTCAAGTTTAGGAAGGTCCCATTCTTATGACCCAGCAGGTAAGACAGAGCCCTGGATGGCTGTGGCTGTGATTAGATAACTTCTGATGATTTTATTTCCCTTACTGAGCTGCTGCTTCTAGGTTAAATTCGTTTTATTACCTGTCCATTTTTAAAGAAAGGCTGACAAAGTCACTGTAATAGGTCAGGAGTCTGAACTCAGGGTTGGTCAAAGGTACTCACAGGGAGGAAGGTGGATAAAAATAGGTGGGTAAAATAGGAGGGTTGGCAAGTACAGCCAGGACACCCGTGTTCATCATGCATACTAATAAAGGCCAGAATCTCCTCATTTATCTCTGGTGGGAAGTTCTGATGGTTTCACAGGATCAAACTCAAATCATATTCAAACTAGGGGATTTCCCTGAGCATAAAAGGAAGTATCCGTCCCTAGCAGGAGTCGCTGCTGAGGAATAAAGACGTAGATGTAGAGAACGGACCTGAGGACACAGGGAGGGGGAAGGGTATGCTGGGATGAAGTGAGAGAGTGGCATGGACATATATACACTACCAAAGGTGAAATAGATAGCTATTGGGAAGCAGCTGCATATAGCACAGGGAGATCAGCTCAGTGCTTTGTGATCACCTAGAGGGGTGGGATAGGGAAGGTGGGAGGGAGACACAAGAGGGAGAGGATATGGGGATATATGTATACGAATAGTTGATTCACTTTGTTATACAGCAGAAGCTAACACAACAAGGTAAAGCAATTATACTCCAATAAAGATGTTAACAACAACAACAACAACAAGAAGAAACCCAAAATCTAAGTCAATCAAGCCAACGGAGACAATGTATGTGTTTACAGTTCCAGAAATCCACAAGGGAATCCTTTATTCTGTAGGCAATGAATGGTCCATTCGAAAAGGAAAAAACTTCCTAAAATGTTGTCTTTCCATTTATTGTTCAGAACATCATTTTTATACCTCTGCATTTCTTACTATTCAAAGCCAAGTCACGTGAGTTACAGGGAAGCAGCTGATGGATTTAAAGTTGGGTCACTTGATTTAAAAACCAGTGGCAGTTGATTGATTTAAATCCCGGTCATATGTCATGAGGAGGGGGTGCTAAAAACTGCTTTTTCATTTCTGGCTCAGAATATCATATTTACCTTGGTTTTTCTTATGATTTAGAAAACTTGAGCTGTCTCTCCTTGGAATCATCAGGAGAAAAATACAGTATTTCAGGTTCATTCTTGAAACCAACTTCTCACGGTTAAGGTGTATTGGCTAAAAGATCTTCCTTCTTCAAGAGATTCCAAACCTCTGAAAGACTCTTCATTGTAATTGGAGAAAAAAGAAGAATGAATTCAGGCCAGCAGCTGCAGGAGGCCAAGGCAGCCCCCAGGACTAGGGAAGGAGGAGGAGGAAGGGCTGAGAGTTGCCATTAGAGCAGACAACCTCCAGAGGGCGCTGAAGCACCGGCAGAGCCCACCTGCCACTCCCAGTTTGGCACTCCAGGGTCAGATTTGGGTTTGGAGATGGGGTTGCTGTAACCCCAAGGAGGTGAGCAGAGAGGAGGAGTTGATTACCGGTCTCCTCTGACTCTCTGACCCAAATTGCCTGGCTTCACAGGGGGGACAGGGTTTTGCTTTCAGCAAACTGATGGGGCACTTCCAGGCTGGTCGGGTTGCCCAGTGGCCCGACAGCCTGACAGGCTGACTGCGGTGTGACTGCCCTTTGTTTCTCCAGAATCTGTGCATCAGGAGGTGCATGGGTGCGGGAGCCCATCCACCGCCCCTCCCCCCAAGGGGGATGGCACCTTCCCTGGCTGTACCCTATGATCACCAGGTACTTGAAATGAATGCTAGTTTTTTGACTTCAAGGAAAAGCTCACATAACCGTTTCTTCCTCATAATGTGTGGGATTTACTATAATGGAAGGACATTAGAAAGAACAGGTAGAAAACTCACCTTTTGGTCTCCATGTAGGAGTTTATTTTGCATGAATCCCTCCTACGTGAGTAGATAGCAGAGGTTTATTTTTGTTCCCGTGTGTGTAGTTGTGGCAGAGGATGTAGGTATGGTGATTTGAAGCCCTCAAAGAAATATTCTCAGAACTCTCAAGATTTCTCTTGATCGGAACCGAAAGAGACCTGGAAAAGGAGGAAAAGAAAAGGAGGAGGGAGAACGAATGACTGTTTCTCAGTAAATTCACCTTCCTGGTTGATTGTTCTGTCTTCTCATTTCTTTTAACTTCTATGTATGTCTAATGGAATAATGTAGAAAGGCTGATTTTTATGCTTTAAAAGATTTTACATCACAAAGAAACTAGAAGTGGCTAACAGAACTTATTCAAATCAATTTTGCATAGAGACTTTGATATTAAATTTGGATACTAAAATGGGTTTATCCCAATTTTCTCTTTCCTTTTGAGTGAATATTTGTAACATATTTTTGTAGATAATAATTTATCCTAGATATACAAAATTGTGAGAATGGGTACCATTTTTTACCACTTAAATGATTTCTTTTAAATGAATAGATTGTACACTTTAAATGCCAATGTTGTGTCTTACGTGTTGTTTTTTAATTCCTTGATTTCCAAAACTTGTGTTTATTTAATTGATTTCTATCTAATAATCTGTGTCTCCCCTTTATTGTTTCTTACTTTATATTTTATTGATCTATAGTTAATTTACATTATTATATTAGTTTCAGAGGTACAGCATAGTGATTCATAAATATTTAGGTTCTTCTCCATTTATAGTTATTATAAAAGAGTGGCTATATTCCCCATGCTATACAGTACATCACTGTAGATTATTGATTTTATACATAGTGGATTGTACCTCAAAATCTCCTACCACTATTTTGCCCCTCCACCCTATCTCTCCCTGCTGGTTACCACTAGTCTGTTCTTTAATCTGTGAGTCTGTTTTTTTGTTGTTATTGTATTCAATTTTTTAGATGCCACATGTAAGTGATAACATACCATGCTTGTTTTCTCATACCATACCATGCTTTTTTTCTCATAACATACCATGCTTGTTTTCTCTGCGGTTTATTTTACTAAGCATAATACCCTCCAAATCCATCCATGTTCTTGCAAATGGCAAAATTTCATTTTTTGCTGAAGTCATCACAAAAAATCTTTTTTATCCACGAAGCTATTGATGAACACTTAGTTTGACTCTATATCTTGGCTATGGCAAATAACACTGTTATGAACATTGGTGTGCAGTTATTTTTTTTGAAATAGTGTTTTTGTTTTCTTCTGATATACCCAACAGTGAAATTGCTGGATATTATGGTAGTTCTATTTTTCGTTTTTTGTGGAACCTCCATTCTGCTTTCCACAGTAGCTGCACTACTTCACATTCACATCAAGAGTGTACAAGAGTTTCCCTTTCTCCACATCCTCACCAACCTTTGTTATTTGTGATCTTTTGGATGACAGCCATTCTGACAAGACTGAGGTGATATATCTCATAGTTTTGATTTGCATTTTACTGCCGATTAACTATGTTTAGCATCTTTGTGAGTTCTGGCTGTCTATATGTAGTTTTTCCTTGGAAAAAAATGTCTATTTAGGTCTTCTCATTTTTTTAAAAAAGATTTTGGGTATTTTTTTTGATATTGAGTTGTATGTGCTGTTTCTGTAGTTTAGGTATGAACCCTTGCTTGGTCATCTTTTTTGATGTTAACCTCTTATCATGTGCAAATATGGTCTCTCCCTCAGCAGGTTGTCTTTTCATTTTGTCTTTGGTTTCCTTTGCTGTGCAAAATCTTTTAAGTTTAGTGAAGTCCCATTTGTTTATTTTTGCTTTTGTTTCATTTGCCTTAGTAGACTGAACCTAAAACTGTTGCTATCATTTATGTTGAAGAATGTTCTATATTTTCCTCTAGGGGTTTTATGGTTTCTGGTCCTACATTTAGGTCTTTATTCAGTTTTGCATTTATTTTATATATGGTGTGCTAAAATAATCTAATTTTATTCTTTTCCATGTAGCTGACCAGTTTTCCCAGTACCACTTATTGAAGAGACAGTTTTTTCTCCATATTGCCTGCTTTGTCATAAATCAATTAAATATAAGTGTGTGGGCTTATTTCTGGGATCTCTATTCTATTCCAGTGATCTTTGTGTCTCTTTTTGCTCTGGTACCTTTCTCTTTGATTACTGTCGCTTTGCAGTATAGTCTGAAGTCAAGGTGCCTGATGCCTCCAGCTGTGTTCTTTCTCAAGATTGTTTGGCTATTTGGGGTCTTTGTGTTTCTATACAAATTTTAAAATTACTTTTTCAAGTTCTGTGAAAATGTTTTGGTATTCTGATAGGAATTGCATTAAATCTGTAGATTGTGTTTGGTAGTATGGTTATTTTAACAGTATTAATTCTTCCAGTCGATGCACATGCTATATTTTTCCATCTTTTTGTGTTGTCTTCAACTTCTTTCACCAATGGCTGATAGATTTCTGAGCACATGTCTGTTACCTGCTTAGGTGTGTTTATTCCTAGGTGTCTTATTCTTTTTGATGTCATTGCATATGGTATAGTTTTCTTAATTTTTCTTTCTGACAGCTTTGAGTTTTGTTTTTTCTTCTTTTTCTAATTCCTTCAGGTGTAATGTTAGGTTGTTTATTTGATATTTTTCTTGATTCCTAAGAATAAGCTTGTATCACTATAACTTCCCCCTGTGAACTGCGTTGGCTGTGTCCCATAGATTTTGGATCATTGTGTGTTCATTTTCATTCGTCTTGGGTATTTTTAGAATCCCTCTTTAATTTCTTCAGTGTTCCTTTCTTCCCCTTTTATTTCCTTCATCTGTGATGTGAGGACTATCTTTAATATTATGTTTGGATTTCTTTCAGATGTGTGTGTGTGTGTGTGTGTGTGTGAGATTATTTAAGTTGCTGAGCTCTTAATTTCACATGGACACTAACAACCCTGCATTTTTACTCTGCTCCCCCACAGTTACTGAATTTGACCTTGTATTTTACATCTACTTGTTTAGTGTGTCCCTTAACTTCTTATTGTGAATATAGATGATTTTATTACTGTTTTTTTTTCATCCTTCCTATTAGCTGTGTCCATGGTTGATTTACTACCTTTGTTGAATATTTGCCTTAACCAATGAGGTTTTTCCTTTAGTAAGTTTCCTTTCCTAATTTTTATGTTTCAATCGTGACCTTTTCTTTTTCACTTAGAAAAGCCCCTTTAAGATTTCTCCTAAAGCTGGTTTGGCGATGCTGAGCTCTTTTAGTTTTGCTTCTCTGTAAAACGTTAGATCTCACCATCAAAGCTGAGGGAGAGCCTTGCTGGGTAGAGTATTTTTGCTTATAGGCTTTTCCCTTTCATGACTTTAAATATACCATGCCACTCCCTTCTGGCATGCAGAGGTTATCCTGAAAAGTCAGCAGATAACTTTGTGCAATTTCCCATGTTTGTAACTTGTTGCTTTTCCTTTGCTCCTTTTAATAGTGTCTTTTTATCTTTATTTTTTTTTCCATTTTAATTACAATGAGTCTTGGTGTGGTCCTCTTTGGGTTGATCCTGTTTTGGCCTTACTGTGTTTACTGGACTTGGATGTCTGTTTTCTTTCCCAGGTTAGGGAAGTTTTCAACTCTTATGTCTTCAGGTATGCTCTACACTGCTTTGTCTTTCCTTTTTGCTTCTGGGACCAGTATAATGCAAATATTAGTACACTTGATGTTGTTTCACAAGTCTGTTCAACTTTCCTCATTTCATTTTAATCTATTGTTTTACCGTTCATCTTCAGTGATTGCCAGTACTCTGTCCTTCAGTTTTCTGATTCATTCCTCTGTATCATTTAGTCTACAGTAGTTTCCTTTAATGTATTTTTCATTTCAGTTATTGTATTCCTCATCTCTGTTTTGTTGTTCTTTAATGTCTAACTCTTTTTAAAAAAAAATCTAACTTCTTGCTCTGGTCGTCCATTCTTCTCCTGAGTTCTTTGATCATCTTTACAGTCATTACCTTGAACCCTTTGTTGACGAGATTGGCTATCTCCACTTCACTTAGATCTTCTTCTGAATTCTTATCTTGGTCCTTCATTTGGATCGTGTTTCCGTGTCACCTCATTTTTCTTAACTTCCTGTTTTTATTGCTATGTGTGTAGTAGGTTCGTTACATTTCCTGACCTTTGGGAAGTGGCCTTTTGTAGGAGCTGTCCTATGGGTCCCAGCAGCCCCCTCTCCCCTGGTCACTAGAGCTATATATTCTAGGTGTATGTACCCCCTATGTGGGCTGCTTGGGCTCTTCTGCTGTGGTGGGCTGACTACTGTGGGTAGTCTGGTAGGCTTGGCTGCCCCCAGACTGCTTGTTTGCCAGGCTCTGCCTTGTATGGAGGCTGTCTGTGCTGCTTGGTGAGACTAAATCATAAGGCAGCTGGCTGCACAACTCTGGGGGACACCAAATCTGGTGCTGGTTCACTTATGGGTAGAATTGCAGTCCAGGTGATATCAGGGCTAGTGCCCAGTCACTGGTTCTGGGGCTATGCTGGCTACTGGGAGGAAGAGACAGGTTCTGCGTTCTGGCTGCAGGGCCCAGGAGCCACAGAGTTGGTGTTGGATCACTGTTCCTGACACAGCTCTCTGCAGGGCCGGGGGTATCCCTAATCTTGTGTTGGCATTCTGATGGGCAGGGTCAGGACCCAGCTGAGTCCATGGCTGCTTCTGGCCTGCAATTAAGTGGCCTGGTTACACAGGCTGCTGGGCTGTGGTATCCCTGGAGCTGGTGTGTGCCTGTCGGTGTATGAGGCTGATCCCACTGCTAAAGCAGGTTTGCTGTTGGGTAGGTCCAAGCTCCATCCAGTCCCTGTGCAGTTACCACCTGCCGATGGTGAGGCTGACTCCAAGGCCAGAGCAGGCTCACTTGTCAGAGGGGCCAGGGACTCTGGGGCTGGTGCCTGTCCACTGAGGTGTGGAGGCTGGTCCTGGGGCTTTTGGTGGCTGGACCCATGTCCAGGGGCAGCTGTGCACTGAGAGGATCTGAAGGCAGCCTGTTTGCTGGTGGATGGGGCTATGCCCCTGCTCAGTTAGTTGCTTGGCCTGCAGCATCCTAGTACTTGTGTCTGTAGTCTGGTGGAAATGGGTGGGGCTCGGTCCTGAGGCTGATAAGCTACAGGGAGGATTCTGAAATTATGCTTGCTGCTACCAGCGTCCACGAGGTAGAAGGAGCTCCCCCGAATGGCTGCTGCCAGTGTCTCTGTCCCTGAGGCTGTGCTGTAGTTGCCTCTTGCCTCTCTGGGAGACTCTCCAAGCTCAGGAGGTAGGTGTGACCCGGGATCCTTTCAAATGACTGCTTCTGTTCTGATTCTCAGATCATGTGGGATTTTGTGAGCATCTTTTAAGAGTGGAATCTCTATTTCCCACAACCCTCTGGCTCTCTGGAAAATAAGCACTACTGGTCTTCAAAGCCCAACTTTCTAGGAACTCTTCTTTCCACAACAGGATCCCTGGGCTTGGGAGCCTGATGTTGGCTTCATACCCCTTGCTACCTGGGAGCACCTCTGAAATTGTAATTATTCTCCCATTTGTGGGCCACCCACTTGGTGGTATGGGTCTTGACTCTATTGAGATTTTGCCCTTCCTTTCTGTCTTGTCGAGGTGCCTTCCTTATATCTTTAGCTGTAAAACATCTTTTATGGTAGGTCCCGGCCTTTTTCATCAATTGCTGTTCTGTAAACAGTTGTGACTTTGGTGTGCCCATGAGAGGCATCAAGCTCTGGGTCTTTGAATGCTACCATGTTGGACAATCTCTCTACTTCATTCTTAAATCATATTATTTAAGTTTTCTTAGTATCTTATTTGATTAGCGACAGTTTGAAATTTATTATCACTCATGTTTACTTCGCCTGTTTAAAAAAATTGAATAGTGCATTCATTCAGTTTGAAATGAAGGTAGTGACCTGTGAATTTCCATACCTCAAAAATCAAGGATAGGACAAAAGCCTTTTCTACTTGTGTTACCTTCAAACTCTGCACCCCACCCCAGCCTGGGGATTAACCTCTTGCACCCATGCTCACCTTCTGTTTTCGGACCGTTAACCATCATTGCATCTGTATGTGTGTTGACAAAGTGAACTCTAGTCTTTGCAGTTTTTGTGTTTTGTTTTTTGGTTTAGGGAACAGTCCTACTATGAATGTACATTTACTGCTCTACTGAAGTTCATATATAAACCTGTCAAGCACATTACCAGGATTGGAATTGCTTGTATATACACTTTGATAAATTTTAGAGACAATGGTAGAACAGAAGTAAATTGTATTTCAAATGCCACAATATTCTCACACCATGAAAACCCTTCCCTTTTTAATATATTTGTGTGTAGTTTATCTTTATGCCCATACTATATTTCCCAGAGATGGGTAAGTGTTATGTTTCTTGCTGGCACATTTACCGTATTGTTCAAAGTCAGGCGTTTAGTGGTTTTAGCATGATCCTATTTCCATGAACTCGCAAATACAAGATCTTCTCTCACACTGTCTTTTACTCCCTGCTGTTTTATATTGCCCTCCTAATTCTCAGTCCTGGTCTTTCTTTATGTTCTTCATCAACCTGGATAGGTTATGCTATTTTCTCCCTTATTCAAGACCAATAGAATAGAATAGAATACAACACCCAGAAATAAACCCTGATATATGGCCAAATGATTTTTGACAAGTTGCCAAGACTTTTCAAAGTAGAAAGGATAGTATTTTCAACACATGGTGCTGAGAAGTCTTGTGGTCAACATGCAAAAGAAGGAAGATGGACCCTTACCTAACATCATATGCAAAAATTAATGAAAACGTATGAAGAAACTAAATATAAGACCTAATAATATAAAAAGTCTTAGAAGAAGATACAGGACAAGAGCTTCATGATATTGGATTTGGCAGTGTTTTCCTCCATATGAAACGAAGGAACAACAAAGGTACAGCTAACAAAAAAAATAAACAATTTGCAGTACATAAGTTAAAAAAAATGTGTATCAAAGAAATGTAAACAGAATAAAATGGCAACCCACAAGATGGGAGAAAATATTTCAGAGCCATCTATCTGACAAGAGATTTCTATTCAGAATATACAGAGAACTCCTACAACTGAACAAAAAGCAAACACCCTGATTCAAAAATGGATAAAAGACTTCAATAGATGGTTCTTCCAAAAGATGTACAAATGACTAAGCACTTGAATAGATGCTCCATATCACTAAATGCATGTTTATATATTTGTGTGCATGCATACACACACAAGCACACACACACATACACAAGCAGAAAACAACTATTGGTGAGGATGTGAGGGAGTTGGAACCATTGTGCTATGTCAGAGGGAATGCAGAATGATACAGCTGCTTTGCAAAAGAGTATGGCAATTTTTCAGATATTGAAAAATAGAATTACTACATGATCCAGGAATTTTACTATGAGGTATACCCAAAGGTATTGAAATCAGGGTCTTAAAGAACTATTTGTACTCCAGTGTTTAGAGCAGTAATAATCACAGTAGCTAAAATATGAAAGCAACCTAAGTGTTCATCCACTAGTTCCTGGATAAGCAAAGTGTGGTATACCCATATAATACAATATTATTCAGTGTTAAGAAGGAAAAGATCTAGGAATATGCTACAACATGGATGAATCTTGAGGAAATTTAGCTACCAAAAATGCCATTTTTGTGACTTTTAGTGAGTCATAACAATACAACTACTTATTTCAATTTTATGGGGGTACTTAGGGTAGTCAAAACCATAGAAATTGGGAGGGTAATGATGCTTTTCAGGTGGTTATGGAACAAAAAGGAAAGTTATATTTAAAGGATATAGAGTTACAGTTTTAAAACGTAGAAAAGAATTAGAAAGATAAATGGTGATGTTGATGGCCCAATAATATGAATGCATTTAATATCACTGAACGGTGCACTTTATAATAACTTACATGTTGTATTTTATGTTATTTGATTTTACTAACATACAAAATTGGGAAAGAATGTAATATCAGGAAAGGGAGTGGACCTGGGATAGAGCAGAGAGCAATCAGAAGGGTGAGACACTGCATATGTTGAAGAAGAAGAGCTGAGAGTCTTCATTGGCCAGAAGAGACTTTATAAAAGAGAAAAAAAAAATTACTCTGAGGGTGTATTAGATAGATATCTGTGGGTGTGCTGCTATCTCCCATGGGTTATCTTAAAGAGTCTTTAATAAAGTCCATAAGGCTTGCTGAGGCTTTTTTAAAAATTGGATTCCCTAGGAGATAATTAGTGGGTGGTACTTAAGTCTATGTCTAGGTTGACAGATTTTGCAGGGAAGACGAACCTGAGAACAGTGGAGGTCTTAAGAGTGTAAGTACATGGAAATTAGAAAAAAAATAATAATAAAGGGAATTAGGAAAACTTTGGACTTTGAAGGTCATGTATTATTACTGAGTCAGACCTGAGGTTTCTAAGGAGTTATATACACAGTTGCTATTTGGATTACTTGTTGATAAAGATAAGTGGAAAAACTAGAGTCGTTCCCAAGTGTAGGTAAGATATAATGAGAGGATGGAGGTGGAAAGTAGGGAGACCCAGAGAAAAGTGGGAAGGTCATATTGGGCCAAGATGGTGGTAATATCCAACAGAACAGACGGTAGGACAGACTATGGATTCATCTTTTTTATTTCGCCTCCCCCCCTCATCCTTAATAATTCTTTGGGAATATTTCACTACTCTGTGATGCAGGTACAGAATTCGAGTGAGGAGGCTACACCTTCAGTGTCCAGCTGTCTGAGTCCTCAGTGTGCTTCAAATGATGGAGAACTATTGCTTCTTTATGAGAAGGGTTAGTACCTCGTAGCTAAGCTTAAGCTGGAGCTTATGCAATATTGATTCCATTTTATATATACTGTTGGCATGGAGGTTCCTCCTCCTCTTTCCTTGACCATTATGAAATGAATCTATATTTCTCAGTATTTGGGTATATCAGATAAATACGTTAAGTAAAGGAATCTTATATATTGCTCCCTGCATAGTTTGCTCTTTCTTGTTTCTCTTTTACCTTTACTAAATTAGCACAGGGAGAGACCTTGAAATGTTCTAATCAGGAGAGATTAGAACATCATATTTCTAGAGAGGTTGGTTGGACAGAGCAGGGGTCCCAGTGAGAATCCAAGCTTCTGCTTCTACTTGGAAGTGTACCTGTGTAGAATAGAGGGCTCCAGGAAATATCCTAGAATATTCCAATGTCCCTGTGGGAGATCATTAAGAGAGGCAGGATCTGGTACCTGATCAGTGTACTATGACATGTTTGTCAGTCATCTGATGTGAGATTCTCAGAGCCAATCCCATATGGTAGGGCTGAGTGCAGAGTGATGAAGAACCTGTGAAAGCCTTTGATTGCATGTTAAAGATGAAGCTCTGATTTCAGGGAGAATTTTCTTACCTGACTGAATGTCACCCTTCTGTGTGCTTTTCCTCTGTTGATGACCACTGACTGCAAATCATTAGAGGATCATGTCTAGAAAGCATTCTTTATTTAATTTCTTAAAGAAGAAAGCATAGAAAACATTTTTATCCACTTTCAAATTGAGGATCAAGGAGAATGACATCAGTGAAAATGTCAGAGTAGGGAGCTCTGGCTTGTGTCCATCCCCAGAAACACTGACATACGTGGTAAAACCTGTCAAAATGACCTTATCAACACATGTAAGTTTTCTTTTCTTTTCACGCTGTAGATTTATCTTTCATGGAAACTTTACTTACTACAGGATGTGGAGAATAAACAGGGAAGTAGAAACTGTATTTCCTGATGAGAGAATCACTAAGTCACATTAGCTGTTCTGAACTCTGCCTTACTCACCGTGACTCTAATTAAAACAAACAAACAAACAAAACACTTTTTTTTTGGTAAGTCAGTTCTGACATTTCCTCGTTAAAGACAAGGTAACAGATACAGACTTAGATCTACCAGAATTGAGCAAACTTTTGATTGTACCTGTGTTGAACATATGAGCATGACCTGCTACAAATCTTCATTATACTTATTGCCACAACGGACAAATTCCCTTTTTCCACTCCTGATATGTTGCATGTAAGGAATGCATAGGTCACTAACCCCAGCTGGTCACAGGTAAACTCTGCCACATGGATTACTGCATGTTTTCCTGCTGGAAGACCACACATTCTCGAGGATCATGCCTGCAGAGTATCTGGGCTCTTCTTTTCTTCTGGATAAAGGTTAGATCATCACCTAATTTTATGAGAAATATATAAATTGTATTTGCATATTCTTCCGGTTTTTATTTATCCATTCTCTTTCAAGTCCTAAGTGCAAATATTAAAGTGATTTCCAAGAGGGTGGTAAATAAGACAGCTCCAAAATTAGCAATAAATCATAATACATTTGTGAATGCATTAATGTGTGATTAATGTGTAGATACTTATGTAAATGCAAGTTTAGTAATGCTTTGTGGAGAGCTTCAGAATCTAGGTATTAAAAAAAAAGAAGAAGGAGTTCTTGAAACTCTCAGGGTATTATAGAGAAGTCTTTGTGTCTATAAATATCATTCTGAAATAATGCATATTCTCAGAAATAAACTAGGCATAACATTGTAGGAAAAAACTTCATGAAATGAAAGAGCATGTGAGATGGCCATACAAGAAAAAGAATATTCTCAGAGAATAATGAACAGTGTGGAGTTCAGCAGAAGGGTCATACACATTCAGAGATGAAAACTTTGGAGAGCCTAATTGTGAGTTCCTCATATTTCATCTTTGGAGACACGGTAGTCATTTGCAATATGATGTTATAAGATGACGTTAATAAAAAAAAAAAAAAGATGACGTTAACATACTTAAATACTTTCGTTTAGAAATGACCACTTAGAACCAGAGTAAATGAAAGAGAACACAAAATTATGTTTATGTTGATTTTTAAAGACCTCAGGTGAGTGCTGATTATTTGAAAATGCATGATGTCTTTCACTGCAAAGTAAAGGAGCTGTTACAGTGGAGGATTACTGGACTGAATGTCAATATTATGACATAGTATGAGTGTGTTTCGTGTTTGGTAATTGCAATCATTGTTGCTTTTGTTGTGGTCATCCATTGACAGTGCTTGGTGTCAGTTGATTTATCTCTTGTAAAAATAAAATACAGTCCGTGTGTGTGTGTGTGAAAAAAAAATACATGATGTCTTGACTAAAGTTGTATGGAATTTGAGATCTGGAAAAAAGCATTTCTTTTCTGTAATGCTAGGATGATAATTGGACATTTTTGCAAGAAAGAGATTTCAGGATGCAAATCTCGTGTCTCTAAGGTGGGAAGTCAGTTCATGGTGGAACATTCTATTAAAATTGTGTGAGTGGAGAAATATTTCTTTGGAAGGAAGAGGTCACGAATCCCTTTTTAAGAGTTAATGGTTTATAGCATACCGAATGAGCAAAATGGCTATTTCTCAACTTTAGAAAAAAATAATATGGTTTTTCTGCATTTATAACATGAGGCTGATGTAAAATATCAAAAATTCTTTATTTTGAAAAGTAATGTAATCAATTTGACATAATTCATATATTTTGAACCTGTGGTACACACACACACAGTAAAACTTACATTCAGAAAATTGTTTGCACTTAAGAAATATTTTCAAGTGTAGTTGATTTACAATGTTGTGGGTTTTTTAAATACATGTTTATTGGAGTATACTTACTTTATAACACTGTATTAGTTTCTGCTTTACAACAAAGTGAATCAGCTATATGTATACATATATTCCCCATATCCCCCCCCCCTTGAGCCTCCCTCCCACACTCCCTATCCCACCCCTATGGGGGAGATAAAGCACCAAGCTGATCTCCCTGTGCTATGCGGCAGCTTATCACTAGCTATTTTACATTTGGTAGTGTATATATGTCAGTGCTACTGTCTCACTATGTCCCTGTCTCCCCTTGCCCCCTGTGTCCTTAAGTCCGTTCTCTACATCTGTGTCTTTATTCCTGCCCTGTCACTAGGTTCGTCAGTACCATTTTTCTAGATTCCATATATATGTGTTAGCGTACGGTATTTGTTTTTCTCTTTCTGACTTACTTCACTCTGTATGACAGACTCTAGGTCCAACCAACTCACTGCAAATAACTCAATTTTGTTCCTTTTTATGGCTGAGTAATACTCCATTGTATAGATGTGCCACATCTTCTTTATATATTCATCTGTCGATGGACATTTAGGTTGCTTCTATGTCCTGGCTATTGTAAATAGTGCTACAGTGAACATTGGGGTACATGTATCTTTTTGAATTATGGTTTTCTCCAGGTATATGCCCAGTAGTGGGATTGCTGGGTCATATGGTAGTTCTATTTTTTAGCTTTTAAGGGATCTCCATACTGTTCTCCATAGTGGCTGTATCAGTTTACATTCCCACCAACAGTTCAGGAGGGTTCCCTTTTCTCCACACCCTCTGCAGCCTTTATACATTGTTGTATTAATTTCTGCTGTTCAGCAAAGTGATTCAGTTTTATATATATCTATCTATATATCTATCTATATCTATATATCTATATCTATATATCTATATATATTCTTTTCCATTATGGTTTATCACAGGGTATTGAATATAGTTTCCTGTGCTATACAGTAGGTCTTGGTGGGTTGTCTATCCTATGTAGAAAAGTTTGCTTCTGCTATTCCAAAACTCCCAATCTTTCCTTCACTCTCTCCTTGGCAACCACAACTCTCTTTTCTATATCTGTGTGTTTGTTTCTGTTTCGCTGACATGCTCATTTGTGTCCTGTTTTCGATTCCACATATAAGTGATATTATATGGTATTTGTCTTTCTCTCTCTGACTTACTTTACTTAGTATCATTATCTCTAGGTCAATCCATGTTGCTGCAAATGGCATTATTTCATTATTTTTTATGTCTGAGTAATATCTTTTGTATACATATACCACACCTTCTTTATACACTCATTTTTCAATGAACATTTAGGTTGTTTCCATGTCTTGGCTGTTATAAATAGTGCTGCTATGAACATAGGGTTTCATGTATCTTTTTGAATTATATTTTTGTCTAGATATATGTCCACAAGTGGGATTGCTAGATCATATGGCAACCCTATAGTTTTTTTGAGGAACCTCCATACTGTTTTCCATAGTGGCTGCACCAACTTACATGGCCACCGACAGTGTAGAAGCGTTCCCTTTTCTCCATATCCCCTCCAGCATTTGTTAATTGTAGATTTTTTTTAATGATGGCCATTCTGATCAGTGTGAAGTGATACCTCATTGTAATTTGGATTTGCATTTATCTAATAATTAGTGATGATGAGCATCTTTTCATGTGCCTATTGGCTCTCTGTATGTCTTCTTTGGAGAAATGTTTATTTAGGTCTTCTACCCATTTTTCCATTGAGTTATTTGTTATTTTGTTATTGAGTTGTATGAGCTGTTTGTATAGTTTGGAAATTAAGCCCTTGTCAGTCTCATCATTTGCTAATATTTTCTCCCAGTCCATAGGTTGTATTTTTATTTTGATTATGGTTTCCTTTGCTGTGCAAAAGCTTATAAGTTTGATTAGTTCCTGTTTCTTTTTTGCTTTGACAGTAAGTCCCCTACATATGAACAAGTTCTGTTCCAAGAGTGCGTTTGTAAGTTCAATTTGTTTGTAAGTCCAACAAAGTTCGCCTAGGTACACAACTTACACAGTCGGCTATATGCTATTGTACCGTAATAGGTTTATAATACTTTTCACGCAAACAATACATAAAAAACAAGCACAAAAACAAAGAAAGCATTTTTAATCTTACAGTACAGTAACTTGAAAAGTACAGTAATACAGTACAACAGCTGGGATACTCGGGCTGGCATCGAGGGAACAGGCGAGCAGAGTTACTGATTGGAGGAGGGAGGGGAGGTGGGAGATGGTAGGGGTGAAGGATTATCAGCAGTAGGAGACAGAGGGCAAGCTGCAATTTCACTCATACCTGACGTTGATGGCAAAGGTTCTGGTTCCTTGCTGGATTTAATTCTATCTACCCTCTTGAAAGAATGATCCATTGATGTCTGGGTAGTAGCTCTTTTTTTCTCATCATAGATGACAAGGTAACACTGGATTGCAATCTGAATGGCTGCTGCCACCTTTGGGTCCCATTCTAGGTTCGGGTCCTGTGCCTCAAAAACTAACAGTGCTTCCTCAAATAACGAAGATTCCCTTGCCATTTTCTGTGTCGTGAATCTCTTCAGTTCTTCAGTTACTTTTTCTTCCTCCTGTCCCTCTTCATCCTTTCTCTGGGCCTCCAATTCCATCAGTAAGCTCTTCATGTTGCACAGCAAGGAGGTCAGCGAAATCGTCCTCTTGCAGATCTAGCTCCAGCTTCTCGCTGAGGGTCACTACGTTGCTGAAGACCTCTTCGGACTTCTGATCTACCTTCTCAAATCCACAAAAATCATGAACAAACTGTGGGCAAAGGTTCTTCCAAACCCCATTCATCGTGACCGCCATACCCTCACACCATGCAAAGTCAATGTTTTTTATGGTCTTGTAGATGTTATGGTCCTCCCAAAGTTGTCCCTAGGTTGTTCCTGATTTGTCACTTACCTTTACTGCCTGACAAAAAGTGTGACATAAATAATATTTCTTGAAAGTCGCTATAACGCCCTGGTCCATAGGTTGGATGAGCAACGTAGTATTTGGTGACAGATGCAGTACTTTGACGTTGGGATGAAAGTCATCCATGAATGGGGGGTGGCCCAGAGCAGAGTCGAGCAGCAAAAGAATGTTTTGCTGGAACGTCCTTCTCCAAGCAATATTTCTCTACATCTGGGATAAAGTGGTGGCAAAACCAGTCCTGGAACGTGGCCTGTGTAATCCGGGATTTGGGGTTACACTTCCACACAACAGGAAGAGAGCCCTTGGCTATGTTTTTAAGGGTTCTTGGGTTCTGTGAATGATAAACTAAGAGAGGTTTCAGCTTCAATTCACCGGAAGCATTGCCACCAAACAACAGTTAGCCTATCCTTTGCTGCTTTACAGCCCGGCATCAACTTTTCCTCCTTACTGACGTAACTTCGGTCTGGCATCCTCTTCCAGTACAGTTGTGTCTCATCCACATTAAAAACTTGGTTGGGTAAATACACACCATCATCAATAATTTCTCAAAGTGTTTCTGGAAGTTCCTGGACAGCTACCCTATCTGCACTTGCTGTCTCTCCACTTACTTTTACATTGTGAAGGCTGGCTCTAGCCTTGAACCGATGAAAGCAGCCATGGCTGGCGTTAAAAGAAGTGCCCTCTGATTCTTTGCCGTGTTTCTTCTTCAAGTCTTCATAAAGGCTTTTAGCTTTCTCTTGAATCAGCGTTAAGTTGAGCAGGACTCAGCGCTGATGTTGATCCTGCATCCGCACACTGAGAAGTTTCTCCATCTCCTCCATCACTTTTCCATGCTTCTTGGATATTGTGTCAACATCGTCGGCACAGCAGACTTCACATATTCCATGATCTTGTCCTTGTTCTTTAGATTCGTGCCAATGATTGAATGATTCATATTATAAGAATGAGCGATGTCTAACATCTTTTTGCCTCGCTCCACTCTCTCAATTACTTTCACTTTTGTTTCCGTCATTATCGCTTGGCGCTTCTTAACAGTACCAGCTACATCACGTCTGCTTTTACGCTTGCTTCCAGACATCTTGGGCTTGAAATAAAGGTACTGTACTACTGTACTCTACACAGTACTGTAAAGTACACAAAAGCACAACCACATATAGAGGAAGCACGCACGTGACAATGTATGTCAGACACGTGAACTAACTTACATGATTGGACACGCGAATGGACGTTTGCATCTTTGAAAGTTTGCAACTTGAAGGTTCGTATGTAGGTGACTTACTGTATTTGTACTGCCTAGGGAGAACTACCTAGGAAAATTTTGGTATGACTTATGTCAGAGAATGTTTTGCTTATGTTCTCTTCTAGTAGTTATAAGGTGTCCTATCTTATATTTAAGCATATAAGCCGTTTTGAGTTTATTTTTGTGTATGGTGTGAGGGTATGTTCTGACTTCACTGATTTGCATACGGCTCTCCAACTTTCAAAACACCACTTGCTGAAGAGACTGTCTTTTCACCATTGTATATTCTTGCCTCCTTTGTCAAAGGTTAATTGACCATAGGTGTGTGGGTTTATTTCTTAGCTCTCTATTCTATTCCATTGATCCATGTATCTCTTTCTGTGCCAATACAATGCGGCTTTGATTACTGTAACTTTGTAGTATTTTCTGAAGTTTAGGAGGGTTATGCCTCCTGCTTTCTTCTTTTTCCTGGGGATTGTGTTCACATTTCTGACTTTTTTATGGTTCCAGATACATTTTAGGATTATTTGTTCTAGTTCTGGGGAAAATGTCATGGGTAATTTGATAGGGATCACATTAAATCTGTAGATTGCTTTGGGTAGTATAGCCATTTTAACAGTATTAATTCCTCCCATCCAAGAGCGTGGGATGTCTTTCCATTTCTTTGAATCATCTTCAGCTTCCTTTACTAATGTTTTGTAGTTTTCAGTATATAAGTCTTTCACCTCCTTGGTGAGGTTTAATCCTAAGCATTTTATTTTTTTGATGCCATTAAAAAAAGGATTGCTTGTTTACATTTCCTTTCTGATATTTCATTGTTAGTGTAAAGAAATGCAACCAGGGACTTCCCTGGTGGCTCGGTGGTTGAGAATCCGCCTGCCAATACAGGGGACACGGGTTTGAGCCCTGATGCAGGAAGATCTCACATGCCGTGGAGCAACTAAACCTGTGTGCCACAACTACTTAGCCTGCACTCTAGAGCCAGTGAGCCACAAATACTGAGCCCATGTGTCACAACTACTTAAGCCTGCATGCCTAGAGCCCGTGCTCCACAACAAGAGAAGCCACTGCAATGAGAAGCCTGCGCACCACAAGAAAGTCTAGTCCCCACTGGCCACAACTAGAGAAAGCCCGTGCACAGCAATGAAGACCCAATGCAGCCAAAATAAATTTAAAAAAAAAAGAAAGAAAAACCAGGAAATGCAACCAATTTATATATGTTAATCTTGTATCCTGGTACTTTGCTGAATTTGTTTATCAGTTCTAGTAGTGTTTGTGTGGAATTTTTAGGGTTTCCTTTATATATATTATCATGTCATCTGCATATAATGGCAACTTTACCTCTTCCCTTCCAATTTGGTTAGATTGTATTTCTTTTTCTTGTCTGATTGTTGTGGCTAGGACATCCAATACTATGTTGAAGAGAAGACGTGAGAGTGGGCATCCTTGTCTTGTTCCAGATTTTAGCGGGAAGGCTTTCAGCTTATGAACGTTGAGTATTATATTGGCTGTGGGTTTGTCATAAATAGCTTTTATTATGTTGAGATATGTTTCCTCTGTACCCACGTTGGTAAGTGTTTTTACCATGAATGGATGTTGAAGCTTTTCAAATGCTTTTTTGCCATCTAATGAGATGATCGTTTGTTTCTTGTTTTTCCTTTGTCGATGGGGTGTATCATGTTGATTGATTTGCATATGTTGAAACAGCTTTGTGAAACTGGGGTGAATCAAATTTGGTCATGGTGTATGATCCTCTTATGTGTTGTCGGATTCGGTTTTCTAATATTCAGTTGAGAATTTTTGCATCTATATTTATCAACGATATTGGCCTGCAGTTTTCTTTTTCGGTAGTGTCTTTCTCTGTGTTTTTTTTTTAAAGTCTTTATTGAATTTGTTCCAATATTGCTTCTGTTTTATGTTTTGGTTTCTTGTTTGTGAGGCATGTGGGATCTTAGCTCCAAAACCAGGGATCGAACTCGCACCCCCTGCACTGGAAGGCGAAATCTTAACTGCTGGACCAAGAGAAAAGTCCCCATCTGTTTTATTTGTTTTTTTTTTAAGTAAATTTCTTTCTTTATTTATTTTTGGATGCATTGGACATTCGTTGCTGTGCTCGGGCTCTCTCTAGTTGAGGTGAGCGGGGGCTACTCTTCATTGTGGTGTGCAGGCTGTTCATTGTGGTGGCTTCTTTTGTTGCAGTTCATGGGCTCTAGGTGCGTGGGCTTCAGCAGTTGTGGCTATCAGGCTCAGTAGTTGTGGCTCGTGGGCTGTAGAGCGCAGGCTCAGTAGTTGTGGCACACAGGCTTAGTTGCTCCATGGCATGTGGGATCTTTCCAGACCAGGTCGCGAACCTATGTCCCCTGCAGTGGCAGACAGATTCTTAACCACTGTGCCACCAGGGAAGTCCCCCCTCCCCATCTGTTTTTGATATCAGCGTGATAGTGGCTTCATAGAATGTCTTTGGAAGTATTCCTTACTCTTCAATCTTTTCGAAGAGTTTGAGAAGAATCAGTGTAAGTTCTGCTTTTTATATTTGGTAGAATTTGCCTGTGAAACCATCTGATCCTGGACTTCTGTTGGTAGGGAGTTTTTTTAAATTACAGATTCTATTTTTTTTAAAATTCTATTTATTTATTTATTTATTTTGGCTGTGTTGGGTCTTCGTTTCTGTGCGAGGGCTTTCTCTAGTTGCAGTGAGCGGGGGCCACTCTTCATCACGGTGAGTGGACCTCTCACTATCGTGACCTCTCTTGTTGTGGAGCACGGGCTCCAGACGCTCAGGCTCAGTAGTTGTGGCTCACGGGTCCATTTGCTCCGCGGCATGTGGGATCTTCCTAGACCTGGGCTCGAACCCGTGTCCCCTGCATTGGCAGGCAGATTCTCAACCACCGCGCCACCAGGGAAGCCCTCTATTTTGCTTTTAGTGATCAGTATGTTCAAGTTATCTATTTCTTCTTGATTCAGTTTTGTTCAGCTGTAAAAAAAACAAAATATATTTTTAAGTTATGTTAGCAGCTAAATACTTACCATGTATTAGCCCACAAAAGAGAGAAGAAAAAATATTAAAATATTTTTTCAAGTACAAAAAGTATTGAAATGTTTTAAAGAAATTGGTATAATAATACTAATTACAATAATGACAAATTGTTCTGAAATTAAAGACTACTTATATCTAAGATGCATATTATATGCGTATTGTTTTATTGTTTTTAAATACATGGAATGTTTTCTCCTTTCTAAGGTAATTCTTTTATTTTACCTGTATATTGTGAAAAAAATTTAGTTCCACATAATATAAAAAATTACACTTTAATAGGAGATATTAATCCATTTACATTTACTATAGTACTGAAAATACTTAGGTTTAGCGTTCCATGTCATGGAGTGCTCTTTTTTATTTATTTATTTTTAAAAAAGATTTAATTTGGAGGGGGGGCCATAAATTATTCATTTATTTATTTATTTAATTTTAACATCTTTATTGGACTATAATTGCTTTACAATGGTGTGTTAGTCTCTGCTTTAGAACAAAGTGAATCAGCTATACATATCCATATATCCCCATATCTCCTCCCTGTTGCGTCTCCCTCCCGCCCTCCCTATCCCACCCCTCTAAGTGGTCATAAAGCACTGAGCTGATCTCCCTCTTCTATGCAGCTGTTTCCTACTAGCTAGCTATTTTACATTTGGTAGTACATATAAGTCCATGCCACTCTCTCACTTCGTCCCAGCTTACCCTTCCCCCTCCCCATGTCCTCAAGTCCATTCTCTATGTCTGCGTCTTTATTCCTGTCCTGTCCCTAGGTTCTTCCCAACCGTTTCTTTTCCTTTTTTTTTTAGATTTCACATATATGTGTTAGCATACAGTATTTGTTTTTCTCTTTCTGACTTACTTCACTCTGTATGACAGACTCTAGGTCCATCCATCTCACTACAAATAACTCAATTTCATTTCTTTTTATGGCTGAGTAATATTCCATTTTATATTGAAGATGTGCAACATCTTTTTTACCCATTCATCAGTTGATGGACACTTAGGTTGCTTCCATGTCCTGGCTATTGCAAATAGAGCTGCAATGAACATTGTGGAACATGACTCTTTTTGAATTATGGTTTTCTCCAGGTATATGCCCAGTAGTGGGATTGCTGTGTCATATGGTAGTTCTATTTTTAGTTTTTTAAGGAACCTCGATACCGTTCTCGATAGTGGCTGTATCAATTTACACTCTCACCAATGGTGCAAGAGGATTCCCTTTTTTCCACACCTCTGCAGCATTTATTGTTTGTAGATTTTTTTGATGATGGCCATTCTTACCTGTGTGTGGTGATACCTCATTGTAATTTCGACTTGCATTTCTCTAATGATAAGTGATGTTGAGCATTCTTTCATGTGTTTGTTGGCAATCTGTATATCTTCATTGGAGAAATGTCTATTTAGGTCTTCTGCCCATTTATGGATTGGGTTGTTTGTGGGGTTTTTTTTGATATTGAGCTGCATGGGCTGCTTGTAAAGTTTGGAGATTAATCCTTTGTCAGCTGCTTCGTTGGCAAATATTTTCTCCCATTCTGAGGGTGGCCTTTTTGTCTTGTTTACGTTTTCCTTTGCTGTGCAAAAGCTTTTAACTCTCCTTAGGTCTCATTTGTTTATGTTTCTTTTTAATTTCCGTTTTCTAGGAGGTGGGTCAAAAAGGATCTTGCTGTGATTGATGTCATAGAGTGTTCTGCCTATGTTTTCCTCTAAGAGTTTGATAGTGTCTGGCCTTACATTTAGGTATTTAATCCATTTTGAGTTTATTTTTGTGTATGGTGTTAGGGAGTCTTCTAATATCATTCTTTTACTGGTAGCTGTCCAGTTTTCCCAGCACCACTTATTGAAGAGGCTGTGATTTCTCCATTGTATAGTCTTGCCTCCTTTATCAAAATTAAGGTGACCATATGTGTATGGGTTTATGTCTGGGCTTTCTCTTCTGTTCCATTGCTCTATATTTCTGTTTTTGTGCCAGTACCATACTGTCTTGACTACTGTAGCTTTGTAGTATTGTCTGAAGTCAGGGAGCCTGATTCCTCCAGTTCTGTTTTTCTTCTCAAGATTGCTTTGGCTGTTCGGGGTCTTTTGTGTTTCCATACAAATTGTGAAATTATTTTGTTCTAGTTCTCTGAAAAATTCCATTGGTAGTTTGATAGGGATTGCATTGAATCTGTAGATTGCTTTGGGTAGTAGAGTCATTTTCACAATGTTGATTCTTCCAATCCAAGAACATGGTATATCTCTGTTTGTGTCGTCTTTGATTTCTTTCATCAGTGTCTTATAGTTTGTTGAGTAAACGTCTTTTGTCTCCTTAGGTAGGTTTATTCCTAGGTATTTTATTCTTTGTGTTGCAGTGGTAAATGGGAGTGTTTCCCTAATTTCTCTTTCAGAATTTTCATCTTTAGTGTATAGGAATGAAAGAGATATCTGTACATTAATTTTGTATCCTGCAACCTTACCAGTTCATTGATTAACTCTAGTAGGTTTCTGGTAGCATCTTTAGGATTCTCTATGTATAGTATCATGTCATCTGCAAACAGTGAGAGCTTAACTTCTTCTTTTCCGATTTGGATTCCTTTTATTTCTTTTTCTTCTCTGATTGCTGTAGCTAAAAATTCCAAAAGTGTGTGGAATAATAGTGGTGAGAGTGGGCAACCTTGTCTTGTTCCTGATCTTGGTGGAAATGGTTTCACTTTTTCACCATTGAGAACGATGCTGGCTGTGGGTTTGTCATATATGGCCTTTATTATGTTGAGGAAAGTTCCCTCTATGCCTACTTTCTGGAGGGTTTTTATGATAAATGGGTGTTTAATATTGTCGAAAGCATTTTCTGCATCTATTGAGATGACCATATTGTTTTTATCCTTCAGTTTTTTAATATGGTGTATCCCATTGATTTGCATGTATTGAAGAATCCTTGCATCCCTGGGATAAACCCCACTTGATCATGGTGTATGATCCTTTTAAGGCGCTGTTGGATTCTGTTTGCTAGTATTGTGCAGTGGATTTTTGCAGCTATGTTCATCAGTGATATTGACCTGTAGTTTTCTTTCTTTGTGACATCTTTGTCTGGTTTTGGTGTCAGGGAGATGGTGGTCTCATAGAATAAGTTTGGGAGAGTTCCTCCCTCTGCTATATTTTGGAAGAGTTTGAGAAGGATAGGTGTTAACTCTTCTCTAAATGTTTGATAGAATTTGCCTGTGAAGCCATCTGGTCCTGGGCTTTTGTTTGTTGGAAGATTTTTAATCACAGTCTCAAGTTCAGTGCTTGGGATTGGTTTGTTTGTAGTTTCTATTTCTTCCTGGTTCAGTGTTGGAAGGTTGTGCTTTTCTAAGAATTTGTCCATTTCTTCCAGGTTGTCCATTTTATTGGTATATAGTTGCTTGCAGTAATCTCTCATGATCCTTTGTATGTCTGCAGTGTCAGTTGTTACTTCTCCTTTTTCATTTGTAATTCTATTGATTTGAGTCGTCTCCCTTTTTTTCTTGATGAGTCTGGCTAATGGTTTATCAATTTTGTTTATCCTCTCAAGGAACCAGCTTTTAGTTTATTTGATCTTTGCTGTTGTTTCCTTCATTTCTTTTTCATTTATTTCTGGTCTGATCCTTATGATGTCTTTCCTCTGCTGACTTTGTTTTTTTTTTCTTTCTTTCTCTAATTGCTTTAGGTGTAAGGTTAACTTGTTTATTTGAAATATTTCTTGTTTCTTGAGGTAGGATTGTATTGCTATAAACTTCTCTCTTAGAACTGCTCTTGCTGCATCCCATAGGTTTTGGGTCTTCATGTTTTCATTGTCATTTGTTTCTAGGTATTTTTTTATTTCCTCTTTGATTTCTTCAGTGATGTCTTGGTTATTAAGTAGTGTATTGTTGAGCGTCCATGTGTTTTTATGTTTTACAGATTTTTTTCCTGTAGTTGATATCTAGTCTGATAGCATTGTGGTCGGGAAAGATACTTGATACAATTTCAATTTTCTTATATTTACCAAGGCTTGATTTGTGACCCAAGATATGATCTATATCCTGGAGAATGTTCCAGGAGCACTTGAGAAAAAGTGTATTCTGTTGTTTTTGGATGGAATGTCCTATAAATATCAATTAAGTTCATCTTGTTTAATGTATCATTTAAAGCTTGTGTTTCCTTATTTATTTTCATTGTGGATGATCTGTTCATTGGTGAAAGAGGGGTGCTAAAGTCCCCTACTATGATTGTGTTACTGTCGATTTCCCCTTTTATGGCTGTTAGCATTTGCCTTATGTTTTGAGGTGCTCCTATGTTGGGTGCATAAAATTATACAATTGTTATATCTTCTTCTTGGATTGATCCCTTGATCATTATGTAGTGTCCTTCTTTGTCTCCTGTAATAGTCTTTATTTTAAAGTCTTTTTTGTCTGATATGAGAATTGCTACTCTAGCTTTCTTTTGATTTCCATTTGCATGGAATATCTTATTCCATCCCCTCACTTTCCATCTGTATGTGTCCCTATGTCTGAAGTGGGTCTCTTGTAGACCACAAACATACCGGTCGTGTTTTCAGATCCATTCAGCCAGTCTATGTCTTTTGGTTGGAGCATTTAATCCATTTACATTTAAGGTAATTATTGATATGTATGTTCTTATTACCATTTTCTTAATTGTTTTGGGTTTCTTATTGTAGGTCTTTTCCTTCTCTTGTGTTTCCTGCCTAGAGAAGTTCCTTTAGCATTTGTTGTAAAGCGGGTTTGGTGGTGCTGAATTCTCTTAGCTTTTGCTTGTCTGTAAAGGTTTTAATTTCTCTGTCGAATCTGAACGAGATCCTTGGTGGGTCGAGTAATCTTGGTTGTAGCTTTTCCCCTTTCATTACTTTAAATATGTCCTGCCAGTCCCTTCTGGCTTGCAGAGTTTCTGCTGAAAGTTCAGTTGTTAACCTTACGAGGATTCCCTTGTATGTTATTTGTTGTTTTTCCCTTGCTGCTTTTAATATTTTTTCTTTGTATTTAATTTTTGATAGTTTGATTAATATATGTTTTGGCATGTTTCTCCTTGGGTTTATCTTGTATGGGACTCCCTGCGCTTCCTGGACTTGATTAACGATTTCCTTTCCCATATTAGGGAAGTTTTCAACTATAATCTCTTTAAATATTTTCTCAGTGTCTTTCTTTTTCTCTTCTACTTCTGGGAACCCTATATTCGAATGTTGGTGCATTTAATGTTTTCCCAGAGCTGTCTCAGATTGTCCTCAATTCTTTTCATTCTGTTTTCTTTATTTTGCTTTGCAGTAGTTATTTCCACTATTTTATCTTCCACGTCATTTATCCATTCTTCTGCCTCAGTTATTCTGCTATTGTTTCCTTCTAGAGAATTTTTAATTCAATTTATTGTGTTGTTCATCATTGTTTGTTTGCTCTTTAGTTCTTCTAGGTCCTTGTTAAACGTTTCTTGTCTATTCTCCATTCCGGTACCAAGATTTGGGATCATCTTTACTATCATTACTCTGAATTCATTTTCAGGTAGACTGCCTATTTCCTACACATTTGTTTGGTCTGGTGGGTTTTTACCTTGCTCCTTCATCTGCTGTGTGTTTCTGTGTCTTCTCATTTGGCTTTGGGGACTGTGTTTGGGGTCTCCTTTTCAGAGGCTGCAGATTCGTAGTTCCCGTAGTATTTGGTGTCTGCCCCCAGTGGCTAAGGTTGGTTCAGTGGGTTGTGTAGGCTTTCTGATGGAGGGGACTGGTGCCTGTGTTCTGGTGGGTGTGTCTGGATCTTGTCTTTCTGGTGGACAGATCCGCATCTGGTGGTGTGTTTTGGGGTGTCTGTGACCTTATTGTGATTTTCGGCAGCCTCTCTGCTAATGGGTGGGCCTGCATTCCTGTCTTGCTAGTTGTTTGGCATGGGATGTCCAGCACTGGATCTTGCTGGTCTCTGAGTGGAGCTGGGTCTTAGCGTTGAGACGGATATCTCTGGAAGAGCTTTCGCCATTTGATGTTACAAGGTGCCAGAGGTCTCTGGTAGACCAATGTCCTGAACTCGGCTCTCACACCTCAGAGGCACAGGCTTGACACCCGGCTGGAGCACCATGACCCTGTCAGCCACACAGCTGGGGGTGAGAGCAAGAGGTAGCTTTGGTACATCTCAAAGACCACCAATGAGGTTCACTGACCATTTTCTCTCCAGAAGTGAAGAAAACAAAATTCAGACTTTGGCTAGTCAGCCACTTAGGTAGCCAGCCTCCAAGATGGACCTAATTATCCCCTAATTATCTCCCAGTCTCCATGTACCAGTGTGGCTCCTCGCACTTGAAAAGGGTTGACTGTTTAACTAATAAGAAATTGCAGAAATGACAAAGTGCAGCTTCCAAAGTTATAAAAGACATTGCACCTTCTGCTTTGGTTTCTGCTAGATCACTCATCCTGGGGTAAGCCAGCTGCCATGTCATGAGGACACTCAAGCAGCCCTAAGGAGAGATCCATATGGCAAGGAACTGAGGCCTCTTACCTACAGCCACGTGAGTGAGTCATCTCAGAAGTCAAAAGATTTAATTGTTTAAATTTTTGGTTGTGTTGGGTCTTCGTTGCTGCACAGGGTTTCTCCAGTTGTTACTAGAGAAGCAGGGGTCACTCATCGTTGTGGTGCACGGGCTTCTCCTTGCGGTGGTTTCTCTTGTTGTGGAGTATGGGCTCTAGGTGCATGGGCTTCAGTAGTTGTGTCATGCAGGATCAATAGTTGTTGCTTGCAGGATCTAGAGCACAGGCTCAGTACTTGTGGCACACGGGCTTAGTTGCTCTGCGGCATGTGGGATCTTCCCAGACCAGGGATGGAACCCCTGTTCCCTGCATTGGCAGGCAAATTCTTACCCACTGTGCCACCAGGGAAGTCCTGTGTGCTCTTTTTTAAACCTAGTCTGTTTTCATTATTTTGTATCTTAATGATTCTGTATTAAAGAAAAAAAATAATACTCCTTTCTACCCCTCCTCTTTGAGGATTATATATGAAGAAGTATGTCATATTTATTAACCTCAAATTTTCACCTTACTTTTAAGAAGTAATCACAATGTCAAGTATTTAATACTTTTCACTTCCACCTTGAAAAGCATGGATATTAAAGTGCTAATACAATTGCCTTCCCTGGTCTATCTTTTTTAGTTTTTGTTATGTATAAAAAACAACGAAAAACATGCATGGTTTGTAAGGAAATGACAAATTTCAGAAAATTCAGCATCTGAATACACTCTAAACATAGCTTCTAGATAAAGACACAGAAAATTGCCAGATACTCAGAGGCCCCCTGGTCCCATTCTAGTGACTCCGCTTAAGGTTTAATATTGTTCTGGTATCTAACAAAAAGATAACTTTACGTGTATTTTGTATTTTATATAAATGTTATGGCACAGTAAAATCACTTTTGGATTGGGCTGTTTTATTTTATGTTGTTTGTGAATATGCCTATATGGTTGCCTGTTGTTGTGATCATGCATTGCCACTGTTGCATAGGATTCCATAATGTAAATATTTAACTATTAATTAATTTATTCCAATGTGCATTACAATATGAGTGATTTTCAGTTTGTGTCTATTGAGAACAGCACTGGTATATAAATTCTAGAACTTGAGCTTTGGTGGTGTGTGTATAAATTATTGTTCAGTATACACGTAGTAGTAAAATTTTCGAGTCATAGCTTTCTTGTGTTTATCTTTTTAGATATTTCTAAATATTTTCAAAACATTTGTATGATTTTTCATCTTCAGCAGCAGTGAATGAGATTCAAGGATTATACACATTCTTGTCAAACTTGATAATACCTGTCATTTTCATTTGAACCCTCTGGTTGGTGAGTGATAATTCCAGGTATCACGCTTTTGCATTTAATTGACTACTAAGAAGCCAAGCATCTTTTGATATGTTTACTTAACATTCTGTACTCTCTTTTTTGAAATATCTTTTGGTATATTTCCCCCAGTTTGCTATTCCATTATCTTCTTATTGAAGACTTCCTTTTTTTTTTAACATCTGAAGACTTCTTATTTAGGAGTTTTTAATACATGCTTGAGATGAGTTCTTCTCTCTTTCTGTCTCTCCTTCTCTTTCTTTAGATGAGTGTCAGTTTTTAATGTTAATAACATCTAATTTGTTATTTTCCTCTTTATTTATTTAGTCTTATTTCTATTTATTTATGTAGTCTTCTTACCTGTAGCAGAACACATTATTTATTCTAAACCACAAATATATTTTCATTTCTTCAATAAATGTAATTATTAAGCTTTAAATTTAAGTTAACTTTCTAAACTAAATATGTTGTATCATAGTGAGTATTAATTTTTCTATGACAGCTGAAAGGTTACATTTATTCAGAAAATGTTGTATCAGCTTTCTTTTCAGTTGCTCCTACTTCTCATTGATTCAGAGTGGTAAACATCACTTCATCCATGGATCTGACTTTTCTCTGATTTCTCATGGTCATTCTCACTAATTCGTCTTGCCTCCTGAAATCTTTAGCAATCCCCTTATTCCACAGAAGCAAAAACCTTCCTTGGGTCTTTTTCCTCAGGAGATTGATTATTCCCACATTTTAAATGGGAGATTGCAATAAGTTAGGAGAAAATGCCACAAGGGTCTCTCATTTTTTTTTCACATCCTGTATCAGCCTCTGCTTGCACTCTCTGTTCAAAGATATTTGTGCAACACATTGATGGAAGATGCCACTTGTTTCTCTCCTTGGGGAAAAGACAGATTAATTACCTAACAAATAAAATAAAGAGAGTGTCTTGCTCTTTTCAAATGTTGGACAGGATTGCTTGCATCCTAATTTAAATGTTTCAGGTGACTGAAGCTTAAGATTCCTAAGCTTTAATCCATACTTGCACCATGCACAGCACCCAACAGGAGAGCTTTACATAACCCCATGAGACACTTGTGTGCAAGTGGAACAGATAAAAATATAAAACTATTGCTGTCTTTTTGTGTCATAAAAATGATTTTTTGTCTGATTTAAAATATTTTTTTCTAAAATCCAAAAACTTGTCAGGCTAAAATATTGTTATTTCAAATATGGTAAAATCGAAGACCCTTCAAATTTCTTTCCAGTTTTGTTGATGATGGGATGCCGTCAGAGATATGACTTCATTAATAAACACAATAGGTAAGATTCCTTCATAGGCCTGATTGGGGAATATGAAAATAAACCCCAGAAAAATCTGGACATTTTCTAGTTCTCAAATATTGGTTAAGATGGTAGAAAGGGCCCTTCATTGTCTTATATGTTAATGCAGATCAATTGTGAGAGGTGGGGATAAAACAAGCAGCCTAAATATCGTTTATGTTTGTTGTACTACTAGTAGAAAGAGGAAGGGTCAACATGTCACCATGGTTGATATAGCAAATAAGCTGCTTGAAACTACACAGAAATGTACCTGCTTGTATTTTCTGTGCAGTTACCCTCTCTTTTGGTGTGCCCTGATACCTCCCTCAACTTATGTACCAACTCCAGCAGCATTAAGCAGAAATCCAAAGAAACCTATTCTTTGGAATTATGAGGAAGGGAAGAGTCAAACATTTTATAACATGCTCTATACAAGGATACACGTCACCATCCTTATCTATGTCGTGCCATGCATGGAGGGTCAGTAGGTTCAGGGGATTCTGGAAGCACCAAGTTCTGTGGGGTTAATCACAGTTCCATTCATGGGCAGTAAAAGAGAAGGGCCTTATCTTGGTCACTTTCTCAATGCTAGTAGCTACAAAAAGAAGAGGATAGCAGACATCTTAGGGAGAAGAACCAACATTGAATGAAATGTCCAAATTACTCTAGGCAACCTCTCATGGTGGCCTCCCATAGCTCCTCAAATCCCTACATACTTGCACAAGGGATAGTGTAATATTACTGGAGTGTCTGACTGCAGATTAACATTATTTTTGTTGAAAAAAATAAAAATAGGTTCAAGTGATAGGGTTTGAAAAGGGTTCACAGTGTGAAGGAAACTATTGTAACAATGTGGACAGAACCCTTTGGATGGATTTATCATGTTTTTTTTTTTTTTGCTGCTTCAGAATCTGTAGTAGCGATTGGTGTGTTCCATGATACATCCCCGCTTCTTATAAGTTTTAGATGGAATACCCCATTAGGAAGAAGTGCACGTAAGGAAGATTAGTGAGTCAAACTCCTCTGCCCTCTGTCAGCAGTGGGTGCAAAGGGATTTAGACCAAGTGCTTTCATCCTTTGATTTGCAAAGTTTTCACTATATGAATGATGTTTTGTTTGTTTGCAGGTCAGGAGCCTTGGTCTCAATATCCCTGTTTAAAAACTGTTATCACGTGTCTGCCAGAAGAATTGCTGATGATACTGGGAAAAATTGAGAGTTATCCTTAACAATTAAGGGTTTTGTAGCGACATGGATGGACCTACAGATTGTTATACTGAGTGAAGCAAGTCAGACACAGAAAGACAGATATCATATGATATTGCTTATATGAGGAATCTATAAAAGAAAAAAAAAGGTACAAATGAATTTATTTACACAACAGAAATAGAATCATGGATATAGAAAACAAACTTATGGTTACCAGGGAATAAGTGGGGAAGGGATAAATTGGGAGATTGGGACTGACTTATACACACTACTATATATAAAATAGATAAAGACCTGCTTTATAGCACAGGGAACTCTACTCAGTGGTCTGTACTGGCGTATACGGAAAAAGAATCTTATAAAAAAAAACAAGGGTTTTGGGATTATATAATAAATATAAATGTGCAAACCTTTAACATGAAAGGAAAAATCAGTTAACTCTGTGGTCTCTGTTATGGTGTAAATATTTTGTACCTCTAATTTTAAAATTTTGAAACCCAGCTCCCATGTGGATGGTATTAGGAGGTGGGGCTTTTGGGAGGTGATTAGGTTATGAGGCCAGAGACCTCAAACATGGGATTAGTGACCTAATAAATGTAGCACACAGAAGATCTTATGCCCATTCCATGATTTCATTGCCGAGCGAGAAGACCCACATTATGAACCAGAAATTGGTCCCTCGCCAGACACTACGTCAGCCGGCAACTTGTTCTTTTTTAAAAAAAAAATAATTAAATAATTAATTAATTAATTTTTTGGCTGTGTTGGGTCTTTGGTGTGGTGTGCGGGCTTCTCATTGAGTGGCTTCTCTTGTTGCGGAGCACCGGCTCTAGGTGTGTGGGTTTCAGTGGTTGTGGCTCATGGGCTCAGTGGTTGTGGCCTGTGGACTCTAGAGCACAGGCTCAGTATTTGTGGTGCACGGGCTTAGTTGTTCCATGGTACGTGGGATCTTCCTGGACCAGGGCTCGAACCCTTGTCCCCTTTATTGGTAGGCAGATTCTTAACCACTGCACCTCCAGGGAAGCCCCTGGTTACTTGTTCTTGAACTTTTCAGCCTCAGCAATTATGAGAAAACAAAAATATTCTGTTGTTTATAAAATACCAAGTCTCTCGTATTTTGTTTTAGCAGTCAAAGAGCTGGCTGAGGAGAAATATCTGTGAGCTTGAAGACATATCAGGAGAAACCTTTAAATCTCAAAAGAAAAGAGAAAATGGGCAGGAAAGGAATCAACAGAACAGAGTAATCAATAATTGAGGAACAATGAAAAATGCTGTGACCTATACATAATAGGTATAGCAGGAGGAGAATATAGATAATAAAGAACAGAAAATATTTTTTAAAAATGACTGAGACTCTCCCCAAATGAATGTCTGACACTAAATCCACAACATCCAAACTTAGAAGAACATATCAATAGTAAAGAAAACTGACCAATATCTCTCAGGAACATCAATGCAAAAATCCTCAACAAAATATTACCAAATCGAATCCAACAATATTTTGAGAGAATTTTATATCATGAATGAGAGGAAATAATCCCAGGTATGAAAGGCTGGTTCCACATTCTAGAATCAAGTAATTATATCCATCATATCAACACCTTAAAGACAATCATTAGCATATCAATAGATTCAGAAGACCTTTGAAAAAATCTAACACCCATTCTTCATAAAAACTCTCAGTTAAAGAAATAGACTGGAGCTTTCTCAAGTTGATAACAAAGATTTACAGGAAACTTTTATCTTACATCATGATTAATGGTCAAAATCATGAAGCTTTTCCACTAAGTTCAGGTAAAAGCAAGGATGTCCCCTTTCATGAATCCTTTTCCATATTTTACTCCAAGTCCTTGCTAATGCAATAAGGCACGAAAATAAATAAAACAAATACAGATTGGGTAGAAAAAAATGAAAGCAACCTAAATAAAATGTGGACCAATATACTTTATGGACACCTCACCAAAGAAAATAGACACTATGCATATAAGTATACAGAAGAATAATCCAGATTACATGCTGCCATGAAAAAGCAAATTAAAAATACAATTCCATACCACTATGTAACACTTAGAATGGCTAAAATGTGAACAATGACAAGAACAAATTCTGTAGGAGATGTGGAACAATAGGAAATGTCATTTGTCATTGGTGGAAATGAAAAATAATACAGCTACTTTGGTAGTCTGATTGACACTTGCTAGAATATTGAGCATTCCCTTACTGTACAATCCATCGAGTGTTCTCATGGATATTTACTGAAAGTAGTTTAAAACATACTTCCAGAGGAAAACCTGCATATGGATATTTATAGCACCTAATTCAATATTGCCAAAATGTGAATGAAACTAAGGTGTCCTCCAATAGGTGAATGAAATGATATAGTATTAATATATTCTGGGAATGGGATAATATTGAGCACTAAAAAAGTAAGCTATCAAGCCATATAAAGAGATGGGAATTCTTTTTTTTTCTTTTGAAATATAGGTGATTTTCTTTATTTTGAAATTTAAATGTTATTGGAGTATAGTTGATTTACAATGTTGTGTTAATTTCAGTTGCACAGCAAGTGATTCAGTTACACATATGCATATATTCATTCTTTATCAGATTCTTTTCTGATAACGGTATTCCCAGAATACTGAGTAGAGCTCCCTGTGCTATACAGTAGGTCCTTGTTGCTTATCTGTTATATATAGTAGTATTCGTATGTTTACCCCAAGCTCCTGATTTATCCCTACCCCCCACCTCTCCCCTTTGGTAACCATAAGTTTGTTTTCCAAGTCTGTGAGTCTGCCTCTGTTTTGTAAGTTAGTTCATTTGTATCAATTTTTAGCTTCCACCTAGAAGTGATATCATCCAATATTTGTCTTCCTCTGTCTGACTTACTTCACTTAGTACAATCATCTCTAGGTCCATCCATGTTACTGCAACTGGCATTATTTTCTTCTATTTTATGGCTGAGTCATATTCCATTATATATATGTATCACATATTCTTTACCTACATTCATATGTTGATGGACATTTTGGTTGCTTCCATGTCTTCGCTATTGTAAAGAGTGTTGCAGTGAACATTGGGGAAGATGTGTCTTTTCGATTTATGCTTTCCTCCAGATATGCACACAGGAGTGAACTTGCTGGATCATCTGGTAGCTCTATTTTATTTTATTTTACTTCATTTCATTTCAATTTCAATTTTTTTGGAATAGAGTTGATTTACAATGTTGTGTTACTTTCTGCTGCACAGCACAGTGAAGCAGTTATACATATATCCAATCCTTTTTGGATTCCTTTCCCAAACAGGTCATTACAGAGTATTGAGTAGAGTTCCCTGTGCTATACAGTAAGCCCTTATTTGTTATCTCTTTTATATATAGTGGTGTGTATATGTCAATCCCAATTTCCAATTTATCCCTCCCACCTCCCCTTACTCTGGTAACCTACATTCTGTGCTCCATAGTGGCTGTTACCAATTGGCATTGCCACCGATAGCATAGAATTGGTGGTGCAGTGGTTAAGAATCTGCCTGCCAGTTCAGGGGACACAGGTTGGAGCCCTGACCCGGGAAGATCTCACATGCCACAGAACAAGTAAGCCCGTGTACCACAACTACTCAGTCTGCGCTCTAGAGCCCACGAGCCACAACTACTGAAGCATGTGTGCCTACAGCTTGTGCTCCACAACAAGAGAAGCCACCACAAAGAGAAGGCTTCGTACCACAATGATGAGTAGCCCCCGCTTGCTGCAACTATAGAAAAGCCGTGCGCAGCAACGAAGACCCAACGCAGATTAAAAAAAAAAAAAGTAGTAGGTTTCTCTTTTTTCCACACCCTCTGAAGCATTTCTTGTTTGTAGACATTGTGATGGTGGCTATTCTGAGTGGTTCCATGTGATACTTCTTTGTACATCTGATTTGCATTTGTCTAACATAAAGCAATGGTGAGTATCTTCATATGTGCTTTTTTTTTGAACAGTGTCAGTAAGATTTACCCCTTGAAAAAGGGTTATTGAAAGGTTGCCTTGTTTTGAAGTCTACTTCGATTACCTACCCCAAGACATTTTTTGAGGGCTGTTGTCATTTACAGCTCCCCAGGCATTGTGAATATGAAGTGCGTATAAGGTCCAGTTTTAGAATTGTTGTTGTGGGAAACAGAAGGCGGCAGGGTTTCTACTGTCCCTCTCTGGTTACTGACACAACCTTAGGTGTAGGGCAAGTCCTGTTCTTGGGTATTAAATTAGAGTGGAATGTGCCTGTCCAGACATGTAAGGGCTTCTGTCCCATTCCTTCTTCCCCCTTACCCTTCATCCCCCGAACAAGTATAAACCCCTGCAAAATCACCTGTTGAGGGTGCTGTCTTGTAGAATGGGATGACCCTTACGAAGGAGTCGCAAGGTCGGAACCCAAACACCAGGATATGTTGAGAGCAGGTGATTTTCCAAATGTCATCCAGCCCAGAGAGTCCACCATCCTTTGGGTGTCAGAGGGTTGGTTTAGTAGTATGAGGGCACACTTAGATCTGGAGATAGTGATCCCATGCAGAGGGGACCAGGTTGCCCATGTTCAAGGGGGGCGAATTAGCTGGCATATCCTCCCGAGGTCCTCAGGCCTACAACAGTCCAGCCTTGGGACCAAATTGTGTCTGTGTCCAGGGATGTGACACTAGTATGTTCACTGCGACTAAACAAATTTAGTGATCATTTTTCTTTTCTTTAACTTAATTTTAAATTTATAATGGAGTATATAGTTGATTTATCATGTTGTGTTCATTTTTGACATACACCAACATGATTCATTTATACAGAGATAACTATATATTCTTTTTAGAATTATTTTCCCATTGAGGTTACTAAAGGTTGTTGAGAAGAGTTCCAAGTGCTCTACAGCAGGTCCATTTTGATTACAAGTTTTCTCTCTGTAAATATGTATATACTAACTCCAACCTCATGATTTATGCCTCCAACACACCTTTCCAGTTTGGTAACCATAAGTCTGTGTTCTAAGTCTGGGACTCTTTTTCTGTGTTGTAAGATAGTACCTTTCTATCAATTTTTAGATTCCACCGATAAGTAATATCATATGATATTTTTCATTGCCTGATTTATGACACTTAATATGAAGGTATGTAGGTCCTTCTGAGTGGCCCTAAATGGCCTTATTTCATTCACTTCATGGCTGAGTAATATTCCATTGTACATATCTACCATAATTTCTTTATCCATTCTTCCCTCCAAGGACTTTTAGGTAGCTTCCGAGTAGAGGTTCTTGTAAACAGGGCTGCATAAATTTTAGAGTGCCTGGGTCCTGTCAATTTACGTTTTTTCCAAGATACAGGCCCAGGAGTGGAAGCGCCATATGCTCTGAAGCTCTGGTTTTTAGATTTTTAAGGAATCACCACCCACTTCTCCAGAGTGGCTGTTAGCAATTTACATTCCCACCATCATCTTGTCAGGGTTCCCTTTTCTCCACGCCCTGTCCTGCATTTCAGGTTTTACAGTTTGTGAGGTTGGCCATTCTGACTGGTGCGAAGTGATATCTCTTTGTAGTATTAATTTACATTGCCCGCCTGTTTTGTTGGCCAAAAATGGAGTAAGGGTTTTTCCTGAATATATTAAGGAATAACGCATACGGCCTTTTTGGCAAACTGCATCATTGGCGATGTTCAGCAGCTTTGCATGTGCTTTGATGACGAGTGCAAACTACCCCTTGAAATCCCTTTCCTGCAATTCTGCCTTGCTTACAAGGCCTTTACGAATACTTGGCTCAAGAAATGACTCCATTAGAGGTGTCAATTACAACCCTGCATGTTTGTGAATTGCAGTGCCCCTGAGCACCGGTTTTCAACTTGTTTAGGGAAGCAGACACAAAGGGGCAGGATTTCTACAGACCCATTCCAGTTACTGGGGCACCTGAAGGATAGGGAAATTCTTCTTCCAGGTAGGAAACTAGAGTGGCATATGCCTGTCCAAACATCTAAGGCTTGTGTCTCATTCCATCCCGCCATTCCCCTTCTTCACCGGAAAATTCCAAGCTGTGCAAAACCGGCTGTTGAGTGTGCTGCCTTCCCAAAGTGGGGAGACTCTAAGGAAAGGAGCTGGGGAACCCGAATACCAGGAGACGTGGAGATGAGGTGAGTTTTCCAAACTCTTCCCGATCAGACGGTGTACCATCCTCTGGATGTGCCATGCATGTTTTAGCTGTAGGAAGGGTCCCCTGCACCTGGAGATATGGAACCCATGGAATGGGGGCCAGGCAGTATTACTCTAAAAGTGCTGCATTTGCTGTACCATCCTCACGAAGCCTCTCAGACCAACGAGTGTAGAGCCTTAGGTCCCATCCATCTCTGTGTCTAGATATGGTCAGTCCAGGTTGCATCACAGCCCTTGAACAAATTTTGTGAGAATTTCTCTCTCTCTCACTGTCTTTATTTTGTTCTTGTTATTTAATTTTATAATGGGGTATAGCTGATTTTCAATACTGTGTTTCTTCCTGCTCTACATCTATCCACTTGATTCACTTAAAGAGAGACATCAATAAATTCTTTTACAGATTCTTACCAGTCTTATATATCCTTTTCTGGTGACAACAGTGTGCTGACTCCAGCTCTTTGAGCTATAGAGTAGGTCCTGTCGAATACCTATTTTGTTTATGGAACCGTATCTGTGCTAATTTCAACCTCCTGGTTTATGCATCACCCCGCCCCACCTTTCTCCTTTAGCAGCCATAAGTGTGTTTTCTAAATGTGTGACTCCGTTTCTGTTTTGTAATTGCGTTCATGTGAAGGCATTTTTAGATACTCTCTATAAGTGATACCTTATGATAAGTCTCTTTTTATGTCTGACTTATGTCACTTAGAATGATCGTACCTCAGTCTCCACGAGTTGCTGCCACTGGCTTTATTTCATTGATTTAATTGCTGAGTAATATTCCATTGTACATAAGTACCACATCTTCTTTCTCCATTTTTTCCTTCCAAGGATATGTAAGTTGGACCCAAATCGAGGCATTTCTAAACAGAGCAGCCCTAAACTTTGGGGTGCCTGTGTCTTGTCGATTTTTTGGTTTTCCCAAGATATACGCCCATGAGGGGAAGTGCTGTATGCTTGTAGCTCTGTGTTTTAGAAGTTCTAAGATACAGCATACACTTCTCAAGAGTGGCCGGTGGCAATTTATATCCCGCCGATCAGCATAACAAGGCTCCGTTTTCTCCATGGCCTGCCCTGCATTTCTGGGTTTTACACTTTTTCAGCATGGGCCTTTTGACCAATGCGAAGTGAGACATTTTTGTAATGCTGATTTGCATTGCCCGCTTGTTTAGTTGGCCAAAAAGAGCATCTGCGTTTTTTCCAAAATTTATTCAAGAAACAACGCAGACGCCCTTTTTGGCCAACAGCATCATTGTCGAAGTTCTGCGGAATTTCATGTGCTTTAAAGGCGAGTCCAATCTACCTGGAAAAACTGTTTCCTGCAATTCTGTATTGCTTTGAAATCCTCTTCGTTGTCTTACCTCAATACATTTTTAGACGAGAGTTATCATTTATAACTCCGCAGATTTGTGAATTGCCGTGCTCCTGAGCTCCATTTTCGAAATCGCTTTTTTGGGAGCTGGCCGCAAACCCGCAGGATTGCTTCAGGCCCTATTCTGGTTCCGGGCGGCAGGCTGAGCCTATGGTTAATTCTTCTTCCTGATGGAAATTAGAGTGACCTGTGCCTGTCCCAACACCTAGAGCTAGTCTCTCATTGGTTCCCCCTATTCCCATTCATCCTCAGGACAAATTGCAACCTGTACGAAACAGGAGGTTAAAGGTGCTGATTCTCCAAGTGGGGAGATTGTTAGTAATGCGGCTGGAATGGCGAACCCGAGCACCAGGAGATGAGGAATGAGGTGCGTTTGAGAAACCTTTCCCGATCACACTGTATACCATCCACTGGGTTTCCCATGAATTTTTTCGCTGTAAGAAGATTCCCTTGAACCTGGAGATTTGGGACCCATAGAATGGGTACCATGCACTATTACTTTAAAGGGTAGGCGTTTGCTCACCCAACCTCACCAATCCTCACAGCCCCAAGAGTTTCCAGCCTTATAGCTAATTCAGCTGTGGGTCTAGGTATGGTCAATCCTGGTTGCTTCACTGCCCCTGAACGAACTTTTTACGAATTTCTCTCTCTTTCACTGTCTTTGTTGGGGTTTTTTTTGTAATCTATTTTTATAATGGGGTTTAGCTGATTTTTACTGCTGTGTTTATGCCGCTTTACACTCACTTGATTCATTTACAGAGAGATATCAATACATAGGTTTTAAGATTCTTACTAGTCAGATATACTCTTGTGCGGTGAATACGGGGCGTTGAGTCCAGTTCACTGAGCAAGGGGTAGGTGTTGTCTGTTACATATTTGGTTTATGGAACGGTATGTGTGCTAATTTCAAACCCTTGTTTTATGCCTCACCGCACCTCATCTTTCCAGTTAAGCAGCCATCCATGTTTTCTAAATGTGTGACTCTGTTCTGTTTTGTAATCAGGTCATGGGTAGCGATTTTTACTTTCCCTCTATAAGTGATATCTTATGATAAGTGTCTTTTTCTGTGTGACTTATTTCACTTAGAAACATCGTACATAAATCCACTCATCTTGCTGCTAGTAGCCGTATGACACTGATTTCATGGCTGAGTGATATGCCATTGTGCATAAGTACCACACTTCTTTATCCATTTTTCTCTATCCTGGCATATTTAAGGTGTACTGAAGTGGAGGTTCTTGTAAACAGAGCAGGCCTAAACTTTGGGGTGCCTGTGTCTTGTTGATTTTTAGGTTTCTCATTTTATACGCCCACGAGTGGAAGGGCCCTATGCTCTCTAGCTGTGTTTTTTAGATGTTTTAGGAAACACCATGCACTTCTCCAGAGTGGCCGTTGGCAATTTACATCTCACCCATCAGCCTAACAAGACTCCCTTTTCTACCTGGCCTGTCCTGCACTTCTGTTTTTTACACTTTTTTGGATGGCTTTTGGAAGGATGGGAAGCGAGACTTATTTGTAGTGCTGATTTGCCTTTCCGGCTTGCTTGGTTGGCCAAAAAGGGCGTATGTGTTTTCTCCTGAATATATTCAGGAAAAAACGCATAGGCCCTTTTAGGCCAAGTGCATCATTGTCGACGTTTTGCCGCTTTTCATGTGCTCTAAAGGCGATTCGTATCTACCTCCTGAAATCTGGGGGCTTGTCCCCACACATTCTTCTCTAATATACAACCTCGGAACACTACCTCCATGAAGTCTCTGTTGCCCTAGTAACAAGGGTTGAGAACGTAATAATGCTGCCGCCTTGTGGCTGTTTCTCACAACAGCAGCTTTAAATCCAGTGCTAATGGTTGCTTAATAGTCACAAGGAGTTCAGGGCTGTAAATGACACCTCCCCTCAAAAAATGCCCTGGGGTAGGGAATAGGCAAGAAAATTCAACACATGACAAATTTTTCCAGAAATCAATATGAAGAGAGGAGTTGTACTCACTCTTTAAAAAAAACAGAGGAAAAGAAAAAAAGGACATGCCTAAAGCTCAGTATAAGAAATTATTAGCCACATGCAAATCCAACCTCCAAAAAGGTTTCAGCACACACCAGTCAAATGACCATCAGCAAAATGTCTACAAACTATAAATGCTGAAGGGGTTTTAGAGAACTTTGTACCTTCTAGCAGCTGGTGGGATGTAAAGTGGTAACAGCACTAACGAAAACTGAATGGAGCTGCTTTAAAAGGTAAAATTTGAGCTACCAGATGATGTAGCAGGGCACCTTTTGGGCCTATAATCTAAGTCCACCAGAATCGGAAAGACAGAGGCAGGTAAATGTGCACTGCAGCAATATTGAAATAGCCAAGACATGGAAGCAAAAAAAAGGTCCATAAACAGATGAGTTGACAAAGAAGAAGTGGTATATGTACAGAATGGAATAGTAGCCTCGGGAAAAAAATGAAGAGTGCCATTTTCAGGACTACAAATGAGCCTAGAAATAATCATATTAGGTAAAGTAAGTCAAAAGGGAATGACAAATATCCTATGATATCATTTATACAAGTTATCCTAAGATTGCTACCAATGAACATACCTCCACAGAAAAAGACACTCACAGATTTATAAAACAAACTAATGTTTAACCAAAATGAAAGGTAGAAGGATGGAAAAATTAGGATTATGGGGCTAACCTAAATAGGCTAATGTATGTTAAATGTATATAAACCCTTAACATATAAACTATATAAATTTCCTGCAATTCTGCCTTGCTTTCAAATCCTCTTCGTTGCCTTGCTTCAATATATTTTTGGACTTGAGTTACCATTTATAACTCTACAGGACTTTGAATTGCAGTGCCACTGAGCTCCATTTTTCAACTCGCTTTTTTGGAAGCTGGCCGCAAAACTGCAGGATTGCTTCAGGCCCTATTCTGGTTCCGAGGGGCAGGCTGAGCCTGTGGTTAATTCTTCTTCCTGAGGGTAAATTAGAGTGGCCTGTGCCTGTCCCAACACCTAGCGCTAGTCTCTCATTGTTTCCCCCTCTTCCCGTTCATCCTCAGGACAAATTGCAACCTGTAAGGAAGAGGAGGTTAAAGGTGCTGATTCTCCAAGAGGGAGATTGCTAGTAAAGCGGCTGGGATGGCGAACCCGAGCACAAGGAGATGAGAAATGAGGTTCGTTTTGGAAACCTTTCCCGATCACACGGTGTACCATCTTCTGGGTTTCTCATGCATGTTTTCGATGTAGGAAGATGCCCTTGAACCTGGAGATTTGGGACCCATGGGATGGGTACCACGCAGTATTACTTTTAATGGTCTGCGTTTGCTCAGCCTACCTCACCAAACCTCTCAGCCCCAAGAGTGTCCACCCTTATGTCTCAATCAGCTGTGGGTCTAGATATGGTCAATCCAGGTGGCATCACAGGCCCTGAACGAATTTTGTAAGAATTTCTCTTTCACTGTCTTTGTTTCACATGTTTTTAAATTAATTGATTTTTATAATGGGGTTTAGCTGCTTTTCACTGCTGTGTTTCTGCCGCTTTACACCCACCTGACTCACTTACTGAGAGATATCAATACATAGGTTTTAAGATTCTTACTAGTCAGATATATTCTTGGGCGGTGAATAGGGGGTGTTGAGTCCAATTCACTGAGCAAGGAGTAGGTCTTGTCTATTACCTATTGGGTTTATGGAACGGTATCTGAGCTAATTTGAAACCCTTGTTTTATGCATCACCCCCCTCACCTTTCCCGTTAAGCAGCCATAGTGTGTTTTCTAAACGTGTGACTCTGTTCTGTTTTGTAATTCAGTTCAAGGGTAGCGGTTTTCATATTCCCTCTATAAGTGATATCTTATGATAAGTGTCTTTTCTGTGTGACTTATTTCACTTAGAATCGTCGTACCTAAATCCACTCATCATGCTGCTACTAGCCTTATGACGTTGATTTCATGGCTGAGTGATATTCCATTGTACATAAGGACCACAACTTCTTTATCCATTTTTCTCTTTACTGGGATATTTAAGGTGTAACGAAGTGGAGGTTCTTGTCAACAGAGCAGCCCTAAACTTTGGGGTGCCTGTGTCTTGCTGATTTTTAGTATTCCCAATTTATACGCCCATGAGTGGAAGTGCCCTATGCTCTCTAAGCTGAGTTTTTTAGATGTTTCAGGACACACCGTACACTTCTCCAGAGTGGCTGTTGGCAATTTACATCCCACCCATCAGCGTAGCCAGGCTCCCGTTTCTCCATGGCCTGTCCTGAATTTCTGGTTTTGACACTTTATTCAGCATGGCCCTTTTGACCGATGGGAAGCGAGAATTCTTTGTAGCGCTGATTTGCCTTTCCAGCTTGTTTGGTTGGCCAAAAACGGCGTATGCGTTTCTTCCTGAATATATTCAGGAAGAAACGCTTACGCCCTTTTTGGCCAAGGGCATCATTGTCGAGGTTTTGCCGCTTTCCATGTGCTTCAAAGGCGATTCGAATCTCCCTCCTGAAATCTGTTTCCTGCAATTCTGCCTTGCTTTCAAATCCTCTTCGTTGCCTTCCCTCAATATATTTGAGGACGAGAGTTATCATTTATAAGTCTGCAGGTTTGTGAATTGCAGTGCCCCTGATCTCCATTTTTCAACTCGCTCTTTTGGGAGTTGGCCGAAAAACCGCAGGATGGCTTCAGGCCCTAATCTGCTTCCGGGCGGCAGGCTGAGCCTGTGGTTAATTCTTCTTCCTGATGGAAATTAGAGTGACCTGTGCCTGTCCCAACACCTAGAGCTCCCCTCTCATGGGTTGCGCCTCTTCCCATTCATCCTCAGGACAAATTGCAACCTGTACGAAACAGGAGGTTAAAGGTGCTGATTCTCCAAGTGGGGAGATTGTTAGTAATGCGGCTGGAATGGCGAACCCGAGCACCAGGAGATGAGGAATGAGGTGCGTTTCAGAAACCTTTCCCTATCACACTGTATACCATCCACTGGGTTCCCCATGCATTTTTTCGCTGTAAGAAGAATCCCTTGAACCTGGAGATTTGGGACCCATAGAATGGGTACCATGCACTATTACTTTAAAGCGTAGGCGTTTGCTCACCCAACCTCACCAATCCTCTCAGCCCCAAGAGTGTCCAGCCTTATAGCTAATCCAGCTGTGGGTCTAGGTATGGTCAATCCTGGTTGCTTCACTGCCCCTGAACGAACTTTTTACGAATTTCTCTCTCTTTCACTGTCTTTGTTGGGGTTTTTTTTGTAATCTATTTTTATAATGGGGTTTAGCTGATTTTTACTGCTGTGTTTATGCCGCTTTACACTCACTTGATTCATTTACAGAGAGATATCAATACATAGGTTTTAAGATTCTTACTAGTCAGATATACTCTTGTGCGGTGAATACGGGGCGTTGAGTCCAGTTCACTGAGCAAGGGGTAGGTGTTGTCTGTTACATATTTGGTTTATGGAACGGTATGTGTGCTAATTTCAAACCCTTGTTTTATGCCTCACCGCACCTCACCTTTCCAGTTAAGCAGCCATCCATGTTTTCTAAATGTGTGACTCTGTTCTGTTTTGTAATCAGGTCATGGGTAGCGATTTTTACTTTCCCTCTATAAGTGATATCTTATGATAAGTGTCTTTTTCTGTGTGACTTATTTCACTTAGAAACATCGTACATAAATCCACTCATCTTGCTGCTAGTAGCCGTATGACACTGATTTCATGGCTGAGTGATATGCCATTGTGCATAAGTACCACACTTCTTTATCCATTTTTCTCTATCCTGGCATATTTAAGGTGTACTGAAGTGGAGGTTCTTGTAAACAGAGCAGGCCTAAACTTTGCGGTGCCTGTGTCTTGTTGATTTTTAGGTTTCTCATTTTATACGCCCACGAGTGGAAGGGCCCTATGCTCTCTAGCTGTGTTTTTTAGATGTTTTATGAAACACCATGCACTTCTCCAGAGTGGCCGTTGGCAATTTACATCTCACCCATCAGCCTAACAAGGCTCCCTTTTCTACCTGGCCTGTCCTGCACTTCTGGTTTTTACAGTTTTTTGGATGGCTTTTGGAAGGATGGGAAGCGAGACTTATTTGTAGTGCTGATTTGCCTTTCCGGCTTGCTTGGTTGGCCAAAAAGGGCGTATGTGTTTTCTCCTGAATATATTCAGGAAAAAACGCATAGGCCCTTTTAGGCCAAGTGCATCATTGTCGACGTTTTGCCGCTTTTCATGTGCTCTAAAGGCGATTCGTATCTACCTCCTGAAATCTGGGGGCTTGTCCCCACACATTCTTCTCTAATATACAACCTCGGAACACTACCTCCATGAAGTCTCTGTTGCCCTAGTAACAAGGGTTGAGAACGTAATAATGCTGCCGCCTTGTGGCTGTTTCTCACAACAGCAGCTTTAAATCCAGTGCTAATGGTTGCTTAATAGTCACAAGGAGTTCAGGGCTGTAAATGACACCTCCCCTCAAAAAATGCCCTGGGGTAGGGAATAGGCAAGAAAATTCAACACATGACAAATTTTTCCAGAAATCAATATGAAGAGAGGAGTTGTACTCACTCTTTAAAAAAAACAGAGGAAAAGAAAAAAAGGACATGCCTAAAGCTCAGTATAAGAAATTATTAGCCACATGCAAATCCAACCTCCAAAAAGGTTTGAGCACACACCAGTCAAATGACCATCAGCAAAATGTCTACAAACTATAAATGCTGAAGGGGTTTTAGAGAACTTTGTACCTTCTAGCAGCTGGTGGGATGTAAAGTGGTAACAGCACTAACGAAAACTGAATGGAGCTGCTTTAAAAGGTAAAATTTGAGCTACCAGATGATGTAGCAGGGTACCTTTTGGGCCTATAATCTAAGTCCACCAGAATCGGAAAGACAGAGGCAGGTAAATGTGCACTGCAGCAATATTGAAATAGCCAAGACATGGAAGCAAAAAAAAGGTCCATAAACAGATGAATTGACAAAGAAGAAGTGGTATATGTACAGAATGGAATAGTAGCCTCGGAAAAAAAATGAAGAGTGCCATTTTCAGGACTACAAATGAGCCTAGAAATAATCATATTAGGTAAAGTAAGTCAAAAGGGAATGACAAATATCCTATGATATCATTTATACAAGTTATCCTAAGATTGCTACCAATGAACATACCTCCACAGAAAAAGACACTCACAGATTTATAAAACAAACTAATGTTTAACCAAAATGAAAGGTAGAAGGATGGAAAAATTAGGATTATGGGGCTAACCTAAATAGGCTAATGTATGTTAAATGTATATAAACCCTTAACATATAAACTATATAAATTTCCTGCAATTCTGCCTTGCTTTCAAATCTTCTTCGTTGCCTTGCTTCAATATATTTTTGGACTTGAGTTACCATTTATAACTCTACAGGACTTTGAATTGCAGTGCCCCAGAGCTCCATTTTTCAACTCGCTTTTTTGGAAGCTGGCCGCAAAACTGCAGGATTGCTTCAGGCCCTATTCTGGTTCCGAGGGGCAGGCTGAGCCTGTGGTTAATTCTTCTTCCTGATGGTAAATTAGAGTGGCCTGTGCCTGTCCCAACACCTAGCGCTAGTCTCTCATTGTTTCCCCCTCTTCCCGTTCATCCTCAGGACAAATTGCAACCTGTAAGGAACAGGAGGTTAAAGGTGCTGATTCTCCAAGAGGGAGATTGCTAGTAAAGCGGCTGGAATGGCGAAACCGAGCACAAGGAGATGAGAAATGAGGTTCGTTTTGGAAACCTTTCCCGATCACACGGTGTACCATCTTCTGGGTTTCTCATGCATGTTTTCGATGTAGGAAGATGCCCTTGAATCTGGAGATTTGGGACCCATGGGATGGGTACCACGCAGTATTACTTTTAATGGTCTGCGTTTGCTCAGCCAACCTCACCAAACCTCTCAGCCCCAAGAGTGTCCACCCTTATGTCTCAATCAGCTGTGGGTCTAGATATGGTCAATCCAGGTGGCATCACAGGCCCTGAACGAATTTTGTAAGAATTTCTCTTTCACTGTCTTTGTTTCACATGTTTTTAAATTAATTGATTTGTATAATGGGGTTTAGCTGCTTTTCACTGCTGTGTTTATGCCGCTTTACACCCACCTGACTCACTTACTGAGAGATATCAATACATAGGTTTTAAGATTCTTACTAGTCAGATAGATTCTTGAGCGGTGAATAGGGGGTGTTGAGTCCAATTCACTGAGCAAGGAGTAGGTCTTGTCTATTACCTATTGGGTTTATGGAACGGTATCTGAGCTAATTTGAAACCCTTGTTTTATGCATCACCCCACCTCACCTTTCCCGTTAAGCAGCCATAGTGTGTTTTCTAAACGTGTGACTCTGTTCTGTTTTGTAATTCAGGTCAGGAGTAGCGGTTTTTACATTCCCTCTATAAGTGATATCTTATGATAAGTGTCTTTTTCTGTGTGACTTATTTCACCTAGAATCGTCGTACCTAAATCCACTCATCATGCTGCTACTAGCCTTATGACGTTGATTTCATCGCTGAGTGATATTCCATTGTACATGAGGACAACAACTTCTTTATCCATTTTTCTCTTTCCTGGGATATTTAAGGTGTAACGAAGTGGAGGTTCTTGTTAGCAGAGCAGCCTTAAACTTTGGGGTGCCTGTGTCTTGCTGATTTTTAGTTTTCCCAATTTATACGCCCATGAGTGGAAGTGTCCTATGCTCTCTAAGCTGAGTTTTTTAGATGTTTCAGGACACACAGTACACTTCTCCAGAGTGGCTGTTAGCAATTTACATCCCGCCCATCAGCGTAGCCAGGACCCCGATTCTTCATTTCCTGTCCTGCCTTTCTGGTTTTGACACTTTATTCAGCATGGCCCTTTTGACTGAATGGAAGCGAGACTTCTTTGTAGCGCTGATTTGCCTTTCCAGGTTGCTTGGTTGGCCACAAAGGGCGTATGCGTTTTTTCCTGAATATATTCAGGAAAAAACGCATACGCCCTTTTTGGCCAAGGGCATCATTGTCGAGGTTTTGCCGCTTTTCCTGTTTTTTAAAGGCGATTCGAATCTCCCTCCTGACATCTGTTTCCTGCAATTCTGCCTTGCTTTCAAATCCTCTTCGTTGCCTTCCCTCAATATATTTGTGGACGAGAGTTATCATTTATAACTCTGCAGGTTTGTGAATTGCAGTGCCCCTGAGCTCCAATTTTCAACTCACTTTCTTGGGAGCTGGCCGCAAAAGCGCAGGATTGCTTCAGGCCCTATTCTGGTCCCGAGCGGCAGGCTGAGCTTCTGGTTAATTCTTCTTCCTGATGGGAAAATAGAGTGACCTGTGTCTGTCCCAACACCTAGAGTTAGTCTCTCATTGGTTCCCCCTCTTCCCGTTAATCCTCAGAACAAATTGCAACCTGTACGGAACAGGAGGTTAAAGGTGCTGATTCTCCAAGGAGGGAGATTGCTAGTAAAGCTGCTGGAATGGCGCACCCGTTCACAAGGAGATGAGAAATGAGGTGCGTTTTGGAAACCTTTCCCGATCACACAGTGTACCATCTTCTGAGTTTCTCATGCATTGTTTCGATGTAGGAAGATGCCCTTGAACCTGGAGATTTGGGACCCATGGGATGGGTACCACGCAGTATTACTTTAAAGGGTCTGCGTTTCCTCACCCAACCTCAGCAAACCTCTCAGCCCCAAGAGTGTCCACCCTTATGTCTCAATCAGCTGTGGGTCTAGATATGGTCAATCCAGGTGGCATCACAGCCCCTGAACGAATTTTGTAAGAATTTCTCTCTCTTTCACTATCTTTGTTTCACGGGTTTTTAAAAGTAATTGATTTTTATAATGGGGTTTAGCTGCTTTTCACTGCTGTGTTTCTGCCGCTTTACACCCACTTGACTCACTTGCAGAGAGATATCAATACATAGGTTTTAAGATTCTTACTAGTCAGATATATTCTTGGGCGGTGAATAGTGGGTGTTGAGTCCAATTCACTGAGCAAGGAATAGGTCTTGTCTATTACCTATTGGGTTTATGGAACGGTATCTGAGCTAATTTCAAACCCTTATTTTATGCATCACCCCACCTCACCTTTCCCGTTAAGCAGCCATAGGGTGTTTTCTAAACGTGTGACTCTGTTCTGTTTTGTAATTCAGTTCAAGGGTAGCGGTTCTTACATTCCCTCTATAAGTGATATCTTATGATAAGTGTCTTTTTCTGTGTGACTTATTTCACTTAGAATCGTCGTACCTAAATCCACTCATCATGCTGCTACTAGCCTTATGACGTTGATTTCATGGCTGAGTGATATTCCATTGTACATAAGGACCACAACTTGTTTATCCATTTTTCTCTTTCCTGGGATATTTAAGGTGTAACGAAGTGGAGGTTCATGTCAACAGAGCAGCCCTAAACTTTGGGGTGCCTGTGTCTTGCTGATTTTTAGTTTTCCCAATTTATACGCCCATGAGTGGAAGTGCCCTATGCTCTCTAAGCTGAGTTTTTTAGATGTTTCAGGACACACCGTACACTTCTCCAGAGTGGCTGTTGGCAATTTACATCCCGCCCATCAGCGTAGCCAGGCTCCCGTTTCTCCATGGCCTGTCCTGCCTTTCTGGTTTTGACACTTTATTCAGCAGGGCCCTTTTGACCGATGGGAAGCGAGACTTCTTTTTAGCGCTGATTTGCCTTTCCAGGTTGCTTGGTTGGCCAAAAAGGGCGTATGCGTTTTTTCCTGCATATATTCAGGAAAAAACGCATACGCCCTTTTTGGCCAAGGGCATCATTGTCGAGGTTTTGCCGCTTTTCCTGTGCTTTAAAGGCGATTCGAATCTCCCTCTTGAAATCTGTTTACTGCAATTCTGCCTTGCTTTCAAATCCTCTTCGTTTGCCTTCCCTCAATATATTTGTGGACGAGAGTTATCATTTATAAGTCTGCAGGTTTGTGAATTGCAGTGCCCCTGAGCTCCATTTTTCAACTCGCTTTCTTGGGAGCTGGCCGCAAAAGCGCAGGATTGCTTCAGGTCCTATTCTGGTCCCGGGCGGCAGGCTGAGCCTGTGGTTAATTCTTCTTCCTAATGGGAAAATAGAGTGACCTGTGCCTGTCCCAACACCTAGAGCTAGTCTCTCATTGGTTCCCCCTCTTCCCGTTCATCCTCAGGACAAATTGCAACTTGTACGGAAGAGGAGGTTAAAGGTGCTGATTCTCCAAGGAGGGAGATTGCTAGTAAAGTGGCTGGAATGGCGAACCCGAACACAAGGAGATGAGAAATGAGGTGCGTTTTGGAAACCTTTCCCGATCACACGGTGTACAATCTTCTGGGTTTCTCATGCATGGTTTCGATGTAGGAAGATGCCCTTGAACCTGGAGATTTGGGACCCATGGTATGGGTACCACGCAGTATTACTTTAAAGGGTCTGCATTTCCTCACCCAACCTCACCAAACCACTCAGACCCAAGAGTGTCCACCCTTATGTCTCAATCAGCTGTGGGTCTAGATATGGTCAATCCAGGAGGCATCACAGCCCCTGAACGAATTTTGTAAGAATTTCTCTCTCTTTAACTGTCTTTGTTTCACGGGTTTTTAAAAGTAATTGATTTTTATAATGGGATTTTGCTGCTTTTCACTGCTGTGTTTCTGCCGCTTTACACCCACATGACTCACTTACAGAGAGATATCAATACATAGGTTTTACGATTCTTAATAGGCAGATATATTCTTGGGCGGTTAATAGGTGGTGTTGAGTCCAGTTCACTGAGCAAGGAGTAGGTCTTGTCTATTACCTATTGGGTTTATGGAACGGTATCTGAGCTAATTTGAAATCCTTGTTTTATGCATCACCACACCTCACCTTTCCCGTTAGGGTGCCTTAGTGTGTTTTCTAAACGTGTGACTCTGTTCTGTTTTGTAATTCAGTTCAAGGGTAGCGGTTTTTACATTCCCTCTATAAGTGATATCTTATGATAAGTGTCTTTTTCTGTGTGACTTATTTCACTTAGAATCGTCGTACCTAAATCCACTCATCATGCTGCTACTAGCCTTATGACGTTGATTTCATGGCTGAGTGATATTCCATTGTACATAAAGACCACAACTTTTTTATCCATTTTTCTCTTTCCTGGGATATTTAAGGTGTAATGAAGTGGAGGTTCTTGTCAACAGAGCAGCCTTAAATTTTTGGGTGCCTGTGTCTTCCTGATTTTTAATTTTCCCAATTTATACGCTCATGAGTGGAAGTGCCCTATGCTCTCTAAGCTGAGTTTTTTAGATGTTTCAGGACACACCGTACACTTCTCCAGAGTGGCTGTTGGCAATTTACATCCCGCCCATCAGCGTAGCCAGGCTCCCGTTTCTCCATGGCCTGTCCTGCCTTTCTGGTTTTGACACTTTTTTCAGCATGGCGCTTTTGACCGATGGGAATCAAGACTTCTTTGTAGCGCTGATTTGCCTTTCCAGGTTGCTTGGTTGGCCAAAAAGGGCGTATGCGTTTTTTCCTACATATATTCAGGAAAAAACGCATACGCTCTTTTTGGCCAAGGGCATCATTGTCGAGGTTTTGCCGCTTTTCCTGTTTTTTAAAGGCGATTCGAATCTCCCTCCTGAAATCTGTTTCCTGCAATTCTGCCTTGCTTTCAAATCCTCTTCGTTGCCTTCCCTCAATATATTTGTGGACGAGAGTTATCATTTATAAGTCTGCAGGTTTGTGAATTGCAGTGCCCCTGAGCTCCAATTTTCAACTCACTTTCTTGGGAGCTGGCCGCAAATGCGCAGGATTGCTTCAGGCCCTATTCTGGTCCCGAGTGGCAGGCTGAGCTTCTGGTTAATTCTTCTTCCTGATGGGAAAATAGAGTGACCTGTGTCTGTCCCAACACCTAGAGTTAGTCTCTCATTGGTTCCCCCTCTTCACCTTCATCCTCAGAACAAATTGCAACCTGTACGGAACAGGAGGTTAAAGGTGCTGATTCGCCAAGGAGGGAGATTTCTAGTAAAGCTGCTGGAATGGCGAACCCGTTCACAAGGAGATGAGAAATGAGGTGCGTTTTGGAAACCTTTCCCGATCACACAGTGTACCATCTTCTGAGTTTCTCATGCATTGTTTCGATGTAGGAAGATGCCCTTGAACCTGGAGATTTGGGATCCATGGGATGGGTACCACGCAGTATTACTTTAAAGGGTCTGCGTTTCCTCACCCAACCTCAGCAAACCTCTCAGCCACAAGAGGGTCCACCCTTATGTCTCAATCAGCTGTGGGTCTATATATGGTCAATCCAGGTGGCATCACAGCCCCTGAACGAATTTTGTAAGAATTTCTCTCTCTTTCACTATCTTTGTTTCACGGGTTTTTAAAAGTAATTGATTTTTATAATGGGGTTTAGCTGCTTTTCACTGCTGTGTTTCTGCCGCCTTACACCCACTTGACTCACTTGCAGAGAGATATCAATACATAGGTTTTAAGATTCTTACTAGTCAGATATATTCTTGGGCGGTGAATAGTGGGTGTTGAGTCCAATTCACTGAGCAAGGAATAGGTCTTGTCTATTACCTATTGGGTTTATGGAACGGTATCTGAGCTAATTTCAAACCCTTATTTTATGCATCACCCCACCTCACCTTTCCCGTTAAGCAGCCATAGGGTGTTTTCTAAACGTGTGACTCTGTTCTGTTTTGTAATTCAGTTCAAGGGTAGCGGTTTTTACATTCCCTCTATAAGTGATATCTTATGATAAGTGTCTTTTTCTGTGTGACTTATTTCACTTAGAATCGTCGTACCTAAATCCACTCATCATGCTTCTACTAGCCTTATGACGTTGATTTCATGGCTGAGTGATATTCCATTGTACATAAGGACCACAACTTGTTTATCCATTTTTCTCTTTCCTGGGATATTTAAGGTGTAACGAAGTGGAGGTTCTTGTCAACAGAGCAGCCCTAAACTTTGGGGTGCCTGTGTCTTGCTGATTTTTAGTTTTCCCAATTTATACGCCCATGAGTGGAAGTGCCCTATGCTCTCTAAGCTGAGTTTTTTAGATGTTTCAGGACACAGCGTACACTTCTCCAGAGTGGCTGTTGGCAATTTACATCCCGCCCATCAGCGTTGCCAAGCTCCCGTTTCTCCATGGCCTGTCCTGCCTTTCTGGTTTTGACACTTTATTCAGCAGGGCCCTTTTGACCGATGGGAAGCGAGACTTCTTTTTAGCGCTGATTTGCCTTTCCAGGTTGCTTGGTTGGCCAAAAAGGGCGTATGCGTTTTTTCCTGAATATATTCAGGAAAAAACGCATAGGCCCTTTTTGGCCAAGGGCATCATTGTCGAGGTTTTGCCGCTTTTCCTGTGCTTTAAAGGCGATTCGAATCTCCCTCTTGAAATCTGTTTACTGCAATTCTGCCTTGCTTTCAAATCCTCTTCGTTTGCCTTCCCTCAATATATTTGTGGACGAGAGTTATCATTTATAAGTCTGCAGGTTTGTGAATTGCAGTGCCCCTGAGCTCCATTTTTCAACTCGCTTTCTTGGGAGCTGGCCGCAAAAGCGCAGGATTGCTTCAGGCCCTATTCTGGTCCCGGGCGGCAGGCTGAGCCTGTGGTTAATTCTTCTTCCTGATGGGAAAATAGAGTGACCTGTGCCTGTCCCAACACCTAAAGCTAGTCTGTCATTGGTTCCCCCTCTTCCCGTTCATCCTCAGGACAAATTGCAACTTGTACGGAAGAGGAGGTTAAAGGTGCTGATTCTCCAAGGAGGGAGATTGCTAGTAAAGCGGCTGGAATGGCGAACCCGAGCACAAGGAGATGAGAAATGAGGTGCGTTTTGGAAACCTTTCCCGATCACACGGTGTACAATCTTCTGGGTTTCTCATGCATGGTTTCGATGTAGGAAGATGCCCTTGAACCTGGAGATTTGGGACCCATGGGATGGGTACCACGCAGTATTACTTTAAAGGGTCTGCATTTCCTCACCCAACCTCAGCAAACATCTCAGCCCCAAGAGTGTCCACCCTTATGTCTCAATCAGCTGTGGGTCTAGATATGGTCAATCCAGGAGGCATCACAGCCCCTGAACGAATTTTGTAAGAATTTCTCTCCCTTTCACTGTCTTTGTTTCACGGGTTTTTAAAAGTAATTGATTTTTATAATGGGATTTAGCTGCTTTTCACTGCTGTGTTTCTGCCGCTTTACACCCACTTGACTCACTTACAGAGAGATATCAATACATAGGTTTTAAGATTCTTAATAGGCAGATATATTCTTGGGCGGTTAATAGGGGGTGTTGAGTCCAATTCACTGAGCAAGGAGTAGGTCTTGTCTATTACCTATTGGGTTTATGGAACGGTATCTGAGCTAATTTGAAATCCTTGTTTTATGCATCACCACACCTCACCTTTCCCGTTAGGCTGCCTTAGTGTGTTTTCTAAACGTGTGACTCTGTTCTGTTTTGTAATTCAGTTCAAGGGTAGCGGTTTTTACATTCCCTCTATAAGTGATATCTTATGATAAGTGTCTTTTTCTGTGTGACTTATTTCACTTAGAATCGTCGTACCTAAATCCACTCATCATGCTGCTACTAGCCTTATGACGTTGATTTCATGGCTGAGTGATATTCCATTGTACATAAAGACCACAACTTTTTTATCCATTTTTCTCTTTCCTGGGATATTTAAGGTGTAATGAAGTGGAGGTTCTTGTCAACAGAGCAGCCTTAAATTTTTGGGTGCCTGTGTCTTCCTGATTTTTAGTTTTCCCAATTTATACGCTCATGAGTGGAAGTGCCCTATGCTCTCTAAGCTGAGTTTTTTAGATGTTTCAGGACACACCGTACACTTCTCCAGAGTGGCTGTTGGCAATTTACATCCCGCCCATCAGCGTAGCCAGGCTCCCGTTTCTCCATGGCCTGTCCTGCCTTTCTGGTTTTGACACTTTTTTCAGCATGGCGCTTTTGACCGATGGGAATCAAGACTTCTTTGTAGCGCTGATTTGCCTTTCCAGGTTGCTTGGTTGGCCAAAAAGGGCGTATGCGTTTTTTCCTGAATATATTCAGGAAAAAACGCATACGCCCTTTTTGGCCAAGGGCATCATTGTCGAGGTTTTGCCGCTTTTCCTGTTTTTTAAAGGCGATTCGAATCTCCCTCCTGAAATCTGTTTCCTGCAATTCTGCCTTGCTTTCAAATCCTCTTCGTTGCCTTCCCTCAATATATTTGTGGACGAGAGTTATCATTTATAAGTCTGCAGGTTTGTGAATTGCAGTGCCCCTGAGCTCCAATTTTCAACTCACTTTCTTGGGAGCTGGCCGCAAATGCGCAGGATTGCTTCAGGCCCTATTCTGGTCCCGAGCGGCAGGCTGAGCTTCTGGTTAATTCTTCTTCCTGATGGGAAAATAGAGTGACCTGTGTCTGTCCCAACACCTAGAGTTAGTCTCTCATTGGTTCCCCCTCTTCACCTTCATTCTCAGAACAAATTGCAACCTGTACGGAACAGGAGGTTAAAGGTACTGATTCGCCAAGGAGGGAGATTTCTAGTAAAGCTGCTGGAATGGCGAACCCGTTCACAAGGAGATGAGAAATGAGGTGCGTTTTGGAAACCTTTCCCGATCACACAGTGTACCATCTTCTGAGTTTCTCATGCATTGTTTCGATGTAGGAAGATGCCCTTGAACCTGGAGATTTGGGACCCATGGGATGGGTACCACGCAGTATTACTTTAAAGGGTCTGCGTTTCCTCACCCAACCTCAGCAAACCTCTCAGCCACAAGAGTGTCCACCCTTATGTCTCAATCAGCTGTGGGTCTATATATGGTCAATCCAGGTGGCATCCCAGCCCCTGAACGAATTTTGTAAGAATTTCTCTCTCTTTCACTATCTTTGTTTCACGGGTTTTTAAAAGTAATTGATTTTTATAATGGGGTTTAGCTGCTTTTCACTGCTGTGTTTCTGCCGCTTTACACCCACTTGACTCACTTGCAGAGAGATATCAATACATAGGTTTTAAGATTCTTACTAGTCAGATATATTCTTGGGCGGTGAATAGTGGGTGTTGAGTCCAATTCACTGAGCAAGGTATAGGTCTTGTCTATTACCTATTGGGTTTATGGAACGGTATCTGAGCTAATTTCAAACCCTTATTTTATGCATCACCCCACCTCACCTTTCCCGTTAAGCAGCCATAGGGTGTTTTCTAAACGTGTGACTCTGTTCTGTTTTGTAATTCAGTTCAAGGGTAGCGGTTTTTACATTCCCTCTATAAGTGATATCTTAGGATAAGTGTCTTTTTCTGTGTGACTTATTTCACTTAGAATCGTCATACCTAAATCCACTCATCATGCTTCTACTAGCCTTATGACGTTGATTTCATGGCTGAGTGATATTCCATTGTACATAAGGACCACAACTTGTTTATCCATTTTTCTCTTTCTTGGGATATTTAAGGTGTAACGAAGTGGAGGTTCTTGTCAACAGAGCAGAACTAAACTTTGGGGTGCCTGTGTCTTGCTGATTTTTAGTTTTCCCAATTTATACGCCCATGAGTGGAAGTGCCCTATGCTCTCTAAGCTGAGTTTTTTAGATGTTTCAGGACACACCGTACACTTCTCCAGAGTGGCTGTTGGCAATTTACATCCCGCCCATCAGCGTAGGCAGGCTCCCGTTTCTCCATGGCCTGTCCTGCCTTTCTGGTTTTGACACTTTATTCAGCAGGGCCCTTTTGACCGATGGGAAGCGAGACTTCTTTTTAGCGCTGATTTGCCTTTCCAGGTTGCTTGGTTGGCCAAAAAGGGCATATGTGTTTTTTCCTGAATATATTCAGGAAAAAACGCATACGCCCTATTTGGCCAAGGGCATCATTGTCGAGGTTTTGCCGCTTTTCCTGTGCTTTAAAGGCGATTCGAAACTCCCTCTTGAAATCTGTTTACTGCAATTCTGCCTTGCTTTCAAATCCTCTTCGTTTGCCTTCCCTCAATATATTTGTGGACGAGAGTTATCATTTATAAGTCTGCAGGTTTGTGAATTGCAGTGCCCCTGAGCTCCATTTTTCAACTCGCTTTCTTGGGAGCTGGCCGCAAAAGCGCAGGATTGCTTCAGGCCCTATTCTGGTCCCGGGTGGCAGGCTGAGCCTGTGGTTAATTCTTCTTCCTGATGGGAAAATAGAGTGACCTGTGCCTGTCCCAACACCTAGAGCTAGTCTCTCATTGGTTCCCCCTCTTCCCGTTCATCCTCAGGACAAATTGCAACTTGTACGGAAGAGGAGGTTAAAGGTGCTGATTCTCCAAGGAGGGAGATTGCTAGTAAAGCGGCTGGAATGGCGAACCCGAGCACAAGGAGATGAGAAATGAGGTGCGTTTTGGAAACCTTTCCCGATCACACGGTGTACAATCTTCTGGGTTTCTCATGCATGGTTTCGATGTAGGAAGATGCCCTTGAACCTGGAGATTTGGGACCCATGGGATGGGTACCACGCAGTATTACTTTAAAGGGTCTGCATTTCCTCACCCAACCTCAGCAAACATCTCAGCCCCAAGAGTGTCCACCCTTATGTCTCAATCAGCTGTGGGTCTAGATATGGTCAATCCAGGAGGCATCACAGCCCCTGAACGAATTTTGTAAGAATTTCTCTCCCCTTAACTGTCTTTGTTTCACGGGTTTTTAAAAGTAATTGATTTTTATAATGGGATTTAGCTGCTTTTCACTGCTGTGTTTCTGCCGCTTTACACCCACTTGACTCACTTACAGAGAGATATCAATACATAGGTTTTAAGATTCTTAATAGGCAGATATATTCTTGGGCGGTTAATAGGGAGTGTTGAGTCCAATTCACTGAGCAATTTGTAGGTCTTGTCTATTACCTATTGGGTTTATGGAACGGTATCTGAGCTAATTTGAAATCCTTGTTTTATGCATCACCCCACCTCACCTTTCCCGTTAGGCTGCCTTAGTGTGTTTTCTAAACGTGTGACTCTGTTCTGTTTTGTAATTCAGTTCAAGGGTAGCGGTTTTTACATTCCCTCTATAAGTGATATCTTATGATAAGTGTCTTTTTCTGTGTGACTTATTTCACTTAGAATCGTCGTACCTAAATCCACTCATCATGCTGCTACTATCCTTATGACGTTGATTTCATGGCTGAGTGATATTCCATTGTACATAAAGACCACAACTTGTTTATCCATTTTTCTCTTTCCTGGGATATTTAAGGTGTAATGAAGTGGAGGTTCTTGTCAACAGAGCAGCCTTAAATTTTTGGGTGCCTGTGTCTTCCTGATTTTTAGTTTTCCCAATTTATACGCCCATGAGTGGAAGTGCCCTATGCTCTCTAAGCTGAGTTTTTTAGATGTTTCAGGACACACCGTACACTTCTCCAGAGTGGCTGTTGGCAATTTACATCCCGCCCATCAGCGTAGCCAGGCTCCCGTTTCTCCATGGCCTGTCCTGCCTTTCTGGTTTTGACACTTTTTTCAGCCTGGCGCTTTTGACCGATGGGAATCGAGACTTCTTTGTAGCGCTGATTTGCCTTTCCAGGTTGCTTTGTTGGCCAAAAAGGGCGTATGCGTTTTTTCCTGAATATATTCAGGAAAAAACGCATACGCCCTTTTTGGCCAAGGGCATCATTGTCGAGGTTTTGCCGCTTTTCCTGTGCTTTAAAGGCGATTCGAAACTCCCTCTTGAAATCTGTTTACTGCAATTCTGCCTTGCTTTCAAATCCTCTTCGTTTGCCTTCCCTCAATATATTTGTGGACGAGAGTTATCATTTATAAGTCTGCAGGTTTGTGAATTGCAGTGCCCCTGAGCTCCATTTTTCAACTCGCTTTCTTGGGAGCTGTCCGCAAAAGCGCAGGATTGCTTCAGGCCCTATTCTGGTCCCGGGCGGCAGGCTGAGCCTGTGGTTAATTCTTCTTCCTGATGGGAAAATAGAGTGACCTGTGCCTGTCCCAACACCTAGAGCTAGTCTCTCATTGGTTCCCCCTCTTCCCGTTCATCCTCAGGACAAATTGCAACTTGTACGGAAGAGGAGGTTAAAGGTGCTGATTCTCCAAGGAGGGAGATAGCTAGTAAAGCGGCTGGAATGGCGAACCCGAGCACAAGGAGATGAGAAATGAGGTGCGTTTTGGAAACCTTTCCCGATCACACGGTGTACAATCTTCTGGGTTTCTCATGCATGGTTTCGATGTAGGAAGATGCCCTTGAACCTGGAGATTTGGGACCCATGGGATGGGTACCATGCAGTATTACTTTAAAGGGTCTGCGTTTCCTCACCCAACCTCAGCAAACCTCTCAGCCTCAAGAGTGTCCACCCTTATGTCTCAATCAGCTGTGGGTCTAGATATGGTCAATCCAGGTGGCATCACAGCCCCTGAACGAATTTTGTAAGAATTTCTCTCTCTTTCACTATCTTTGTTTCACGGGTTTTTAAAAGTAATTGATTTTTATAATGGGGTTTAGCTGCTTTTCACTGCTGTGTTTCTGCCGCTTTACACCCACTTGACTCACTTGCAGAGAGATATCAATACATAGGTTTTAAGATTCTTACTAGTCAGATATATTCTTGGGCGGTGAATAGTGGGTGTTGAGTCCAATTCACTGAGCAAGGAATAGGTCTTGTCTATTACCTATTGGGTTTATGGAACGGTATCTGAGCTAATTTCAAACCCTTATTTTATGCATCACCCCACCTCACCTTTCCCGTTAAGCAGCCATAGGGTGTTTTCTAAACGTGTGACTCTGTTCTGTTTTGTAATTCAGTTCAAGGGTAGCGGTTTTTACATTCCCTCTATAAGTGATATCTTATGATAATTGTCTTTTTCTGTGTGACTTATTTCACTTTGAATCGTCGTACCTAAATCCACTCATCATGCTGCTACTAGCCTTATGACGTTGATTTCATGTCTGAGTGATATTCCATTGTACATAAGGACCACAACTTGTTTATCCATTTTTCTCTTTCCTGGGATATTTAAGGTGTAACGAAGTGGAGGTTCTTGTCAACAGAGCAGCCCTAAACTTTGGGGTGCCTGTGTCTTGCTGATTTTTAGTTTTCCCAATTTATACGCCCATGAGTGGAAGTGCCCTATGCTCTCTAAGCTGAGTTTTTTAGATGTTTCAGGACACACCGTACACTTCTCCAGAGTGGCTGTTGGCAATTTACATCCCGCCCATCAGCGTAGCCAGGCTCCCGTTTCTCCATGGCCTGTCCTGCCTTTCTGTTTTTGACACTTTTTTCAGCATGGCGCTTTTGACCGATGGGAATCAAGACTTCTTTGTAGCGCTGATTTGCCTTTCCAGGTTGCTTGGTTGGCCAAAAAGGGCGTATGCGTTTTTTCCTGAATATATTCAGGAAAAAACGCATACGCCCTTTTTGGCCAAGGGCATCATTGTCGAGGTTTTGCCGCTTTTCCTGTTTTTTAAAGGCAATTCGAATCTCCCTCCTGAAATCTGTTTCCTGCAATTCTGCCTTGCTTTCAAATCCTCTTCGTTGCCTTCCCTCAATATATTTGTGGACGAGAGTTATCATTTATAAGTCTGCAGGTTTGTGAATTGCAGTGCCCCTGAGCTCCAATTTTCAACTCACTTTCTTGGGAGCTGGCCGCAAAAGCGCAGGATTGCTTCAGGCCCTATTCTGGTCCCGAGCGGCAGGCTGAGCTTCTGGTTAATTCTTCTTCCTGATGGGAAAATAGAGTGACCTGTGTCTGTCCCAACACCTAGAGTTAGTCTCTCATTGGTTCCCCCTCTTCCCGTTCATCCTCAGGACAAATTGCAACTTGTAAGGAAGAGGAGGTTAAAGGTGCTGATTCTCCAAGGAGGGAGATTGCTAGTAAAGCGGATGGAATGGCGAACCCGAGCACAAGGAGATGAGAAATGAGGTGCGTTTTGGAAACCTTTCCCGATCACACGGTGTACAGTCTTCTGGGTTTCTCATGCATGGTTTCGATGTAGGAAGATGCCCTTGAACCTGGAGATTTGGGACCCATGGGATGGGTACCACGCAGTATTACTTTAAAGGGTCTGCGTTTCCTCACCCAACCTCAGCAAACCTCTCAGCCCCAAGAGTGTCCACCCTTATGTCTCAATCAGCTGTGGGTCTAGATATGGTCAATCCAGGTGGCATCACAGCCCCTGAACGAATTTTGTAAGAATTTCTCTCTCTTTCACTATCTTTGTTTCACGGGTTTTTAAAAGTAATTGATTTTTATAATGGGGTTTAGCTGCTTTTCACTGCTGTGTTTCTGCCGCTTTACACCCACTTGACTCACTTGCAGAGAGATATCAATACATAGGTTTTAAGATTCTTACTAGTCAGATATATTCTTGGGCGGTGAATAGTGGGTGTTGAGTCCAATTCACTGAGCAAGGAATAGGTCTTGTCTATTACCTATTGGTTTTATGGAACGGTATCTGAGCTAATTTGAAATCCTTGTTTTATGCATCACCCCACCTCACCTTTCCCGTTAGGCTGCCTTAGTGTGTTTTCTAAACGTGTGACTCTGTTCTGTTTTGTAATTCAATTCAAGGGTAGCGGTTTTTACATTCCCTCTATAAGTGATATCTTATGATAAGTGTCTTTTTCTGTGTGACTTATTTCACTTAGAATCGTCGTACCTAAATCCACTCATCATGCTGCTACTAGCCTTATGACGTTGATTTCATGGCTGAGTGATATTCCATTGTACATAAAGACCACAAATTGTTTATCCATTTTTCTCTTTCCTGGGATATTTAAGGTGTAATGAAGTGGAGGTTCTTGTCAACAGAGCAGCCTTAAATTTTTGGGTGCCTGTGTCTTCCTGATTTTTAGTTTTCCCAATTTATACGCCCATGAGTGGAAGTGCCCTATGCTCTCTAAGCTGAGTTTTTTAGATGTTTCAGGACACACCGTACACTTCTCCAGAGTGGCTGTTGGCAATTTACATCCCGCCCACCAGCGTAACCAGGCTCCCGTTTCTCCATGGCCTGTCCTGCCTTTCTGGTTTTGACACTTTATTCAGCATGGCCCTTTTGACCAATGAGAAGCGAGACTTCTTTGTAGCGCTGATTTGCCTTTCCAGGTTGCTTGGTTGGCCAAAAAGGGCGTATGCGTTTTTTCCTGAATATATTCAGGAAAAAACGCATACGCCCTTTTTGGCCAAGGGCATCATTGTCGAGGTTTTGCCGCTTTTCCTGTGCTTTAAAGGCGATTCGAATCTCCCTCCTGAAATCTGTTTCCTGCAATTCTGCCTTGCTTTCAAATCCTCTTCGTTTCCTTCCCTCAATATATTTGGGGACGAGAGTTATCATTTATAAGTCAGCAGGTTTGTGAATTGCAGTGCCCCTGAGCTCCATTTTTCAACTCGCTTTCTTGGGAGCTGGCCGCAAAAGCGCAGAATTGCTTCAGGCTCTATTCTGGTCCCGGGCGACAGGCTGAGCCTGTGGTTAATTCTTCTTCCTGATGGGAAAATAGAGTGACCTGTGCCTGTCCCAACACCTAGAGCTAGTCTCTCATTGGTTCCCCCTCTTCCCGTTCATCCTCAGGACAAATTGCAACCTGTACGGAAAAGGAGGTTAAAGGTGCTGATTCTCCAAGGAGGGAGATTGCTAGTAAAGCGGCTGGAATGGCGAACCCGAGCACAAGGAGATGAGAAATGAGGTGCGTTTTGGAAACCTTTCCCGATCACACAGTGTACCATCTTCTGGGTTTCTCATGCATGTTTTCGATGTAGGAAGATGCCCTTAAACCTGCAGATTTGGGACCCATGGGATGGGTACTACGCAGTATTACTTTAAAGGGTCTGCGTTTGCTCACCAAACCTCACCAAACATCTCAGCCCCAGGAGTGTCCACCCTTATGTCTCAATCAGCTGTGGGTTTAGATATGGTCAATTCAGGTGGCATCACAGCACCTGAACGAGTTTTGTAAGAATTTCTCTCTCTTTCACTGTCTCTGTTTCACGGGTTTTTAAAAGTAATTGATTTTTATAATGGGGTTTAGCTGCTTTTCACTGCTGTGTTTATGCTGCTTAACACCCACTTGACTCACTTACAGAGAGATATCAATAAATAGGTTTTAAGATTCTTACTAGTCAGATAGATTCTTGGGCGGTGAATAGGGGGTGTTGAGTCCAATTCACTGAGCAAGGAGTAGGTCTTGTCTATTACCTATTGGGTTTATGAAACAGTATCTGAGCTAATTTGAAAAATTGTTTTATGCATCACCCCACCTCACCTTTCCCGTTAAGCAGCCATAGTGTATTTTCTAAACGTGTGACTCTGTTCTGTTTTGTAATTCAGTTCAAGGGTAGCGGTTTTTACATTCCCTCTATAAGTGATATCTTATGATAAGTGTCTTTTTCTGTGTGATTTATTTCACTTAGAATCGTCGTACCTAAATCCACTCATCATGCTGCTACTAGCCTTATGACGTTGATTTCATGGCTTAGTGATATTCCATTGTACATAAGGACCACAACTTCTTTATCAATTTTTCTCTTTCCTGGGATATTTAAGGTGTAACGAAGTGGAGGCTTTTGTCAACAGAGCAGCCCTAAACTTTGGGGTGCCTGTATCTTGCTGATTTTTAGTTTTCCCAATTTATACGCCAATGAGTGGAAGTGCCCTATGCTCTCTAAGCTGAGTTTTTTAGACGTTTCAGGACACACAGTACACTTCTCCAGAGTGGCTGTTGGCAATTTACATCCCGCCCACCAGCGTAACCAGGCTCCCGTTTCTCCATGGCCTGTCCTGCCTTTCTGGTTTTGACACTTTATTCAGCATGGCCCTTTTGACCAATGGGAAGCGAGACTTCTTTGTAGCGCTGATTTGCCTTTCCAGGTTGCTTGGTTGGCCTAAAAGGGCGTATGCGTTTTTTCCTGAATATATTCAGGAAAAAACGCATACGCCCTTTTTGGCCAAGGGCATCATTGTCGAGGTTTTGCCGCTTTTCCTGTGCTTTAAAGGCGATGCGAATCTCCCTCCTGAAACCCGTTTCCTGCAATTCTGCCTTGCTTTCAAATCCTCTTCGTTACCTTCCCTCAATATATTTGTGGACGAGAGTTATCATTTATAAGTCTGCAGGTTTGTGAATTGCAGTGCCCCTGAGCTCCATATTTCAACTCGCTTTCTTGGGAGCTGGCCGCAAAAGCGCAGGATTGCTTCAGGCCCTATTCTGGTCCCGGGCGGCAGGCTGAGCCTGTGGTTAATTCTTCTTCCTGATGGGAAAATAGAGTGACCTGTGCCTGTCCCAACACCTAGAGCTAGTCTCTCATTGGTTCCCCCTCTTCCCGTTCGTCCTCAGGACAAATTGCAACCTATACGGAACAGGAGGTTAAAGGTGCTGATTCTCCAAGGAGGGAGATTGCTAGTAAAGCAGCTGGAATGGCGAACCCGAGCACAAGGAGATGAAAATGAGGTGCGTTTTGGAAACCTTTCCCGATCACACAGTGTACCATCTTCTGGGTTTCTCATGCATGTTTTCGATGTAGGAAGATGCCCTTGAACCTGGAGATTTGGGACCCATGGGATGGGTACCACGCATTATTAATTAAAGGGTCTGTGTTTCCTCACCCAACCTCACCAAACCTCTCAGGCCCAAGAATGTCCACCCTTATGTCTCAATCAGCTGTGGGTCTAGATATGGTCAATCCAGGAGGCATCACAGCCCCTGAACGAATTTTGTAAGAATTTCTCTCTGTTTCACTATCTTTGTTTCACGGGTTTTTAAAAGTAATTGATTTTTATAATGGGGTTTAGCTGCTTTTCACTGCAGTGTTTATGCCGCTTTACACCCACTTGACTCACTTACAGAGAGATATCAATACATAGGTTTTAAGATTCTTACTAGGAGGATTAACCAAGATGGCGGAGTAGAAGGACGTGCTCTCACTCCCTCTTGCAAGAGCACCAGAATCAAAACTGGCTGCTGGACAATCATTGACAGGAAGAACCTGGACTTCACCAAGGAGGATACCCCACATCCAAGGACAGAGGAGAAGCCACAGTGAGACGGTAGGAGGGGCGCAATCAGAGTAAAATCAAATCCCATAACTTCTGGGTGGGTGACTCACAGACTGGCGAACATTTATACCACAGAAGTCCACCCACTGGAGTGAAGGTTCTGAGCCCCACGTCAGGCTTCCCAACCTGGGGGTCCGGCTACGGGAGAAGGAATTCCTAGAGAATCAGACTTTGAAGCCTAGTGGGAATTGATTGCAGGACTTTGACAGGACTGGGGGAAACAGAGACCCCACTCTTGGAGGGCACACACAAAGTAATGTGTGCATCGGGACCCAGGGGAAGGAGCAGTGACCCTGGGGGAGACTGAACCAGACCTACCTGCTGGTGTTGGGGGGTCTCCTGCAGAGGCGAGTGGTGGCTCTGTTTCACCGGGGGGATAAGGACACTGGCAGCCGAGGTTCTGGGAAGTTCTCCTTGCCGTGAGCCCTCCCAGAGTCTGCCATTAACCCCACCAAAGAGCACGGGTAGGCTCCAGTGTTGGGTTGCCTCAGGCAAAACAACCAACAGGGAGGGAACCCAGCCCCACCCATCAACAGTCAAGTGGATTAAGGTTTTACTGAGCTCTGACCGCCACAGCAACAGGGAGGGAACCCAGCCCCACCCATCAACAGTCAAGTGGATTAAGGTTTTACTGAGCTCTGACCGCCACAGCAACAGTCAGCTCTACCCACCACCAGAGCCTACCATCAAGCCTCTTAGATAGCCTCAACCACCAGAGGGCAGAGAGCAGAAGCAAGAAAAACTACAATCCTGCAGCCTGCGGACCAAAAACCACAGTTACAGAAAGATAGAGAAGATGAAAAGGCAGAGGGCTATATACCAGATGAAGGAACAAGAAAAAACCCCAGAAAAACAACTAAATGAAGTGGAGATAGGCAACCTTCCAGAGAAAGAATTCAGAATAATGATAGTGAAGATGATCCAGGACCTCGGAATAAGAATGGAGGCAAAGATTGAGAAGATGCAAGAAATGATTAACAAAGACCTAGAAGAATTAAAGAACAAACAAACAGAGATGACCAATACAATAACTGAGATGAAAACTACACTAGAAGGAATCAATAGCAGAATAACTGAGGCAGAAGAACGGATAAGTGACCTGGAAGACAGAATGGTGGAATTCACTGCTGCGGAACAGACTAAAGAAAAAAGAATGAAAAGAAATGAAGACAGCCTAAGAGACCTCTGGGACAACATTAAACGCAACAACATTCGCATTATAGGGGTCCCAGAAGGAGAAGAGAGAGAGAAAGGACCAGAGAAAATATTTGAAGAGATTATAGTCGAAAACTTCCCTAACATGGGAAAGGAGATAGCCACCCAAGTCCAGGAAGCGCAGAGAGTCCCATACAGAATAAACCCAAGGAGAAACACGCCGAGACACATAGTAATCAAAGTGGCAAAAATTAAAGACAAAGAAAAATTATTGAAAGCAGCAAGGGAAAAACGACAAATAACATACAAGGGAACTCCCATAAGGTTAACAGCTGATTTCTCAGCAGAAACTCTGCAAGCCAGAAGGGAGTGGCATGATATACTTAAAGTGATGAAAGGGAAGAACCTACAACCAAGATTACTCTACCCGGCAAGGATCTCATTTAGATTTGATGGAGAAATCAAAAGCTTTACAGACAAGCAAAAGCTAAGAGAATTCAGCACCACCAAACCAGCTCTACAACAAATGCTAAAGGAACTTCTCTAAGTGGGAAACACAAAAGAAGAAAAGGACCTACAAAAACAAACCCAAAACAATTAAGAAAATGGTCATAGGAACATACATATCGATAATTACCTTAAATGTGAATGGATTAAATGCCCCAACCAAAAGACATAGACTGGCTGAATGGATACAAAAACAGGACCCATATATATGCTGTCTACAAGAGACCCACTTTAGACCTAGGGACACATACAGACTGAAAGTTAGGGGATGGAAAAAGATATTCCATGCAAATGGAAATCAAAAGAAAGCTGGAGTAGCTATACTCATATCAGATAAAATAGACTTTAAAATAAAGAATGTTACAAGAGACAAGGAAGGACACTACATAATGATCCAGGGATCAATCCAAGAAGAAGATATAACAATTATAAATATATATGCACCCAACATAGGAGCACCTCAATACATAAGGCAACTGCTAACAGCTATAAAAGAGGAAATCGACAGTAACACAATAATAGTGGGGGACTTTAACACTTCACTTACACCAATGGACAGATCATCCAAAATGAAAATAAATAAGGAAACAGAAGCTTTAAATGACACAATAGACCAGATAGATTTAATTGATATATATAGGACATTCCATCCAAAAACAGCAGATTACACGTTCTTCTCAAGTGCGCACGGAACATTCTCCAGGATAGATCACATCTTGGGTCACAAATCAAGCCTCAGTAAATTTAAGAAAATTGAAATCATACCAAGCATCTTTTCTGACCACAACGCTATGAGATTAGAAATGAATTACAGGGAAAAAAACGTAAAAAAGACAAACACATGGAGGCTAAACAATACGTTACTAAATAACCAAAAGATCACTGAAGAAATCAAAGAGGAAATAAAAAAACACCTAGAGACAAATGACAATGAAAACACGACGACCCAAAACCTATGGGATGCAGCAAAAGCGGTTCTAAGAGGGAAGTTTATAGCTATACAAGCCTACCTAAAGAAACAAGAAAAATCTCAAGTAAACAATCTAACCTTACACCTAAAGAAACTAGAGAAAGAAGAACAAACAAAACCCAAAGTTAGCAGAAGGAAAGAAATCATAAAGATCAGAGCAGAAATAAATGAGATAGAAACAAAGAAAACAATAGCAAAGATCAATAAAACTAAAAGTTGGTTCTTTGAGAAGATAAACAAAATTGATAAGCCATTAGCCAGACTCATCAAGAAAAAGAGGGAGAGGACTCAAATCAATAAAATCAGAAATGAAAAAGGAGAAGTTACAACAGACACTGCAGAAATACAAAACATCCTAAGAGACTACTATAAGCAACTTTATGCCAATCAAATGGACAACCTGGAAGAAATGGACAAATTCTTAGAAAGGTATAACCTTCCAAGACTGAATCAGGAAGAAACAGAAAATATGAACAGACCAATCACAAGTAATGAAATTGAAACTGTGATTAAAAATCTTCCAACAAACAAAAGTCCAGGACCAGATGGCTTCACAGGTGAATTCTATCAAACATTTAGAGAAGAGCTAACACCCATCCTTCTCAAACTCTTCCAAAAAATTGCAGAGGAAGGAACACTCCCAAACTCATTCTATGAGGCCACCATCACCCTGATACCAAAACCAGACAAAGACACTACAAAAAAAGAAAATTACAGACCAATATCACTGATGAATATAGATGCAAAAATCCTCAACAAAATACTAGCAAACAGAATCCAACAACACATTAAAAGGATCATACACCACGATCAAGTGGGATTTATCCCAGGGATGCAAGGATTCTTCAATATACGCAAATCAATCAATGTGATACACCATATTAACAAACTGAAGAATAAAAAACATATGATCATCTCAATAGATGCAGAAAAAGCTTTTGACAAAATTCAACACCCATTTATGATAAAAACTCTCCAGAAAGTGGGCATAGAGGGAACCTACCTCAACATAATAAAGGCCATATATGACAAACCCACAGCAAACATCATTCTCAATGGTGAAAAACTGAAAGCATTTCCTCTAAGATCAGGAACGAGACAAGGATGTCCACTCTCACCACTATTATTCAACATAGTTCTGGAAGTCCTAGCCACGGCAATCAGAGAAGAAAAAGAAATAAAAGGAATACAAATTGGAAAAGAGGAAGTAAAACTGTCACTGTTTGCGGATGACATGATACTATACATAGAGAATCCTAAAACTGCCACCAGAAAACTGCTAGAGCTAATTAATGAATATGGTAAAGTTGCAGGATACAAAATTAATGCACAGAAATCTCTTGCATTCCTATACACTAATGATGAAAAATCTGAAAGAGAAATTATGGAAACACTCCCATTTACCATTGCAACAAAAAGAATAAAATACCTAGGAATAAACCTACCTAGGGAGACAAAAGACCTGTATGCAGAAAACTATAAGACACTGATGAAAGAAATTAAAGATGATACCAACAGATGGAGAGATATACCATGTTCTTGGATTGGAAGAATCAACATTGTGAAAATGAGTATACTACCCAAAGCAATCTACAGATTCAATGCAATCCCTATCAAATTACCAATGGCATTTTTTACGGAGCTAGAACAAATCATCTTAAAATTTGTATGGAGACACAAAAGACCCCGAATAGCCAAAGCAGTCTTGAGGCAAAAAAATGGAGCTGGAGGAATCAGACTCCCTGACTTCAGACTATACTACAAAGCTACAGTAATCAAGACAATATGGTACTGGCACAAAAACAGAAACATAGATCAATGGAACAAGATAGAAAGCCCAGAGATTAACCCACGCACCTATGGTCAACTAATCTATGACAAAGGAGGCAAAGATATACAATGGAGAAAAGACAGTCTCTTCAATAAGTGGTGCTGGGAAAACTGGACAGCTACATGTAAAAGAATGAAATTAGAATACTCCCTAACACCATACACAAAAATAAACTCAAAATGGATTAGAGACCTAAATATAAGACTGGACACTGTAAAACTCTTAGAGGAAAACATAGGAAGAACACTCTTTGACATAAATCACAGCAAGATCTTTTTTGATCCACCTCCTAGAGTAATGGAAATAAAAACAAAAATAAACAAGTGGGACCTAATGAAACTTCAAAGCTTTTGCACAGCAAAGGAAACCATAAACAAGACGAAAAGACAACCCTCAGAATGGGAGAAAATATTTGCAAATGAATCAACGGACAAAGGATTAATCTCCAAAATATATAAACAGCTCATTCAGCTCAATATCAAAGAAACAAACACCCCAATCCAAAAATGGGCAGAAGACCTAAATAGACATTTCTCCAAAGAAGACATACAGATGGCCACGAAGCACATGAAAAGCTGCTCAACATCACTAATTATTAGAGAAATGCAAATCAAAACTACAATGAGGTATCACCTCACTCCTGTTAGAATGGGGATCATCAGAAAATCTACAAACAACAAATGCTGGAGAGGGTGTGGAGAAAAGGGAACCCTCTTGCACTGTTGGTGGGAATGTAAATTGATACAGCCACTCTGGAGAACAATATGGAGGTTCCTTAAAAAACTAAAAATAGAATTACCATATGACCCAGCAATCCCACTACTGGGCATATACCCAGAGAAAACTGTAATTCAAAAAGACACATGCACCCGAATGTTCATTGCAGCACTATTCACAATAGCCAGGTCATGGAAGCAACCTAAATGCCCCTCAACAGACGAATGGATAAAGAAGATGTGGTACATATATACAATGGAATATTACTCAGCCATAAAAAGGAACGAAATTGAGTCATTTGTTGAGACGTGGATGGATCTGGAGACTGTCATACGGAGTGGAGTAAGTCAGAAAGAGAAAAACAAATATCGTGTATTGATGCATGTATGTGGAACCTAGAAAAATGGTACAGATGAGCCAGTTTGCAGGGCAGAATTTGAGACGCAGATGTAGAGAATGGACATATGGACACCAAGGGGGGAAAACTGCGGCGAGGTGGGGATGGTGGTGTGCTGAATTGGGCGATTGGGATTGACATGTATACACTGATATGTATAAAATTGATGCCTAATAAGAACCTGCAGTATAAAAAAAACAAACAAAACAACTAATACTAAACTTTCATTGGGTTATTTGTATGGAAATATGTTAATATAAATGTTTCAGACATTACATGAAATTCCTAAAAATCTTATATTTGTATTTGTATGGAAATATGTATGGAAATATGTTAATATAAATATTTCAGACATTACATGAAATTTCTAAAAATCTTATATTTGTATTTGTATGGAAATATGTATGGAAATATGTTAATATAAATGTTTCAGACATTACATGAAATTTCTAAAAATCTTATATGTTCTGGTATAATGTTATAAGTAATAATCCTAGTTATTACTTTAAAATGTATATCTCAGAAATAACTAATTTTCTTGTCAACTGCATTATTATGAACTTTCATCAAATCTTTTACCGTGGTCAGTTTTAAGTCTTTTGTCATTTACAGACAGTTCTGGGTGTACTCTGATGATTTTGCAAATATGTTCCTATAAAAGGGTTTCATCTTCAAGAAATTCATGGAAAAGACTCTGACAAGTACAGGTTTCTGGTAACTGACTGTACTGCTGAACTGAATGAATAAGCATTTTCAGAACTCTGATGAAAAACTGATGAACTCATAAAAGTGCTAACAAAAGATCAAGATGAAAAAAAAACAATTAATTACATGGGACTGAGTGAACTGATGAGGATGAGTATAATTTTTGTGACTTTCTGTCTGAACTAAAAAAAAAAAAAAAATCCCACAAGGACTCAGAGGCAAAGAATATACAAATCAATTTTCACTGCAAAGTAAAGGAGCTGTTACAGTGGAGGATTACTGGACTGAATGTCAATATTATGACATAGTATGAGTGTGTTTCATGTTTGGTAATTGCAATCATTGTTGCTTTTGTTGTGGTCATCCATGTACAATGCTTGGTGTCAGTCTATTTATCTCTTGTAAAAATAAAATACAGTGTGTGTGTGTGAGAAAAAAAAAAAAAAACTGCAGAAAGGGACATGCAAAGCAAACTGAAGGTGGAAAAAAATGATATAAACCTTTAGTATTTAATATTTAAAAAAAAAAAAAAGAGATTTGGTTCCACTAACATCAAGTAGAGCAAGTATATGTATTCTCCCGGAAAGGCACTGAGTGATTGAGTGATTCTTTTTCTATTTCTTCCTGGTCATATTTAAGTCTAGCTCTAAGCATTTAGTTTTAATTTTTATTATCATTGGTTAGTCTAATAAAGGATATAAGAATTCTTCTGAAAAAAATGTATTAAAATGTTCCCTAGTAAAAAAAAAAAAAAAAAAAAAAAAAAAAAAAAAAAAAAAAAAAGATTCTTACTAGGCAGATATATTCTTGGGCGGTGAATAGGGGGTATTGAGTCCAATTAACTGAGCAAGGAGTAGGTCTTGTGTATTACATATTGGGTTTATGGAACGGTATCTGAGCTAATTTCAAACCCTTGTTTTATGCATCACCCCACCTCACCTTTCCCGTTAAGCAGCCATAGTGTGTTTTCTAAACGTGTGACTCTGTTCTGTTTTGTAATTCAGTTCAAGGGTAGCGGTTTTTACATTCCCTCTATAAGAGATATCTTATGATAAGTGTCTTTTTCTGTGTGACTTATTTCACTTAGATTCGTCGTACCTAAATCCACTCATCATGTTGCTACTAGCCTTATGACGTTGATTTCATGGCTTAGTGATATTTCAATGTACATGAGGACCACTACTTCTTTATCAATTTTTCTCTTTCCTGGGATATTTAAGGTGTAACGAAGTGGAGGTTTTTGTCAACAGAGCAACCCTAAACTTTGGGGTGCCTGTGTCTTGCTGATTTTTAGTTTTCCCAATTTATACGCCCATGAGTGGAAGTGCCCATTGCTCTCTAAGCTGAGTTTTTTAGACGTTTCAGGACACACAGTACACTTCTCCAGAGTGGCTGTTGGGAATTTACATCCCGCCCACCAGCGTAACCAGGCTCCCGTTTCTCCATGGCCTGTCCTGCCTTTCTGGTTTTGACACTTTATTCAGCATGACCCTTTTGACCAATGGGAAGCGAGACTTCTTTGTAGCGCTGATTTGCCTTTCCAGGTTGCTTGGTTGGCCAAAAAGGGCGTATGCGTTTTTTCCTGAATATATTCAGGAAAAAACGCATACGCCCTTTTTGGCCAAGGGCATCATTGTCGAGGTTTTGCCGCTTTTCCTGTGCTTTAAAGGCGATGCGAATCTCCCTCCTGAAACCCGTTTCCTGCAATTCTGCCTTGCTTTCAAATCCTCTTCGTTGCCTTCCCTCAATATATTTGTGGACGAGAGTTATCATTTATAAGTCTGCAGGTTTGTGAATTGCAGTACCCCTGAGCTCCATTTTTCAACTCGCTTTCTTGGGAGCTGGCCGCAAAAGCGCAGGATTGCTTCAGGCCCTATTCTGGTCCCGGGCGGCAGGCTGAGCCTGTGGTTAATTCTTCTTCCTGATGGGAAAATAGAGTGACCTATGCCTGTCCCAACACCTAGAGCTAGTCTCTCATTGGTTCCCCCTCTTCCCGTTCATCCTCAGCACAAATTGCAACCTGTACGGAACAGGAGGTTAAAGGTGCTGATTCTCCAAGGAGGGAGATTGCTAGTAATGCGGCTGGAATGGCAAACCCGAGCACAAGGAGATAAGAAATGAGGTGCGCTTTAGAAACCTTTCCCGATCACACGGTGTACCGTCTTCTGGGTTTCTCATGCATGTTTTCGATGTAGGAAGATGCCCTTGAACCTGGAGATTTGGGACCCATGGGATGGGAACCACGCAGTATTACTTTAAAGGGTCTGCGATTGCTCACCCAACCTCACCAAACCTCTCAGCCCCAAGAGTGTCCACCCTTATGTCTCAGTCAGCTGTGAGTCTATATGTGGTCAATCCAGGTGGCATCACAGCCCCTGAACGAATTTTGTAAGAATTTCTCTCTCTTCACTGTCTTTGTTTCACGGGTTTTTATAACTAATTGATTTTTATAATGGTGTTTAGCTGCTTTTCACTGCTGTGTTTATGCTGCTTTACACCCACTTGACAAACATACAGAGAGATATCAATACATAGGTTTTAACATTCTGACTAGTCAGATAGATTGTTGGGCTGTGAATAGGGGGTGTTGAGTCCAATTCACTGAACAAGGAGTAGGCCTTGTCTATTACATATTGGGTTTATGGAACGGTATCTGAGCTAATTTGAAACCCTTGTTTTATGCATCACCCCACCTCACCTTTCCCGTTAAGCAGCCATAGTGTGTTTTCTAAACGTGTGACTCTGTTCTGTTTTGTAATTCAGTTCAAGGGTAGCGGTTTTTACATTCCCTCTATAAGTGATATCTTATGATAAGTGGCTCTTTCTGTGTGACTTATTTCACTTAGAATCGTCGTACCTAAATCCACTCATCATGCTGCTACTAGCCTTATGACGTTGATTTCATGGCGTAGTTATATTCCATTGTACATAAGGGCCACAACTTCTTTATCAATTTTTCTCTTTCCTGGGATATTTAAGGTGTAACGAAGTGGAGGTTTTTGTCAACAGAGCAGCCCTAAACTTTGGGGTGCCTGTGTCTTGCTGATTTTTAGTTTTCCCAATTTATACGCCCATGAGTGGAAGTGCCCTATGCTCTCTAAGCTGAGTTTTTTAGACGTTTCAGGACACACAGTACACTTCTCCAGAGTGGCTGTTGGCAATTTACATCCCGCCCACCAGCGTAGCCAGGCTCCCGTTTCTCCATGGCCTGTCCTACCTTTCTGGTTTTGACACTTTATTCAGCATGGCCCTTTTCACCAATGGGAAGCGAGACTTCTTTGTAGCGCTGATTTGCCTTTCCAGGTTGCTCGGTTGGCCAAAAAGGGCGTATGCGTTTTTTCCTGAATATATTCAGGAAAAAACGCATACGCCCTTTTTGGCCAAGGGCATCATTGTCGAGGTTTTGCCGCTTTTCATGTGCTTTAAAGGCGATGCGAATCTCCCTCCTGAAACCCGTTTCCTGCAATTCTACCTTGCTTTCAAATCCTCTACGTTACTTTCCCTCAATATATTTGTGGACGAGAGTTATCATTTATAAGTCTGCAGGTTTGTGAATTGCAGTGCCCCTGAGCTCCATATTTCAACTCGCTTTCTTGGGAGCTGGCCGCAAAAGTGCAGGATTGCTTCAGGCCCTATTCTGGTCCCGGGCGGCAGGCTGAGCCTGTCGTTAATTCTTCTTCCTGATGGGAAAATAGAGTGACCTGTGCCTGTCCCAACACCTAGAGCTAGTCTCTCATTGGTTCCCCCTCTTCCCGTTCATCCTCAGGACAAATTGCAACCTGTACGGAACAGGAGGTTAAAGGTGCTGATTCTCCAAGGAGGGAGATTGCTAGTAAAGCGACTGGAATGGCGAACCCGAGCACAAGGAGATGAGAAATGAGGTGCGTTTTGGAAACCTTTCCCGATCACACGGTGTACCATCTTCTGGGTTTCTCATGCATGTTTTCGATGTAGGAAGATGCCCTTGAACCTGGAGATTTGGGACCCATGGGATGGGTACCACGCAGTATTACTTTAAAGGGTCTGCGTTTCCTCACCCAACCTCACCACACCTCTCAGCCCCAAGAGTGTCCACCCTTATGTCTCAATCAGCTGTGGGTCTCGATATGGTCAATCCAGGTGGCATCATAGCCCCTGAACGAATTTTGTAAGAATTTCTCTCTCTTTCACTGTCTCTGTTTCACGGGTTTTTAAAAGTAATTGATTTTTATAATGGGGTTTAGCTGCTTTTCACTGCTGTGTTTCTGCCGCTTTACACCCACTTGACTCACTTACAGAGAGATATCAATACATAGGTTTCAAGATTCTTACTAGTCAGATATATTCTTGGGCGGTGAATAGGGGGTGTTGAGTCCAATTCACTGAGCAAGGAGTAGGCCTTGTCTATTACATATTGGGTTTATGGAACGGTATCTGAGCTAATTTGAAACCCTTGTTTTATGCATCACCCCACCTCACCTTTCCCGTTAAGCAGCCATAGTGTGTTTTCTAAACGTGTGACTCTGTTTTGTTTTGTAATTCAGTTCAAGGGTAGCGGTTTTTACATTCCCTCTATAAGTGATATCTTATGATAAGTGGCTCTTTCTGTGTGACTTATTTCACTTAGAATCGTCGTACCTAAATCCACTCATCATGCTGCTACTAGCCTTATGACGTTGATTTCATGGCGTAGTTATATTCCATTGTACATAAGGGCCACAACTTCTTTATCAATTTTTCTCTTTCCTGGGATATTTAAGGTGTAACGAAGTGGAGGTTTTTGTCAACAGAGCAGCCCTAAACTTTGGGGTGCCTGTGTCTTGCTGATTTTCAGTTTTCCCAATTTATACGCCCATGAGTGGAAGTGCCCTATGCTCTCTAAGCTGAGTTTTTTAGATGTTTCAGGACACACCGTACACTTCTCCAGAGTGGCTGTTGGCAATTTACATCCCGCCCACCAGCGTAACCAGGCTCCCGTTTCTCCATGGCCTGTCCTGCCTTTCTGGTTTTGACACTTTATTCAGCATGGCCCTTTTGACCAATGGGAAGCGAGACTTCTTTGTAGCGCTGATTTGCCTTTCCAGGTTGCTTGGTTGGCCAAAAAGGGCGTATGCGTTTTTTCCTGAATATATTCAGGAAAAAACGCATACGCCCTTTTTGGCCAAGGGCATCATTGTCGAGGTTTTGCCGCTTTTCCTGTGCTTTAAAGGCGATTCGAATCTCCCTCCTGAAATCTGTTTCCTGCCATTCTGCCTTGCTTTCAAATCCTCTTCGTTTCCTTCCCTCAATATATTTGGGGACGAGAGTTATCATTTATAAGTCAGCAGGTTTGTGAATTGCAGTGCCCCTGAGCTCCATTTTTCAACTCGCTTTCTTGGGAGCTGGCCGCAAAAGCGCAGAATTGCTTCAGGCTCTATTCTGGTCCCGGGCGACAGGCTGAGCCTGTGGTTAATTCTTCTTCCTGATGGGAAAATAGAGTGACCTGTGCCTGTCCCAACACCTAGAGCTAGTCTCTCATTGGTTCCCCCTCTTCCCGTTCATCCTCAGGACAAATTGCAACCTGTACGGAACAGGAGGTTAAAGGTGCTGATTCTCCAAGGAGGGAGATTGCTAGTAAAGCGGCTGGAATGGCGAACCCGAGCACAAGGAGATGAGAAATGAGGTGCGTTTTGGAAACCTTTCCCGATCACACAGTGTACCATCTTCTGGGTTTCTCATGCATGTTTTCGATGTAGGAAGATGCCCTTGAACCTGCAGATTTGGGACCCATGGGATGGGTACTACGCAGTATTACTTTAAAGGGTCTGCGTTTGCTCACCAAACCTCACCAAACATCTCAGCCCCAGGAGTGTCCACCCTTATGTCTCAATCAGCTGTGGGTTTAGATATGGTCAATTCAGGTGGCATCACAGCACCTGAACGAGTTTTGTAAGAATTTCTCTCTCTTTCACTGTCTCTGTTTCACGGGTTTTTAAAAGTAATTGATTTTTATAATGGGGTTTAGCTGCTTTTCACTGCTGTGTTTATGCTGCTTTACACCCACTTGACTCACTTACAGAGAGATATCAATAAATAGGTTTTAAGATTCTTACTAGTCAGATAGATTCTTGGGCGGTGAATAGGGGGTGTTGAGTCCAATTCACTGAGCAAGGAGTAGGTCTTGTCTATTACCTATTGGGTTTATGAAACAGTATCTGAGCTAATTTGAAAAATTGTTTTATGCATCACCCCACCTCACCTTTCCCGTTAAGCAGCCATAGTGTATTTTCTAAACGTGTGACTCTGTTCTGTTTTGTAATTCAGTTCAAGGGTAGCGGTTTTTACATTCCCTCTATAAGTGATATCTTATGATAAGTGTCTTTTTCTGTGTGATTTATTTCACTTAGAATCGTCGTACCTAAATCCACTCATCATGCTGCTACTAGCCTTATGACGTTGATTTCATGGCTTAGTGATATTCCATTGTACATAAGGACCACAACTTCTTTATCAATTTTTCTCTTTCCTGGGATATTTAAGGTGTAACGAAGTGGAGGCTTTTGTCAACAGAGCAGCCCTAAACTTTGGGGTGCCTGTATCTTGCTGATTTTTAGTTTTCCCAATTTATACGCCAATGAGTGGAAGTGCCCTATGCTCTCTAAGCTGAGTTTTTTAGACGTTTCAGGACACACAGTACACTTCTCCAGAGTGGCTGTTGGCAATTTACATCCCGCCCACCAGCGTAACCAGGCTCCCGTTTCTCCATGGCCTGTCCTGCCTTTCTGGTTTTGACACTTTATTCAGCATGGCCCTTTTGACCAATGGGAAGCGAGACTTCTTTGTAGCGCTGATTTGCCTTTCCAGGTTGCTTGGTTGGCCAAAAAGGGCGTATGCGTTTCTTCCTGAATATATTCAGGAAAAAACGCATACGCCCTTTTTGGCCAAGGGCATCATTGTCGAGGTTTTGCCGCTTTTCCTGTGCTTTAAAGGCGATGCGAATCTCCCTCCTGAAACCCGTTTCCTGCAATTCTGCCTTGCTTTCAAATCCTCTTCGTTACCTTCCCTCAATATATTTGTGGACGAGAGTTATCATTTATAAGTCTGCAGGTTTGTGAATTGCAGTGCCCCTGAGCTCCATATTTCAACTCGCTTTCTTGGGAGCTGGCCGCAAAAGCGCAGGATTGCTTCAGGCCCTATTCTGGTCCCGGGCGGCAGGCTGAGCCTGTGGTTAATTCTTCTTCCTGATGGGAAAATAGAGTGACCTGTGCCTGTCCCAACACCTAGAGCTAGTCTCTCATTGGTTCCCCCTCTTCCCGTTCGTCCTCAGGACAAATTGCAACCTATACGGAACAGGAGGTTAAAGGTGCTGATTCTCCAAGGAGGGAGATTGCTAGTAAAGCAGCTGGAATGGCGAACCCGAGCACAAGGAGATGAAAATGAGGTGCGTTTTGGAAACCTTTCCCGATCACACAGTGTACCATCTTCTGGGTTTCTCATGCATGTTTTCGATGTAGGAAGATGCCCTTGAACCTGGAGATTTGGGACCCATGGGATGGGTACCACGCATTATTAATTAAAGGGTCTGTGTTTCCTCACCCAACCTCACCAAACCTCTCAGGCCCAAGAATGTCCACCCTTATGTCTCAATCAGCTGTGGGTCTAGATATGGTCAATCCAGGAGGCATCACAGCCCCTGAACGAATTTTGTAAGAATTTCTCTCTGTTTCACTATCTTTGTTTCACGGGTTTTTAAAAGTAATTGATTTTTATAATGGGGTTTAGCTGCTTTTCACTGCAGTGTTTATGCCGCTTTACACCCACTTGACTCACTTACAGAGAGATATCAATACATAGGTTTTAAGATTCTTACTAGGCAGATATATTCTTGGGCGGTGAATAGGGGGTATTGAGTCCAATTAACTGAGCAAGGAGTAGGTCTTGTGTATTACATATTGGGTTTATGGAACGGTATCTGAGCTAATTTCAAACCCTTGTTTTATGCATCACCCCACCTCACCTTTCCCGTTAAGCAGCCATAGTGTGTTTTCTAAACGTGTGACTCTGTTCTGTTTTGTAATTCAGTTCAAGGGTAGCGGTTTTTACATTCCCTCTATAAGAGATATCTTATGATAAGTGTCTTTTTCTGTGTGACTTATTTCACTTAGATTCGTCGTACCTAAATCCACTCATCATGTTGCTACTAGCCTTATGACGTTGATTTCATGGCTTAGTGATATTTCAATGTACATGAGGACCACTACTTCTTTATCAATTTTTCTCTTTCCTGGGATATTTAAGGTGTAACGAAGTGGAGGTTTTTGTCAACAGAGCAACCCTAAACTTTGGGGTGCCTGTGTCTTGCTGATTTTTAGTTTTCCCAATTTATACGCCCATGAGTGGAAGTGCCCATTGCTCTCTAAGCTGAGTTTTTTAGACGTTTCAGGACACACAGTACACTTCTCCAGAGTGGCTGTTGGGAATTTACATCCCGCCCACCAGCGTAACCAGGCTCCCGTTTCTCCATGGCCTGTCCTGCCTTTCTGGTTTTGACACTTTATTCAGCATGACCCTTTTGACCAATGGGAAGCGAGACTTCTTTGTAGCGCTGATTTGCCTTTCCAGGTTGCTTGGTTGGCCAAAAAGGGCGTATGCGTTTTTTCCTGAATATATTCAGGAAAAAACGCATACGCCCTTTTTGGCCAAGGGCATCATTGTCGAGGTTTTGCCGCTTTTCCTGTGCTTTAAAGGCGATGCGAATCTCCCTCCTGAAACCCGTTTCCTGCAATTCTGCCTTGCTTTCAAATCCTCTTCGTTGCCTTCCCTCAATATATTTGTGGACGAGAGTTATCATTTATAAGTCTGCAGGTTTGTGAATTGCAGTACCCCTGAGCTCCATTTTTCAACTCGCTTTCTTGGGAGCTGGCCGCAAAAGCGCAGGATTGCTTCAGGCCCTATTCTGGTCCCGGGCGGCAGGCTGAGCCTGTGGTTAATTCTTCTTCCTGATGGGAAAATAGAGTGACCTATGCCTGTCCCAACACCTAGAGCTAGTCTCTCATTGGTTCCCCCTCTTCCCGTTCATCCTCAGCACAAATTGCAACCTGTACGGAACAGGAGGTTAAAGGTGCTGATTCTCCAAGGAGGGAGATTGCTAGTTATGCGGCTGGAATGGCAAACCCGAGCACAAGGAGATAAGAAATGAGGTGCGCTTTAGAAACCTTTCCCGATCACACGGTGTACCGTCTTCTGGGTTTCTCATGCATGTTTTCGATGTAGGAAGATGCCCTTGAACCTGGAGATTTGGGACCCATGGGATGGGAACCACGCAGTATTACTTTAAAGGGTCTGCGATTGCTCACCCAACCTCACCAAACCTCTCAGCCCCAAGAGTGTCCACCCTTATGTCTCAGTCAGCTGTGAGTCTATATGTGGTCAATCCAGGTGGCATCACAGCCCCTGAACGAATTTTGTAAGAATTTCTCTCTCTTCACTGTCTTTGTTTCACGGGTTTTTATAACTAATTGATTTTTATAATGGTGTTTAGCTGCTTTTCACTGCTGTGTTTATGCTGCTTTACACCCACTTGACAAACATACAGAGAGATATCAATACATAGGTTTTAACATTCTGACTAGTCAGATAGATTGTTGGGCGGTGAATAGGGGGTGTTGAGTCCAATTCACTGAACAAGGAGTAGGCCTTGTCTATTACATATTGGGTTTATGGAACGGTATCTGAGCTAATTTGAAACCCTTGTTTTATGCATCACCCCACCTCACCTTTCCCGTTAAGCAGCCATAGTGTGTTTTCTAAACGTGTGACTCTGTTCTGTTTTGTAATTCAGTTCAAGGGTAGCGGTTTTTACATTCCCTCTATAAGTGATATCTTATGATAAGTGGCTCTTTCTGTGTGACTTATTTCACTTAGAATCGTCGTACCTAAATCCACTCATCATGCTGCTACTAGCCTTATGACGTTGATTTCATGGCGTAGTTATATTCCATTGTACATAAGGGCCACAACTTCTTTATCAATTTTTCTCTTTCCTGGGATATTTAAGGTGTAACGAAGTGGAGGTTTTTGTCAACAGAGCAGCCCTAAACTTTGGGGTGCCTGTGTCTTGCTGATTTTTAGTTTTCCCAATTTATACGCCCATGAGTGGAAGTGCCCTATGCTCTCTAAGCTGAGTTTTTTAGACGTTTCAGGACACACAGTACACTTCTCCAGAGTGGCTGTTGGCAATTTACATCCCGCCCACCAGCGTAGCCAGGCTCCCGTTTCTCCATGGCCTGTCCTACCTTTCTGGTTTTGACACTTTATTCAGCATGGCCCTTTTCACCAATGGGAAGCGAGACTTCTTTGTAGCGCTGATTTGCCTTTCCAGGTTGCTCGGTTGGCCAAAAAGGGCGTATGCGTTTTTTCCTGAATATATTCAGGAAAAAACGCATACGCCCTTTTTGGCCAAGGGCATCATTGTCGAGGTTTTGCCGCTTTTCATGTGCTTTAAAGGCGATGCGAATCTCCCTCCTGAAACCCGTTTCCTGCAATTCTACCTTGCTTTCAAATCCTCTTCGTTACTTTCCCTCAATATATTTGTGGACGAGAGTTATCATTTATAAGTCTGCAGGTTTGTGAATTGCAGTGCCCCTGAGCTCCATATTTCAACTCGCTTTCTTGGGAGCTGGCCGCAAAAGTGCAGGATTGCTTCAGGCCCTATTCTGGTCCCGGGCGGCAGGCTGAGCCTGTCGTTAATTCTTCTTCCTGATGGGAAAATAGAGTGACCTGTGCCTGTCCCAACACCTAGAGCTAGTCTCTCATTGGTTCCCCCTCTTCCCGTTCATCCTCAGGACAAATTGCAACCTGTACGGAACAGGAGGTTAAAGGTGCTGATTCTCCAAGGAGGGAGATTGCTAGTAAAGCGACTGGAATGGCGAACCCGAGCACAAGGAGATGAGAAATGAGGTGCGTTTTGGAAACCTTTCCCGATCACACGGTGTACCATCTTCTGGGTTTCTCATGCATGTTTTCGATGTAGGAAGATGCCCTTGAACCTGGAGATTTGGGACCCATGGGATGGGTACCACGCAGTATTACTTTAAAGGGTCTGCGTTTCCTCACCCAACCTCACCACACCTCTCAGCCCCAAGAGTGTCCACCCTTATGTCTCAATCAGCTGTGGGTCTCGATATGGTCAATCCAGGTGGCATCATAGCCCCTGAACGAATTTTGTAAGAATTTCTCTCTCTTTCACTGTCTCTGTTTCACGGGTTTTTAAAAGTAATTGATTTTTATAATGGGGTTTAGCTGCTTTTCACTGCTGTGTTTCTGCCGCTTTACACCCACTTGACTCACTTACAGAGAGATATCAATACATAGGTTTCAAGATTCTTACTAGTCAGATATATTCTTGGGCGGTGAATAGGGGGTGTTGAGTCCAATTCACTGAGCAAGGAGTAGGCCTTGTCTATTACATATTGGGTTTATGGAACGGTATCTGAGCTAATTTGAAACCCTTGTTTTATGCATCACCCCACCTCACCTTTCCCGTTAAGCAGCCATAGTGTGTTTTCTAAACGTGTGACTCTGTTTTGTTTTGTAATTCAGTTCAAGGGTAGCGGTTTTTACATTCCCTCTATAAGTGATATCTTATGATAAGTGGCTCTTTCTGTGTGACTTATTTCACTTAGAATCGTCGTACCTAAATCCACTCATCATGCTGCTACTAGCCTTATGACGTTGATTTCATGGCGTAGTTATATTCCATTGTACATAAGGGCCACAACTTCTTTATCAATTTTTCTCTTTCCTGGGATATTTAAGGTGTAACGAAGTGGAGGTTTTTGTCAACAGAGCAGCCCTAAACTTTGGGGTGCCTGTGTCTTGCTGATTTTCAGTTTTCCCAATTTATACGCCCATGAGTGGAAGTGCCCTATGCTCTCTAAGCTGAGTTTTTTAGACGTTTCAGGACACACAGTACACTTCTTGAGAGTGGCTGTTGGCAATTTACATCCCGCCCACCAGCGTAGCCAGGCTCCCGTTTCTCCATGACCTGTCCTACCTTTCTGGTTTTGACACTTTATTCAGCATGACCCTTTTGACCAATGGGAAGCGAGACTTCTTTGTAGCGCTGATTTGCCTTTCCAGGTTGCTTGGTTGGCCAAAAAGGGCGTATGCGTTTTTTCCTGAATATATTCAGGAAAAAACGCATACGCCCTTTTTGGCCAAGGGCATCATTGTCGAGGTTTTGCCGCTTTTCCTGTGCTTTAAAGGCGATGCGAATCTCCCTCCTGAAACCCGTTTCCTGCAATTCTGCCTTGCTTTCAAATCCTCTTCGTTGCCTTCCCTCAATATATTTGTGGACGAGAGTTATCATTTATAAGTCTGCAGGTTTGTGAATTGCAGTACCCCTGAGCTCCATTTTTCAACTCGCTTTCTTGGGAGCTGGCCGCAAAAGCGCAGGATTGCTTCAGGCCCTATTCTGGTCCCGGGCGGCAGGCTGAGCCTGTGGTTAATTCTTCTTCCTGATGGGAAAATAGAGTGACCTATGCCTGTCCCAACACCTAGAGCTAGTCTCTCATTGGTTCCCCCTCTTCCCGTTCATCCTCAGCACAAATTGCAACCTGTACGGAACAGGAGGTTAAAGGTGCTGATTCTCCAAGGAGGGAGATTGCTAGTTATGCGGCTGGAATGGCAAACCCGAGCACAAGGAGATAAGAAATGAGGTGCGCTTTAGAAACCTTTCCCGATCACACGGTGTACCGTCTTCTGGGTTTCTCATGCATGTTTTCGATGTAGGAAGATGCCCTTGAACCTGGAGATTTGGGACCCATGGGATGGGAACCACGCAGTATTACTTTAAAGGGTCTGCGATTGCTCACCCAACCTCACCAAACCTCTCAGCCCCAAGAGTGTCCACCCTTATGTCTCAGTCAGCTGTGAGTCTATATGTGGTCAATCCAGGTGGCATCACAGCCCCTGAACGAATTTTGTAAGAATTTCTCTCTCTTCACTGTCTTTGTTTCACGGGTTTTTATAACTAATTGATTTTTATAATGGTGTTTAGCTGCTTTTCACTGCTGTGTTTATGCTGCTTTACACCCACTTGACAAACATACAGAGAGATATCAATACATAGGTTTTAACATTCTGACTAGTCAGATAGATTGTTGGGCGGTGAATAGGGGGTGTTGAGTCCAATTCACTGAACAAGGAGTAGGCCTTGTCTATTACATATTGGGTTTATGGAACGGTATCTGAGCTAATTTGAAACCCTTGTTTTATGCATCACCCCACCTCACCTTTCCCGTTAAGCAGCCATAGTGTGTTTTCTAAACGTGTGACTCTGTTCTGTTTTGTAATTCAGTTCAAGGGTAGCGGTTTTTACATTCCCTCTATAAGTGATATCTTATGATAAGTGGCTCTTTCTGTGTGACTTATTTCACTTAGAATCGTCGTACCTAAATCCACTCATCATGCTGCTACTAGCCTTATGACGTTGATTTCATGGCGTAGTTATATTCCATTGTACATAAGGGCCACAACTTCTTTATCAATTTTTCTCTTTCCTGGGATATTTAAGGTGTAACGAAGTGGAGGTTTTTGTCAACAGAGCAGCCCTAAACTTTGGGGTGCCTGTGTCTTGCTGATTTTTAGTTTTCCCAATTTATACGCCCATGAGTGGAAGTGCCCTATGCTCTCTAAGCTGAGTTTTTTAGACGTTTCAGGACACACAGTACACTTCTCCAGAGTGGCTGTTGGCAATTTACATCCCGCCCACCAGCGTAGCCAGGCTCCCGTTTCTCCATGGCCTGTCCTACCTTTCTGGTTTTGACACTTTATTCAGCATGGCCCTTTTCACCAATGGGAAGCGAGACTTCTTTGTAGCGCTGATTTGCCTTTCCAGGTTGCTCGGTTGGCCAAAAAGGGCGTATGCGTTTTTTCCTGAATATATTCAGGAAAAAACGCATACGCCCTTTTTGGCCAAGGGCATCATTGTCGAGGTTTTGCCGCTTTTCATGTGCTTTAAAGGCGATGCGAATCTCCCTCCTGAAACCCGTTTCCTGCAATTCTACCTTGCTTTCAAATCCTCTTCGTTACTTTCCCTCAATATATTTGTGGACGAGAGTTATCATTTATAAGTCTGCAGGTTTGTGAATTGCAGTGCCCCTGAGCTCCATATTTCAACTCGCTTTCTTGGGAGCTGGCCGCAAAAGTGCAGGATTGCTTCAGGCCCTATTCTGGTCCCGGGCGGCAGGCTGAGCCTGTCGTTAATTCTTCTTCCTGATGGGAAAATAGAGTGACCTGTGCCTGTCCCAACACCTAGAGCTAGTCTCTCATTGGTTCCCCCTCTTCCCGTTCATCCTCAGGACAAATTGCAACCTGTACGGAACAGGAGGTTAAAGGTGCTGATTCTCCAAGGAGGGAGATTGCTAGTAAAGCGACTGGAATGGCGAACCCGAGCACAAGGAGATGAGAAATGAGGTGCGTTTTGGAAACCTTTCCCGATCACACGGTGTACCATCTTCTGGGTTTCTCATGCATGTTTTCGATGTAGGAAGATGCCCTTGAACCTGGAGATTTGGGACCCATGGGATGGGTACCACGCAGTATTACTTTAAAGGGTCTGCGTTTCCTCACCCAACCTCACCACACCTCTCAGCCCCAAGAGTGTCCACCCTTATGTCTCAATCAGCTGTGGGTCTCGATATGGTCAATCCAGGTGGCATCATAGCCCCTGAACGAATTTTGTAAGAATTTCTCTCTCTTTCACTGTCTCTGTTTCACGGGTTTTTAAAAGTAATTGATTTTTATAATGGGGTTTAGCTGCTTTTCACTGCTGTGTTTCTGCCGCTTTACACCCACTTGACTCACTTACAGAGAGATATCAATACATAGGTTTCAAGATTCTTACTAGTCAGATATATTCTTGGGCGGTGAATAGGGGGTGTTGAGTCCAATTCACTGAGCAAGGAGTAGGCCTTGTCTATTACATATTGGGTTTATGGAACGGTATCTGAGCTAATTTGAAACCCTTGTTTTATGCATCACCCCACCTCACCTTTCCCGTTAAGCAGCCATAGTGTGTTTTCTAAACGTGTGACTCTGTTTTGTTTTGTAATTCAGTTCAAGGGTAGCGGTTTTTACATTCCCTCTATAAGTGATATCTTATGATAAGTGGCTCTTTCTGTGTGACTTATTTCACTTAGAATCGTCGTACCTAAATCCACTCATCATGCTGCTACTAGCCTTATGACGTTGATTTCATGGCGTAGTTATATTCCATTGTACATAAGGGCCACAACTTCTTTATCAATTTTTCTCTTTCCTGGGATATTTAAGGTGTAACGAAGTGGAGGTTTTTGTCAACAGAGCAGCCCTAAACTTTGGGGTGCCTGTGTCTTGCTGATTTTCAGTTTTCCCAATTTATACGCCCATGAGTGGAAGTGCCCTATGCTCTCTAAGCTGAGTTTTTTAGACGTTTCAGGACACACAGTACACTTCTTGAGAGTGGCTGTTGGCAATTTACATCCCGCCCACCAGCGTAGCCAGGCTCCCGTTTCTCCATGACCTGTCCTACCTTTCTGGTTTTGACACTTTATTCAGCATGGCCCTTTTCACCAATGGGAAGCGAGACTTCTTTGTAGCGCTGATTTGCCTTTCCAGGTTGCTCGGTTGGCCAAAAAGGGCGTATGCGTTTTTTCCTGAATATATTCAGGAAAAAACGCATACGCCCTTTTTGGCCAAGGGCATCATTGTCGAGGTTTTGCCGCTTTTCATGTGCTTTAAAGGCGATGCGAATCTCCCTCCTGAAACCCGTTTCCTGCAATTCTACCTTGCTTTCAAATCCTCTTCGTTACTTTCCCTCAATATATTTGTGGACGAGAGTTATCATTTATAAGTCTGCAGGTTTGTGAATTGCAGTGCCCCTGAGCTCCATATTTCAACTCGCTTTCTTGGGAGCTGGCCGCAAAAGTGCAGGATTGCTTCAGGCCCTATTCTGGTCCCGGGCGGCAGGCTGAGCCTGTCGTTAATTCTTCTTCCTGATGGGAAAATAGAGTGACCTGTGCCTGTCCCAACACCTAGAGCTAGTCTCTCATTGGTTCCCCCTCTTCCCGTTCGTCCTCAGGACAAATTGCAACCTATACGGAACAGGAGGTTAAAGGTGCTGATTCTCCAAGGAGGGAGATTGCTAGTAAAGCAGCTGGAATGGCGAACCCGAGCACAAGGAGATGAAAATGAGGTGCGTTTTGGAAACCTTTCCCGATCACACAGTGTACCATCTTCTGGGTTTCTCATGCATGTTTTCGATGTAGGAAGATGCCCTTGAACCTGGAGATTTGGGACCCATGGGATGGGTACCACGCATTATTAATTAAATGGTCTGTGTTTCCTCACCCAACCTCACCAAACCTCTCAGGCCCAAGAATGTCCACCCTTATGTCTCAATCAGCTGTGGGTCTAGATATGGTCAATCCAGGAGGCATCACAGCCCCTGAACGAATTTTGTAAGAATTTCTCTCTGTTTCACTATCTTTGTTTCACGGGTTTTTAAAAGTAATTGATTTTTATAATGGGGTTTAGCTGCTTTTCACTGCAGTGTTTATGCCGCTTTACACCCACTTGACTCACTTACAGAGAGATATCAATACATAGGTTTTAAGATTCTTACTAGGCAGATATATTCTTGGGCGGTGAATAGGGGGTATTGAGTCCAATTCACTGAGCAAGGAGTAGGTCTTGTGTATTACATATTGGGTTTATGGAACGGTATCTGAGCTAATTTCAAACCCTTGTTTTATGCATCACCCCACCTCACCTTTCCCGTTGAGCAGCCATAGTGTGTTTTCTAAACGTGTGACTCTGTTCTGTTTTGTAATTCAGTTCAAGGGTAGCGGTTTTTACATTCCCTCTATAAGAGATATCTTATGATAAGTGTCTTTTTCTGTGTGACTTATTTCACTTAGATTCGTCGTACCTAAATCCACTCATCATGTTGCTACTAGCCTTATGACGTTGATTTCATGGCTTAGTGATATTTCAATGTACATGAGGACCACTACTTCTTTATCAATTTTTCTCTTTCCTGGGATATTTAAGGTGTAACGAAGTGGAGGTTTTTGTCAACAGAGCAACCCTAAACTTTGGGGTGCCTGTGTCTTGCTGATTTTTAGTTTTCCCAATTTATACGCCCATGAGTGGAAGTGCCCATTGCTCTCTAAGCTGAGTTTTTTAGACGTTTCAGGACACACAGTACACTTCTCCAGAGTGGCTGTTGGGAATTTACATCCCGCCCACCAGCGTAACCAGGCTCCCGTTTCTCCATGGCCTGTCCTGCCTTTCTGGTTTTGACACTTTATTCAGCATGACCCTTTTGACCAATGGGAAGCGAGACTTCTTTGTAGCGCTGATTTGCCTTTCCAGGTTGCTTGGTTGGCCAAAAAGGGCGTATGCGTTTTTTCCTGAATATATTCAGGAAAAAACGCATACGCCCTTTTTGGCCAAGGGCATCATTGTCGAAGTTTTGCCGCTTTTCCTGTGCTTTAAAGGCGATGCGAATCTCCCTCCTGAAACCCGTTTCCTGCAATTCTGCCTTGCTTTCAAATCCTCTTCGTTGCCTTCCCTCAATATATTTGTGGACGAGAGTTATCATTTATAAGTCTGCAGGTTTGTGAATTGCAGTACCCCTGAGCTCCATTTTTCAACTCGCTTTCTTGGGAGCTGGCCGCAAAAGCGCAGGATTGCTTCAGGCCCTATTCTGGTCCCGGGCGGCAGGCTGAGCCTGTGGTTAATTCTTCTTCCTGATGGGAAAATAGAGTGACCTATGCCTGTCCCAACACCTAGAGCTAGTCTCTCATTGGTTCCCCCTCTTCCCGTTCATCCTCAGCACAAATTGCAACCTGTACGGAACAGGAGGTTAAAGGTGCTGATTCTCCAAGGAGGGAGATTGCTAGTAATGCGGCTGGAATGGCAAACCCGAGCACAAGGAGATAAGAAATGAGGTGCGCTTTAGAAACCTTTCCCGATCACACGGTGTACCGTCTTCTGGGTTTCTCATGCATGTTTTCGATGTAGGAAGATGCCCTTGAACCTGGAGATTTGGGACCCATGGGATGGGAACCACGCAGTATTACTTTAAAGGGTCTGCGATTGCTCACCCAACCTCACCAAACCTCTCAGCCCCAAGAGTGTCCACCCTTATGTCTCAGTCAGCTGTGAGTCTATATGTGGTCAATCCAGGTGGCATCACAGCCCCTGAACGAATTTTGTAAGAATTTCTCTCTCTTCACTGTCTTTGTTTCACGGGTTTTTATAACTAATTGATTTTTATAATGGTGTTTAGCTGCTTTTCACTGCTGTGTTTATGCTGCTTTACACCCACTTGACAAACATACAGAGAGATATCAATACATAGGTTTTAACATTCTGACTAGTCAGATAGATTGTTGGGCGGTGAATAGGGGGTGTTGAGTCCAATTCACTGAACAAGGAGTAGGCCTTGTCTATTACATATTGGGTTTATGGAACGGTATCTGAGCTAATTTGAAACCCTTGTTTTATGCATCACCCCACCTCACCTTTCCCGTTAAGCAGCCATAGTGTGTTTTCTAAACGTGTGACTCTGTTCTGTTTTGTAATTCAGTTCAAGGGTAGCGGTTTTTACATTCCCTCTATAAGTGATATCTTATGATAAGTGGCTCTTTCTGTGTGACTTATTTCACTTAGAATCGTCGTACCTAAATCCACTCATCATGCTGCTACTAGCCTTATGACGTTGATTTCATGGCGTAGTTATATTCCATTGTACATAAGGGCCACAACTTCTTTATCAATTTTTCTCTTTCCTGGGATATTTAAGGTGTAACGAAGTGGAGGTTTTTGTCAACAGAGCAGCCCTAAACTTTGGGGTGCCTGTGTCTTGCTGATTTTTAGTTTTCCCAATTTATACGCCCATGAGTGGAAGTGCCCTATGCTCTCTAAGCTGAGTTTTTTAGACGTTTCAGGACACACAGTACACTTCTCCAGAGTGGCTGTTGGCAATTTACATCCCGCCCACCAGCGTAGCCAGGCTCCCGTTTCTCCATGGCCTGTCCTACCTTTCTGGTTTTGACACTTTATTCAGCATGGCCCTTTTCACCAATGGGAAGCGAGACTTCTTTGTAGCGCTGATTTGCCTTTCCAGGTTGCTCGGTTGGCCAAAAAGGGCGTATGCGTTTTTTCCTGAATATATTCAGGAAAAAACGCATACGCCCTTTTTGGCCAAGGGCATCATTGTCGAGGTTTTGCCGCTTTTCATGTGCTTTAAAGGCGATGCGAATCTCCCTCCTGAAACCCGTTTCCTGCAATTCTACCTTGCTTTCAAATCCTCTTCGTTACTTTCCCTCAATATATTTGTGGACGAGAGTTATCATTTATAAGTCTGCAGGTTTGTGAATTGCAGTGCCCCTGAGCTCCATATTTCAACTCGCTTTCTTGGGAGCTGGCCGCAAAAGTGCAGGATTGCTTCAGGCCCTATTCTGGTCCCGGGCGGCAGGCTGAGCCTGTCGTTAATTCTTCTTCCTGATGGGAAAATAGAGTGACCTGTGCCTGTCCCAACACCTAGAGCTAGTCTCTCATTGGTTCCCCCTCTTCCCGTTCATCCTCAGGACAAATTGCAACCTGTACGGAACAGGAGGTTAAAGGTGCTGATTCTCCAAGGAGGGAGATTGCTAGTAAAGCGACTGGAATGGCGAACCCGAGCACAAGGAGATGAGAAATGAGGTGCGTTTTGGAAACCTTTCCCGATCACACGGTGTACCATCTTCTGGGTTTCTCATGCATGTTTTCGATGTAGGAAGATGCCCTTGAACCTGGAGATTTGGGACCCATGGGATGGGTACCACGCAGTATTACTTTAAAGGGTCTGCGTTTCCTCACCCAACCTCACCACACCTCTCAGCCCCAAGAGTGTCCACCCTTATGTCTCAATCAGCTGTGGGTCTCGATATGGTCAATCCAGGTGGCATCATAGCCCCTGAACGAATTTTGTAAGAATTTCTCTCTCTTTCACTGTCTCTGTTTCACGGGTTTTTAAAAGTAATTGATTTTTATAATGGGGTTTAGCTGCTTTTCACTGCTGTGTTTCTGCCGCTTTACACCCACTTGACTCACTTACAGAGAGATATCAATACATAGGTTTCAAGATTCTTACTAGTCAGATATATTCTTGGGCGGTGAATAGGGGGTGTTGAGTCCAATTCACTGAGCAAGGAGTAGGCCTTGTCTATTACATATTGGGTTTATGGAACGGTATCTGAGCTAATTTGAAACCCTTGTTTTATGCATCACCCCACCTCACCTTTCCCGTTAAGCAGCCATAGTGTGTTTTCTAAACGTGTGACTCTGTTTTGTTTTGTAATTCAGTTCAAGGGTAGCGGTTTTTACATTCCCTCTATAAGTGATATCTTATGATAAGTGGCTCTTTCTGTGTGACTTATTTCACTTAGAATCGTCGTACCTAAATCCACTCATCATGCTGCTACTAGCCTTATGACGTTGATTTCATGGCGTAGTTATATTCCATTGTACATAAGGGCCACAACTTCTTTATCAATTTTTCTCTTTCCTGGGATATTTAAGGTGTAACGAAGTGGAGGTTTTTGTCAACAGAGCAGCCCTAAACTTTGGGGTGCCTGTGTCTTGCTGATTTTCAGTTTTCCCAATTTATACGCCCATGAGTGGAAGTGCCCTATGCTCTCTAAGCTGAGTTTTTTAGACGTTTCAGGACACACAGTACACTTCTTGAGAGTGGCTGTTGGCAATTTACATCCCGCCCACCAGCGTAGCCAGGCTCCCGTTTCTCCATGACCTGTCCTACCTTTCTGGTTTTGACACTTTATTCAGCATGGCCCTTTTCACCAATGGGAAGCGAGACTTCTTTGTAGCGCTGATTTGCCTTTCCAGGTTGCTCGGTTGGCCAAAAAGGGCGTATGCGTTTTTTCCTGAATATATTCAGGAAAAAACGCATACGCCCTTTTTGGCCAAGGGCATCATTGTCGAGGTTTTGCCGCTTTTCATGTGCTTTAAAGGCGATGCGAATCTCCCTCCTGAAACCCGTTTCCTGCAATTCTACCTTGCTTTCAAATCCTCTTCGTTACTTTCCCTCAATATATTTGTGGACGAGAGTTATCATTTATAAGTCTGCAGGTTTGTGAATTGCAGTGCCCCTGAGCTCCATATTTCAACTCGCTTTCTTGGGAGCTGGCCACAAAAGTGCAGGATTGCTTCAGGCCCTATTCTGGTCCCGGGCGGCAGACTGAGCCTGTCGTTAATTCTTCTTCCTGATGGGAAAATAGAGTGACCTGTGCCTGTCCCAACACCTAGAGCTAGTCTCTCATTGGTTCCCCCTCTTCCCGTTCGTCCTCAGGACAAATTGCAACCTATACGGAACAGGAGGTTAAAGGTGCTGATTCTCCAAGGAGGGAGATTGCTAGTAAAGCAGCTGGAATGGCGAACCCGAGCACAAGGAGATGAAAATGAGGTGCGTTTTGGAAACCTTTCCCGATCACACAGTGTACCATCTTCTGGGTTTCTCATGCATGTTTTCGATGTAGGAAGATGCCCTTGAACCTGGAGATTTGGGACCCATGGGATGGGTACCACGCATTATTAATTAAATGGTCTGTGTTTCCTCACCCAACCTCACCAAACCTCTCAGGCCCAAGAATGTCCACCCTTATGTCTCAATCAGCTGTGGGTCTAGATATGGTCAATCCAGGAGGCATCACAGCCCCTGAACGAATTTTGTAAGAATTTCTCTCTGTTTCACTATCTTTGTTTCACGGGTTTTTAAAAGTAATTGATTTTTATAATGGGGTTTAGCTGCTTTTCACTGCAGTGTTTATGCCGCTTTACACCCACTTGACTCACTTACAGAGAGATATCAATACATAGGTTTTAAGATTCTTACTAGGCAGATATATTCTTGGGCGGTGAATAGGGGGTATTGAGTCCAATTCACTGAGCAAGGAGTAGGTCTTGTGTATTACATATTGGGTTTATGGAACGGTATCTGAGCTAATTTCAAACCCTTGTTTTATGCATCACCCCACCTCACCTTTCCCGTTGAGCAGCCATAGTGTGTTTTCTAAACGTGTGACTCTGTTCTGTTTTGTAATTCAGTTCAAGGGTAGCGGTTTTTACATTCCCTCTATAAGAGATATCTTATGATAAGTGTCTTTTTCTGTGTGACTTATTTCACTTAGATTCGTCGTACCTAAATCCACTCATCATGTTGCTACTAGCCTTATGACGTTGATTTCATGGCTTAGTGATATTTCAATGTACATGAGGACCACTACTTCTTTATCAATTTTTCTCTTTCCTGGGATATTTAAGGTGTAACGAAGTGGAGGTTTTTGTCAACAGAGCAACCCTAAACTTTGGGGTGCCTGTGTCTTGCTGATTTTTAGTTTTCCCAATTTATACGCCCATGAGTGGAAGTGCCCATTGCTCTCTAAGCTGAGTTTTTTAGACGTTTCAGGACACACAGTACACTTCTCCAGAGTGGCTGTTGGGAATTTACATCCCGCCCACCAGCGTAACCAGGCTCCCGTTTCTCCATGGCCTGTCCTGCCTTTCTGGTTTTGACACTTTATTCAGCATGACCCTTTTGACCAATGGGAAGCGAGACTTCTTTGTAGCGCTGATTTGCCTTTCCAGGTTGCTTGGTTGGCCAAAAAGGGCGTATGCGTTTTTTCCTGAATATATTCAGGAAAAAACGCATACGCCCTTTTTGGCCAAGGGCATCATTGTCGAGGTTTTGCCGCTTTTCCTGTGCTTTAAAGGCGATGCGAATCTCCCTCCTGAAACCCGTTTCCTGCAATTCTGCCTTGCTTTCAAATCCTCTTCGTTGCCTTCCCTCAATATATTTGTGGACGAGAGTTATCATTTATAAGTCTGCAGGTTTGTGAATTGCAGTACCCCTGAGCTCCATTTTTCAACTCGCTTTCTTGGGAGCTGGCCGCAAAAGCGCAGGATTGCTTCAGGCCCTATTCTGGTCCCGGGCGGCAGGCTGAGCCTGTGGTTAATTCTTCTTCCTGATGGGAAAATAGAGTGACCTATGCCTGTCCCAACACCTAGAGCTAGTCTCTCATTGGTTCCCCCTCTTCCCGTTCATCCTCAGCACAAATTGCAACCTGTACGGAACAGGAGGTTAAAGGTGCTGATTCTCCAAGGAGGGAGATTGCTAGTAATGCGGCTGGAATGGCAAACCCGAGCACAAGGAGATAAGAAATGAGGTGCGCTTTAGAAACCTTTCCCGATCACACGGTGTACCGTCTTCTGGGTTTCTCATGCATGTTTTCGATGTAGGAAGATGCCCTTGAACCTGGAGATTTGGGACCCATGGGATGGGAACCACGCAGTATTACTTTAAAGGGTCTGCGATTGCTCACCCAACCTCACCAAACCTCTCAGCCCCAAGAGTGTCCACCCTTATGTCTCAGTCAGCTGTGAGTCTATATGTGGTCAATCCAGGTGGCATCACAGCCCCTGAACGAATTTTGTAAGAATTTCTCTCTCTTCACTGTCTTTGTTTCACGGGTTTTTATAACTAATTGATTTTTATAATGGTGTTTAGCTGCTTTTCACTGCTGTGTTTATGCTGCTTTACACCCACTTGACAAACATACAGAGAGATATCAATACATAGGTTTTAACATTCTGACTAGTCAGATAGATTGTTGGGCGGTGAATAGGGGGTGTTGAGTCCAATTCACTGAGCAAGGCGTAGGTCTTCTCTATTACCTATTGGGTTTATGGAACGGTATCTGAGCTAATTTGAAACCCTTGTTTTATGCATCACCTCACCTCACCTTTCCCGTTAAGCAGCCATAGTGTGTTTTCTAAACGTGTGACTCTGTTCTGTTTTGTAATTCAGTTCAAGGGTAGCGGTTTTTACATTCCCTCTATAAGTGATATCTTACGATAAGTGTCTTTTTCTGTGTGACTTATTTCACTTAGAATCGTCGTACCTAAATCCACTCATCATGCTGCTACTAGCCTTATGACGTTGATTTCATGGCTTAGTGATATTCCATTGTACATAAGGACCACAACTTGTTTATCCATTTTTCTCTTTCCTGGGATATTTAAGGTGTAACGAAGTGGAGGTTTTTGTCAACAGAGCAGCCCTAAACTTTGGGGTGCCTGTGTCTTGCTGATTTTTAATTTTCCCAATTTATACGCCCATGAGTGGAAGTGCCCTATGCTCTCTAAGGTGAGTTTTTTAGATGTTTCAGGACACACCGTACACTTCTCCAGAGTGGCTGTTGGCAATTTACATCCCGCCCATCAGCGTAGCCAGGCTCCCGTTTCTCCATTGCCTGTTCTGCATTTCTGGTTTTGACACTTTATTCAGCATGGCCCTTTTGACCGATCGGAAGCGAGACTTCTTTGTAGCGCTGATTTGCCTTTCCAGGTTGCTTGGTTGGCTAAAAAGGGCGTATGCGTTTTTTCCTGAATATATTCAGGAAAAAACGCATACGCCCTTTTTGGCCAAGGGCATCATTGTCGAGGTTTTGCCGCTTTTCCTGTGCTTTAAAGGCGATGCGAATCTCCCTCCTGAAACCCGTTTCCTGCAATTCTGCCTTGCTTTCAAATCCTCTTCGTTACCTTCCCTCAATATATTTGTGGACGAGAGTTATCATTTATAAGTCTGCAGGTTTGTGAATTGCAGTGCCCCTGAGCTCCATTTTTCAACTCGCTTTCTTGGGAGCTGGCCGCAAAAGCGCTGGATTGCTTCAGGCCCTATTCTGGTCCCGGGCGGCAGGCTGAGCCTGTGGTTAATTCTTCTTCCTGATGGGAAAATAGAGTGACCTGTGCCTGTCCCAACACCTAGAGCTAGTCTCTCATTGGTTCCCCCTCTTCCCGTTCATCCTCAGGACAAATTGCAACCTGTACGGAACAGGAGGTTAAAGGTGCTGATTCTCCAAGGAGGGAGATTGCTAGTAAAGCGGCTGGAATGGCGAACCCGAGCACAAGGAGATGAGAAATGAGGTGCGTTTTGGAAACCTTTCCCGATCACACGGTGTACCATCTTCTGGGTTTCTCATGCATGTTTTCGATGTAGGAAGATGCCCTTGAACCTGGAGATTTGGGACCCATGGGATGGGTACCACGCAGTATTACTTTAAAGGGTCTGCGTTTCCTCACCCAACCTCACCACACCTCTCAGCCCCAAGAGTGTCCACCCTTATGTCTCAATCAGCTGTGGGTCTCGATATGGTCAATCCAGGTGGCATCACAGCCCCTGAACGAATTTTGTAAGAATTTCTCTCTCTTTCACTGTCTCTGTTTCACGGGTTTTTAAAAGTAATTGATTTTTATAATGGGGTTTAGCTGCTTTTCACTGCTGTGTTTCTGCCGCTTTACACCCACTTGACTCACTTACAGAGAGATATCAATACATAGGTTTCAAGATTCTTACTAGTCAGATATATTCTTGGGCGGTGAATAGGGGGTGTTGAGTCCAATTCACTGAGCAAGGAGTAGGCCTTGTCTATTACATATTGGGTTTATGGAACGGTATCTGAGCTAATTTGAAACCCTTGTTTTATGCATCACCCCACCTCACCTTTCCCGTTAAGCAGCCATAGTGTGTTTTCTAAACGTGTGACTCTGTTCTGTTTTGTAATTCAGTTCAAGGGTAGCGGTTTTTACATTCCCTCTATAAGTGATATCTTATGATAAGTGGCTCTTTCTGTGTGACTTATTTCACTTAGAATCGTCGTACCTAAATCCACTCATCATGCTGCTACTAGCCTTATGACGTTGATTTCATGGCGTAGTTATATTCCATTGTACATAAGGGCCACAACTTCTTTATCAATTTTTCTCTTTCCTGGGATATTTAAGGTGTAACTAAGTGGAGGTTTTTGTCAACAGAGCAGCCCTAAACTTTGGGGTGCCTGTGTCTTGCTGATTTTCAGTTTTCCCAATTTATACGCCCATGAGTGGAAGTGCCCTATGCTCTCTAAGCTGAGTTTTTTAGACGTTTCAGGACACACAGTACACTTCTTGAGAGTGGCTGTTGGCAATTTACATCCCGCCCACCAGCGTAGCCAGGCTCCCGTTTCTCCATGGCCTGTCCTACCTTTCTGGTTTTGACACTTTATTCAGCATGGCCCTTTTCACCAATGGGAAGCGAGACTTCTTTGTAGCGCTGATTTGCCTTTCCAGGTTGCTTGGTTGGCCAAAAAGGGCGTATGCGTTTTTTCCTGAATATATTCAGGAAAAAACGCATACGCCCTTTTTGGCCAAGGGCATCATTGTCGAGGTTTTGCCGCTTTTCCTGTGCTTTAAAGGCGATGCGAATCTCCCTCCTGAAACCCGTTTCCTGCAATTCTGCCTTGCTTTCAAATCCTCTTCGTTGCCTTCCCTCAATATATTTGTGGACGAGAGTTATCATTTATAAGTCTGCAGGTTTGTGAATTGCAGTACCCCTGAGCTCCATTTTTCAACTCGCTTTCTTGGGAGCTGGCCGCAAAAGCGCAAGATTGCTTCAGGCCCTATTCTGGTCCCGGGCGGCAGGCTGAGCCTGTGGTTAATTCTTCTTCCTGATGGGAAAATAGAGTGACCTATGCCTGTCCCAACACCTAGAGCTAGTCTCTCATTGGTTCCCCCTCTTCCCGTTCATCCTCAGCACAAATTGCAACCTGTACGGAACAGGAGGTTAAAGGTGCTGATTCTCCAAGGAGGGAGATTGCTAGTAATGCGGCTGGAATGGCAAACCCGAGCACAAGGAGATAAGAAATGAGGTGCGCTTTAGAAACCTTTCCCGATCACACGGTGTACCGTCTTCTGGGTTTCTCATGCATGTTTTCGATGTAGGAAGATGCCCTTGAACCTGGAGATTTGGGACCCATGGGATGGGAACCACGCAGTATTACTTTAAAGGGTCTGCGATTGCTCACCCAACCTCACCAAACCTCTCAGCCCCAAGAGTGTCCACCCTTATGTCTCAGTCAGCTGTGAGTCTATATGTGGTCAATCCAGGTGGCATCACAGCCCCTGAACGAATTTTGTAAGAATTTCTCTCTCTTCACTGTCTTTGTTTCACGGGTTTTTATAACTAATTGATTTTTATAATGGTGTTTAGCTGCTTTTCACTGCTGTGTTTATGCTGCTTTACACCCACTTGACAAACATACAGAGAGATATCAATACATAGGTTTTAACATTCTGACTAGTCAGATAGATTGTTGGGCGGTGAATAGGGGGTGTTGAGTCCAATTCACTGAACAAGGAGTAGGCCTTGTCTATTACATATTGGGTTTATGGAACGGTATCTGAGCTAATTTGAAACCCTTGTTTTATGCATCACCTCACCTCACCTTTCCCGTTAAGCAGCCATAGTGTGTTTTCTAAACGTGTGACTCTGTTCTGTTTTGTAATTCAGTTCAAGGGTAGCGGTTTTTACATTCCCTCTATAAGTGATATCTTACGATAAGTGTCTTTTTCTGTGTGACTTATTTCACTTAGAATCGTCGTACCTAAATCCACTCATCATGCTGCTACTAGCCTTATGACGTTGATTTCATGGCTTAGTGATATTCCATTGTACATAAGGACCACAACTTGTTTATCCATTTTTCTCTTTCCTGGGATATTTAAGGTGTAACGAAGTGGAGGTTTTTGTCAACAGAGCAGCCCTAAACTTTGGGGTGCCTGTGTCTTGCTGATTTTTAATTTTCCCAATTTATACGCCCATGAGTGGAAGTGCCCTATGCTCTCTAAGGTGAGTTTTTTAGATGTTTCAGGACACACCGTACACTTCTCCAGAGTGGCTGTTGGCAATTTACATCCCGCCCATCAGCGTAGCCAGGCTCCCGTTTCTCCATTGCCTGTTCTGCATTTCTGGTTTTGACACTTTATTCAGCATGGCCCTTTTGACCGATCGGAAGCGAGACTTCTTTGTAGCGCTGATTTGCCTTTCCAGGTTGCTTGGTTGGCTAAAAAGGGCGTATGCGTTTTTTCCTGAATATATTCAGGAAAAAACGCATACGCCCTTTTTGGCCAAGGGCATCATTGTCGAGGTTTTGCCGCTTTTCCTGTGCTTTAAAGGCGATGCGAATCTCCCTCCTGAAACCCGTTTCCTGCAATTCTGCCTTGCTTTCAAATCCTCTTCGTTACCTTCCCTCAATATATTTGTGGACGAGAGTTATCATTTATAAGTCTGCAGGTTTGTGAATTGCAGTGCCCCTGAGCTCCATTTTTCAACTCGCTTTCTTGGGAGCTGGCCGCAAAAGCGCTGGATTGCTTCAGGCCCTATTCTGGTCCCGGGCGGCAGGCTGAGCCTGTGGTTAATTCTTCTTCCTGATGGGAAAATAGAGTGACCTGTGCCTGTCCCAACACCTAGAGCTAGTCTCTCATTGGTTCCCCCTCTTCCCGTTCATCCTCAGGACAAATTGCAACCTGTACGGAACAGGAGGTTAAAGGTGCTGATTCTCCAAGGAGGGAGATTGCTAGTAAAGCGGCTGGAATGGCGAACCCGAGCACAAGGAGATGAGAAATGAGGTGCGTTTTGGAAACCTTTCCCGATCACACGGTGTACCATCTTCTGGGTTTCTCATGCATGTTTTCGATGTAGGAAGATGCCCTTGAACCTGGAGATTTGGGACCCATGGGATGGGTACCACGCAGTATTACTTTAAAGGGTCTGCGTTTCCTCACCCAACCTCACCACACCTCTCAGCCCCAAGAGTGTCCACCCTTATGTCTCAATCAGCTGTGGGTCTCGATATGGTCAATCCAGGTGGCATCACAGCCCCTGAACGAATTTTGTAAGAATTTCTCTCTCTTTCACTGTCTCTGTTTCACGGGTTTTTAAAAGTAATTGATTTTTATAATGGGGTTTAGCTGCTTTTCACTGCTGTGTTTCTGCCGCTTTACACCCACTTGACTCACTTACAGAGAGATATCAATACATAGGTTTCAAGATTCTTACTAGTCAGATATATTCTTGGGCGGTGAATAGGGGGTGTTGAGTCCAATTCACTGAGCAAGGAGTAGGCCTTGTCTATTACATATTGGGTTTATGGAACGGTATCTGAGCTAATTTGAAACCCTTGTTTTATGCATCACCCCACCTCACCTTTCCCGTTAAGCAGCCATAGTGTGTTTTCTAAACGTGTGACTCTGTTCTGTTTTGTAATTCAGTTCAAGGGTAGCGGTTTTTACATTCCCTCTATAAGTGATATCTTATGATAAGTGGCTCTTTCTGTGTGACTTATTTCACTTAGAATCGTCGTACCTAAATCCACTCATCATGCTGCTACTAGCCTTATGACGTTGATTTCATGGCGTAGTTATATTCCATTGTACATAAGGGCCACAACTTCTTTATCAATTTTTCTCTTTCCTGGGATATTTAAGGTGTAACTAAGTGGAGGTTTTTGTCAACAGAGCAGCCCTAAACTTTGGGGTGCCTGTGTTTTGCTGATTTTCAGTTTTCCCAATTTATACGCCCATGAGTGGAAGTGCCCTATGCTCTCTAAGCTGAGTTTTTTAGACGTTTCAGGACACACAGTACACTTCTTGAGAGTGGCTGTTGGCAATTTACATCCCGCCCACCAGCGTAGCCAGGCTCCCGTTTCTCCATGGCCTGTCCTACCTTTCTGGTTTTGACACTTTATTCAGCATGGCCCTTTTCACCAATGGGAAGCGAGACTTCTTTGTAGCGCTGATTTGCCTTTCCAGGTTGCTTGGTTGGCCAAAAAGGGCGTATGCGTTTTTTCCTGAATATATTCAGGAAAAAACGCATACGCCCTTTTTGGCCAAGGGCATCATTGTCGAGGTTTTGCCGCTTTTCCTGTGCTTTAAAGGCGATGCGAATCTCCCTCCTGAAACCCGTTTCCTGCAATTCTGCCTTGCTTTCAAATCCTCTTCGTTGCCTTCCCTCAATATATTTGTGGACGAGAGTTATCATTTATAAGTCTGCAGGTTTGTGAATTGCAGTACCCCTGAGCTCCATTTTTCAACTCGCTTTCTTGGGAGCTGGCCGCAAAAGCGCAAGATTGCTTCAGGCCCTATTCTGGTCCCGGGCGGCAGGCTGAGCCTGTGGTTAATTCTTCTTCCTGATGGGAAAATAGAGTGACCTATGCCTGTCCCAACACCTAGAGCTAGTCTCTCATTGGTTCCCCCTCTTCCCGTTCATCCTCAGCACAAATTGCAACCTGTACGGAACAGGAGGTTAAAGGTGCTGATTCTCCAAGGAGGGAGATTGCTAGTAATGCGGCTGGAATGGCAAACCCGAGCACAAGGAGATAAGAAATGAGGTGCGCTTTAGAAACCTTTCCCGATCACACGGTGTACCGTCTTCTGGGTTTCTCATGCATGTTTTCGATGTAGGAAGATGCCCTTGAACCTGGAGATTTGGGACCCATGGGATGGGAACCACGCAGTATTACTTTAAAGGGTCTGCGATTGCTCACCCAACCTCACCAAACCTCTCAGCCCCAAGAGTGTCCACCCTTATGTCTCAGTCAGCTGTGAGTCTATATGTGGTCAATCCAGGTGGCATCACAGCCCCTGAACGAATTTTGTAAGAATTTCTCTCTCTTCACTGTCTTTGTTTCACGGGTTTTTATAACTAATTGATTTTTATAATGGTGTTTAGCTGCTTTTCACTGCTGTGTTTATGCTGCTTTACACCCACTTGACAAACATACAGAGAGATATCAATACATAGGTTTTAACATTCTGACTAGTCAGATAGATTGTTGGGCGGTGAATAGGGGGTGTTGAGTCCAATTCACTGAGCAAGGCGTAGGTCTTCTCTATTACCTATTGGGTTTATGGAACGGTATCTGAGCTAATTTGAAACCCTTGTTTTATGCATCACCTCACCTCACCTTTCCCGTTAAGCAGCCATAGTGTGTTTTCTAAATGTGTGACTCTGTTCTGTTTTGTAATTCAGTTCAAGGGTAGCGGTTTTTACATTCCCTCTATAAGTGATATCTTACGATAAGTGTCTTTTTCTGTGTGACTTATTTCACTTAGAATCGTCGTACCTAAATCCACTCATCATGCTGCTACTAGCCTTATGACGTTGATTTCATGGCTTAGTGATATTCCATTGTACATAAGGACCACAACTTGTTTATCCATTTTTCTCTTTCCTGGGATATTTAAGGTGTAACGAAGTGGAGGTTTTTGTCAACAGAGCAGCCCTAAACTTTGGGGTGCCTGTGTCTTGCTGATTTTTAATTTTCCCAATTTATACGCCCATGAGTGGAAGTGCCCTATGCTCTCTAAGGTGAGTTTTTTAGATGTTTCAGGACACACCGTACACTTCTCCAGAGTGGCTGTTGGCAATTTACATCCCGCCCATCAGCGTAGCCAGGCTCCCGTTTCTCCATTGCCTGTTCTGCATTTCTGGTTTTGACACTTTATTCAGCATGGCCCTTTTGACCGATCGGAAGCGAGACTTCTTTGTAGCGCTGATTTGCCTTTCCAGGTTGCTTGGTTGGCTAAAAAGGGCGTATGCGTTTTTTCCTGAATATATTCAGGAAAAAACGCATACGCCCTTTTTGGCCAAGGGCATCATTGTCGAGGTTTTGCCGCTTTTCCTGTGCTTTAAAGGCGATGCGAATCTCCCTCCTGAAACCCGTTTCCTGCAATTCTGCCTTGCTTTCAAATCCTCTTCGTTACCTTCCCTCAATATATTTGTGGACGAGAGTTATCATTTATAAGTCTGCAGGTTTGTGAATTGCAGTGCCCCTGAGCTCCATTTTTCAACTCGCTTTCTTGGGAGCTGGCCGCAAAAGCGCTGGATTGCTTCAGGCCCTATTCTGGTCCCGGGCGGCAGGCTGAGCCTGTGGTTAATTCTTCTTCCTGATGGGAAAATAGAGTGACCTGTGCCTGTCCCAACACCTAGAGCTAGTCTCTCATTGGTTCCCCCTCTTCCCGTTCATCCTCAGGACAAATTGCAACCTGTACGGAACAGGAGGTTAAAGGTGCTGATTCTCCAAGGAGGGAGATTGCTAGTAAAGCGGCTGGAATGGCGAACCCGAGCACAAGGAGATGAGAAATGAGGTGCGTTTTGGAAACCTTTCCCGATCACACGGTGTACCATCTTCTGGGTTTCTCATGCATGTTTTCGATGTAGGAAGATGCCCTTGAACCTGGAGATTTGGGACCCATGGGATGGGTACCACGCAGTATTACTTTAAAGGGTCTGCGTTTCCTCACCCAACCTCACCACACCTCTCAGCCCCAAGAGTGTCCAACCCTTATGTCTCAATCAGCTGTGGGTCTCGATATGGTCAATCCAGGTGGCATCACAGCCCCTGAACGAATTTTGTAAGAATTTCTCTCTCTTTCACTGTCTCTGTTTCACGGGTTTTTAAAAGTAATTGATTTTTATAATGGGGTTTAGCTGCTTTTCACTGCTGTGTTTCTGCCGCTTTACACCCACTTGACTCACTTACAGAGAGATATCAATACATAGGTTTCAAGATTCTTACTAGTCAGATATATTCTTGGGCGGTGAATAGGGGGTGTTGAGTCCAATTCACTGAGCAAGGAGTAGGCCTTGTCTATTACATATTGGGTTTATGGAACGGTATCTGAGCTAATTTGAAACCCTTGTTTTATGCATCACCCCACCTCACCTTTCCCGTTAAGCAGCCATAGTGTGTTTTCTAAACGTGTGACTCTGTTCTGTTTTGTAATTCAGTTCAAGGGTAGCGGTTTTTACATTCCCTCTATAAGTGATATCTTATGATAAGTGGCTCTTTCTGTGTGACTTATTTCACTTAGAATCGTCGTACCTAAATCCACTCATCATGCTGCTACTAGCCTTATGACGTTGATTTCATGGCGTAGTTATATTCCATTGTACATAAGGGCCACAACTTCTTTATCAATTTTTCTCTTTCCTGGGATATTTAAGGTGTAACTAAGTGGAGGTTTTTGTCAACAGAGCAGCCCTAAACTTTGGGGTGCCTGTGTCTTGCTGATTTTCAGTTTTCCCAATTTATACGCCCATGAGTGGAAGTGCCCTATGCTCTCTAAGCTGAGTTTTTTAGACGTTTCAGGACACACAGTACACTTCTTGAGAGTGGCTGTTGGCAATTTACATCCCGCCCACCAGCGTAGCCAGGCTCCCGTTTCTCCATGGCCTGTCCTACCTTTCTGGTTTTGACACTTTATTCAGCATGGCCCTTTTCACCAATGGGAAGTGAGACTTCTTTGTAGCGCTGATTTGCCTTTCCAGGTTGCTCGGTTGGCCAAAAAGGGCGTATGCGTTTTTTCCTGAATATATTCAGGAAAAAACGCATACGCCCTTTTTGGCCAAGGGCATCATTGTCGAGGTTTTGCCGCTTTTCATGTGCTTTAAAGGCGATGCGAATCTCCCTCCTGAAACCCGTTTCCTGCAATTCTACCTTGCTTTCAAATCCTCTTCGTTACTTTCCCTCAATATATTTGTGGACGAGAGTTATCATTTATAAGTCTGCAGGTTTGTGAATTGCAGTGCCCCTGAGCTCCATATTTCAACTCGCTTTCTTGGGAGCTGGCCGCAAAAGTGCAGGATTGCTTCAGGCCCTATTCTGGTCCCGGGCGGCAGGCTGAGCCTGTCGTTAATTCTTCTTCCTGATGGGAAAATAGAGTGACCTGTGCCTGTCCCAACACCTAGAGCTAGTCTCTCATTGGTTCCCCCTCTTCCCGTTCATCCTCAGGACAAATTGCAACCTGTACGGAACAGGAGGTTAAAGGTGCTGATTCTCCAAGGAGGGAGATTGCTAGTAAAGCGACTGGAATGGCGAACCCGAGCACAAGGAGATGAGAAATGAGGTGCGTTTTGGAAACCTTTCCCGATCACACGGTGTACCATCTTCTGGGTTTCTCATGCATGTTTTCGATGTAGGAAGATGCCCTTGAACCTGGAGATTTGGGACCCATGGGATGGGTACCACGCATTATTAATTAAATGGTCTGTGTTTCCTCACCCAACCTCACCAAACCTCTCAGGCCCAAGAATGTCCACCCTTATGTCTCAATCAGCTGTGGGTCTAGATATGGTCAATCCAGGAGGCATCACAGCCCCTGAACGAATTTTGTAAGAATTTCTCTCTGTTTCACTATCTTTGTTTCACGGGTTTTTAAAAGTAATTGATTTTTATAATGGGGTTTAGCTGCTTTTCACTGCAGTGTTTATGCCGCTTTACACCCACTTGACTCACTTACAGAGAGATATCAATACATAGGTTTTAAGATTCTTACTAGGCAGATATATTCTTGGGCGGTGAATAGGGGGTATTGAGTCCAATTCACTGAGCAAGGAGTAGGTCTTGTGTATTACATATTGGGTTTATGGAACGGTATCTGAGCTAATTTCAAACCCTTGTTTTATGCATCACCCCACCTCACCTTTCCCGTTGAGCAGCCATAGTGTGTTTTCTAAACGTGTGACTCTGTTCTGTTTTGTAATTCAGTTCAAGGGTAGCGGTTTTTACATTCCCTCTATAAGTGATATCTTATGATAAGTGTCTTTTTCTGTGTGACTTATTTCACTTAGATTCGTCGTACCTAAATCCACTCATCATGTTGCTACTAGCCTTATGACGTTGATTTCATGGCTTAGTGATATTTCATTGTACATGAGGACCACTACTTCTTTATCAATTTTTCTCTTTCCTGGGATATTTAAGGTGTAACGAAGTGGAGGTTTTTGTCAACAGAGCAACCCTAAACTTTGGGGTGCCTGTGTCTTGCTGATTTTTAGTTTTCCCAATTTATACGCCCATGAGTGGAAGTGCCCATTGCTCTCTAAGCTGAGTTTTTTAGACGTTTCAGGACACACAGTACACTTCTCCAGAGTGGCTGTTGGGAATTTACATCCCGCCCACCAGCGTAACCAGGCTCCCGTTTCTCCATGGCCTGTCCTGCCTTTCTGGTTTTGACACTTTATTCAGCATGACCCTTTTGACCAATGGGAAGCGAGACTTCTTTGTAGCGCTGATTTGCCTTTCCAGGTTGCTTGGTTGGCCAAAAAGGGCGTATGCGTTTTTTCCTGAATATATTCAGGAAAAAACGCATACGCCCTTTTTGGCCAAGGGCATCATTGTCGAGGTTTTGCCGCTTTTCCTGTGCTTTAAAGGCGATGCGAATCTCCCTCCTGAAACCCGTTTCCTGCAATTCTGCCTTGCTTTCAAATCCTCTTCGTTGCCTTCCCTCAATATATTTGTGGACGAGAGTTATCATTTATAAGTCTGCAGGTTTGTGAATTGCAGTACCCCTGAGCTCCATTTTTCAACTCGCTTTCTTGGGAGCTGGCCGCAAAAGCGCAGGATTGCTTCAGGCCCTATTCTGGTCCCGGGCGGCAGGCTGAGCCTGTGGTTAATTCTTCTTCCTGATGGGAAAATAGAGTGACCTATGCCTGTCCCAACACCTAGAGCTAGTCTCTCATTGGTTCCCCCTCTTCCCGTTCATCCTCAGCACAAATTGCAACCTGTACGGAACAGGAGGTTAAAGGTGCTGATTCTCCAAGGAGGGAGATTGCTAGTAATGCGGCTGGAATGGCAAACCCGAGCACAAGGAGATAAGAAATGAGGTGCGCTTTAGAAACCTTTCCCGATCACACGGTGTACCGTCTTCTGGGTTTCTCATGCATGTTTTCGATGTAGGAAGATGCCCTTGAACCTGGAGATTTGGGACCCATGGGATGGGAACCACGCAGTATTACTTTAAAGGGTCTGCGATTGCTCACCCAACCTCACCAAACCTCTCAGCCCCAAGAGTGTCCACCCTTATGTCTCAGTCAGCTGTGAGTCTATATGTGGTCAATCCAGGTGGCATCACAGCCCCTGAACGAATTTTGTAAGAATTTCTCTCTCTTCACTGTCTTTGTTTCACGGGTTTTTATAACTAATTGATTTTTATAATGGTGTTTAGCTGCTTTTCACTGCTGTGTTTATGCTGCTTTACACCCACTTGACAAACATACAGAGAGATATCAATACATAGGTTTTAACATTCTGACTAGTCAGATAGATTGTTGGGCGGTGAATAGGGGGTGTTGAGTCCAATTCACTGAGCAAGGCGTAGGTCTTCTCTATTACCTATTGGGTTTATGGAACGGTATCTGAGCTAATTTGAAACCCTTGTTTTATGCATCACCTCACCTCACCTTTCCCGTTAAGCAGCCATAGTGTGTTTTCTAAACGTGTGACTCTGTTCTGTTTTGTAATTCAGTTCAAGGGTAGCGGTTTTTACATTCCCTCTATAAGTGATATCTTACGATAAGTGTCTTTTTCTGTGTGACTTATTTCACTTAGAATCGTCGTACCTAAATCCACTCATCATGCTGCTACTAGCCTTATGACGTTGATTTCATGGCTTAGTGATATTCCATTGTACATAAGGACCACAACTTCTTTATCCATTTTTCTCTTTCCTGGGATATTTAAGGTGTAACGAAGTGGAGGTTTTTGTCAACAGAGCAGCCCTAAACTTTGGGGTGCCTGTGTCTTGCTGATTTTTAATTTTCCCAATTTATACGCCCATGAGTGGAAGTGCCCTATGCTCTCTAAGGTGAGTTTTTTAGATGTTTCAGGACACACCGTACACTTCTCCAGAGTGGCTGTTGGCAATTTACATCCCGCCCATCAGCGTAGCCAGGCTCCCGTTTCTCCATTGCCTGTTCTGCATTTCTGGTTTTGACACTTTATTCAGCATGGCCCTTTTGACCGATCGGAAGCGAGACTTCTTTGTAGCGCTGATTTGCCTTTCCAGGTTGCTTGGTTGGCTAAAAAGGGCGTATGCGTTTTTTCCTGAATATATTCAGGAAAAAACGCATACGCCCTTTTTGGCCAAGGGCATCATTGTCGAGGTTTTGCCGCTTTTCCTGTGCTTTAAAGGCGATGCGAATCTCCCTCCTGAAACCCGTTTCCTGCAATTCTGCCTTGCTTTCAAATCCTCTTCGTTACCTTCCCTCAATATATTTGTGGACGAGAGTTATCATTTATAAGTCTGCAGGTTTGTGAATTGCAGTGCCCCTGAGCTCCATTTTTCAACTCGCTTTCTTGGGAGCTGGCCGCAAAAGCGCTGGATTGCTTCAGGCCCTATTCTGGTCCCGGGCGGCAGGCTGAGCCTGTGGTTAATTCTTCTTCCTGATGGGAAAATAGAGTGACCTGTGCCTGTCCCAACACCTAGAGCTAGTCTCTCATTGGTTCCCCCTCTTCCCGTTCATCCTCAGGACAAATTGCAACCTGTACGGAACAGGAGGTTAAAGGTGCTGATTCTCCAAGGAGGGAGATTGCTAGTAAAGCGGCTGGAATGGCGAACCCGAGCACAAGGAGATGAGAAATGAGGTGCGTTTTGGAAACCTTTCCCGATCACACGGTGTACCATCTTCTGGGTTTCTCATGCATGTTTTCGATGTAGGAAGATGCCCTTGAACCTGGAGATTTGGGACCCATGGGATGGGTACCACGCAGTATTACTTTAAAGGGTCTGCGTTTCCTCACCCAACCTCACCACACCTCTCAGCCCCAAGAGTGTCCACCCTTATGTCTCAATCAGCTGTGGGTCTCGATATGGTCAATCCAGGTGGCATCACAGCCCCTGAACGAATTTTGTAAGAATTTCTCTCTCTTTCACTGTCTCTGTTTCACGGGTTTTTAAAAGTAATTGATTTTTATAATGGGGTTTAGCTGCTTTTCACTGCTGTGTTTCTGCCGCTTTACACCCACTTGACTCACTTACAGAGAGATATCAATACATAGGTTTCAAGATTCTTACTAGTCAGATATATTCTTGGGCGGTGAATAGGGGGTGTTGAGTCCAATTCACTGAGCAAGGAGTAGGCCTTGTCTATTACATATTGGGTTTATGGAACGGTATCTGAGCTAATTTGAAACCCTTGTTTTATGCATCACCCCACCTCACCTTTCCCGTTAAGCAGCCATAGTGTGTTTTCTAAACGTGTGACTCTGTTCTGTTTTGTAATTCAGTTCAAGGGTAGCGGTTTTTACATTCCCTCTATAAGTGATATCTTATGATAAGTGGCTCTTTCTGTGTGACTTATTTCACTTAGAATCGTCGTACCTAAATCCACTCATCATGCTGCTACTAGCCTTATGACGTTGATTTCATGGCGTAGTTATATTCCATTGTACATAAGGGCCACAACTTCTTTATCAATTTTTCTCTTTCCTGGGATATTTAAGGTGTAACTAAGTGGAGGTTTTTGTCAACAGAGCAGCCCTAAACTTTGGGGTGCCTGTGTCTTGCTGATTTTCAGTTTTCCCAATTTATACGCCCATGAGTGGAAGTGCCCTATGCTCTCTAAGCTGAGTTTTTTAGACGTTTCAGGACACACAGTACACTTCTTGAGAGTGGCTGTTGGCAATTTACATCCCGCCCACCAGCGTAGCCAGGCTCCCGTTTCTCCATGGCCTGTCCTACCTTTCTGGTTTTGACACTTTATTCAGCATGGCCCTTTTCACCAATGGGAAGCGAGACTTCTTTGTAGCGCTGATTTGCCTTTCCAGGTTGCTCGGTTGGCCAAAAAGGGCGTATGCGTTTTTTCCTGAATATATTCAGGAAAAAACGCATACGCCCTTTTTGGCCAAGGGCATCATTGTCGAGGTTTTGCCGCTTTTCATGTGCTTTAAAGGCGATGCGAATCTCCCTCCTGAAACCCGTTTCCTGCAATTCTACCTTGCTTTCAAATCCTCTTCGTTACTTTCCCTCAATATATTTGTGGACGAGAGTTATCATTTATAAGTCTGCAGGTTTGTGAATTGCAGTGCCCCTGAGCTCCATATTTCAACTCGCTTTCTTGGGAGCTGGCCGCAAAAGTGCAGGATTGCTTCAGGCCCTATTCTGGTCCCGGGCGGCAGGCTGAGCCTGTCGTTAATTCTTCTTCCTGATGGGAAAATAGAGTGACCTGTGCCTGTCCCAACACCTAGAGCTAGTCTCTCATTGGTTCCCCCTCTTCCCGTTCATCCTCAGGACAAATTGCAACCTGTACGGAACAGGAGGTTAAAGGTGCTGATTCTCCAAGGAGGGAGATTGCTAGTAAAGCGACTGGAATGGCGAACCCGAGCACAAGGAGATGAGAAATGAGGTGCGTTTTGGAAACCTTTCCCGATCACACGGTGTACCATCTTCTGGGTTTCTCATGCATGTTTTCGATGTAGGAAGATGCCCTTGAACCTGGAGATTTGGGACCCATGGGATGGGTACCACGCATTATTAATTAAATGGTCTGTGTTTCCTCACCCAACCTCACCAAACCTCTCAGGCCCAAGAATGTCCACCCTTATGTCTCAATCAGCTGTGGGTCTAGATATGGTCAATCCAGGAGGCATCACAGCCCCTGAACGAATTTTGTAAGAATTTCTCTCTGTTTCACTATCTTTGTTTCACGGGTTTTTAAAAGTAATTGATTTTTATAATGGGGTTTAGCTGCTTTTCACTGCAGTGTTTATGCCGCTTTACACCCACTTGACTCACTTACAGAGAGATATCAATACATAGGTTTTAAGATTCTTACTAGGCAGATATATTCTTGGGCGGTGAATAGGGGGTATTGAGTCCAATTCACTGAGCAAGGAGTAGGTCTTGTGTATTACATATTGGGTTTATGGAACGGTATCTGAGCTAATTTCAAACCCTTGTTTTATGCATCACCCCACCTCACCTTTCCCGTTGAGCAGCCATAGTGTGTTTTCTAAACGTGTGACTCTGTTCTGTTTTGTAATTCAGTTCAAGGGTAGCGGTTTTTACATTCCCTCTATAAGTGATATCTTATGATAAGTGTCTTTTTCTGTGTGACTTATTTCACTTAGATTCGTCGTACCTAAATCCACTCATCATGTTGCTACTAGCCTTATGACGTTGATTTCATGGCTTAGTGATATTTCATTGTACATGAGGACCACTACTTCTTTATCAATTTTTCTCTTTCCTGGGATATTTAAGGTGTAACGAAGTGGAGGTTTTTGTCAACAGAGCAACCCTAAACTTTGGGGTGCCTGTGTCTTGCTGATTTTTAGTTTTCCCAATTTATACGCCCATGAGTGGAAGTGCCCATTGCTCTCTAAGCTGAGTTTTTTAGACGTTTCAGGACACACAGTACACTTCTCCAGAGTGGCTGTTGGGAATTTACATCCCGCCCACCAGCGTAACCAGGCTCCCGTTTCTCCATGGCCTGTCCTGCCTTTCTGGTTTTGACACTTTATTCAGCATGACCCTTTTGACCAATGGGAAGCGAGACTTCTTTGTAGCGCTGATTTGCCTTTCCAGGTTGCTTGGTTGGCCAAAAAGGGCGTATGCGTTTTTTCCTGAATATATTCAGGAAAAAACGCATACGCCCTTTTTGGCCAAGGGCATCATTGTCGAGGTTTTGCCGCTTTTCCTGTGCTTTAAAGGCGATGCGAATCTCCCTCCTGAAACCCGTTTCCTGCAATTCTGCCTTGCTTTCAAATCCTCTTCGTTGCCTTCCCTCAATATATTTGTGGACGAGAGTTATCATTTATAAGTCTGCAGGTTTGTGAATTGCAGTACCCCTGAGCTCCATTTTTCAACTCGCTTTCTTGGGAGCTGGCCGCAAAAGCGCAGGATTGCTTCAGGCCCTATTCTGGTCCCGGGCGGCAGGCTGAGCCTGTGGTTAATTCTTCTTCCTGATGGGAAAATAGAGTGACCTATGCCTGTCCCAACACCTAGAGCTAGTCTCTCATTGGTTCCCCCTCTTCCCGTTCATCCTCAGCACAAATTGCAACCTGTACGGAACAGGAGGTTAAAGGTGCTGATTCTCCAAGGAGGGAGATTGCTAGTAATGCGGCTGGAATGGCAAACCCGAGCACAAGGAGATAAGAAATGAGGTGCGCTTTAGAAACCTTTCCCGATCACACGGTGTACCGTCTTCTGGGTTTCTCATGCATGTTTTCGATGTAGGAAGATGCCCTTGAACCTGGAGATTTGGGACCCATGGGATGGGAACCACGCAGTATTACTTTAAAGGGTCTGCGATTGCTCACCCAACCTCACCAAACCTCTCAGCCCCAAGAGTGTCCACCCTTATGTCTCAGTCAGCTGTGAGTCTATATGTGGTCAATCCAGGTGGCATCACAGCCCCTGAACGAATTTTGTAAGAATTTCTCTCTCTTCACTGTCTTTGTTTCACGGGTTTTTATAACTAATTGATTTTTATAATGGTGTTTAGCTGCTTTTCACTGCTGTGTTTATGCTGCTTTACACCCACTTGACAAACATACAGAGAGATATCAATACATAGGTTTTAACATTCTGACTAGTCAGATAGATTGTTGGGCGGTGAATAGGGGGTGTTGAGTCCAATTCACTGAGCAAGGCGTAGGTCTTCTCTATTACCTATTGGGTTTATGGAACGGTATCTGAGCTAATTTGAAACCCTTGTTTTATGCATCACCTCACCTCACCTTTCCCGTTAAGCAGCCATAGTATGTTTTCTAAACGTGTGACTCTGTTCTGTTTTGTAATTCAGTTCAAGGGTAGCGGTTTTTACATTCCCTCTATAAGTGATATCTTACGATAAGTGTCTTTTTCTGTGTGACTTATTTCACTTAGAATCGTCGTACCTAAATCCACTCATCATGCTGCTACTAGCCTTATGACGTTGATTTCATGGCTTAGTGATATTCCATTGTACATAAGGACCACAACTTCTTTATCCATTTTTCTCTTTCCTGGGATATTTAAGGTGTAACGAAGTGGAGGTTTTTGTCAACAGAGCAGCCCTAAACTTTGGGGTGCCTGTGTCTTGCTGATTTTTAATTTTCCCAATTTATACGCCCATGAGTGGAAGTGCCCTATGCTCTCTAAGGTGAGTTTTTTAGATGTTTCAGGACACACCGTACACTTCTCCAGAGTGGCTGTTGGCAATTTACATCCCGCCCATCAGCGTAGCCAGGCTCCCGTTTCTCCATTGCCTGTTCTGCATTTCTGGTTTTGACACTTTATTCAGCATGGCCCTTTTGACCGATCGGAAGCGAGACTTCTTTGTAGCGCTGATTTGCCTTTCCAGGTTGCTTGGTTGGCTAAAAAGGGCGTATGCGTTTTTTCCTGAATATATTCAGGAAAAAACGCATACGCCCTTTTTGGCCAAGGGCATCATTGTCGAGGTTTTGCCGCTTTTCCTGTGCTTTAAAGGCGATGCGAATCTCCCTCCTGAAACCCGTTTCCTGCAATTCTGCCTTGCTTTCAAATCCTCTTCGTTACCTTCCCTCAATATATTTGTGGACGAGAGTTATCATTTATAAGTCTGCAGGTTTGTGAATTGCAGTGCCCCTGAGCTCCATTTTTCAACTCGCTTTCTTGGGAGCTGGCCGCAAAAGCGCTGGATTGCTTCAGGCCCTATTCTGGTCCCGGGCGGCAGGCTGAGCCTGTGGTTAATTCTTCTTCCTGATGGGAAAATAGAGTGACCTGTGCCTGTCCCAACACCTAGAGCTAGTCTCTCATTGGTTCCCCCTCTTCCCGTTCATCCTCAGGACAAATTGCAACCTGTACGGAACAGGAGGTTAAAGGTGCTGATTCTCCAAGGAGGGAGATTGCTAGTAAAGCGGCTGGAATGGCGAACCCGAGCACAAGGAGATGAGAAATGAGGTGCGTTTTGGAAACCTTTCCCGATCACACGGTGTACCATCTTCTGGGTTTCTCATGCATGTTTTCGATGTAGGAAGATGCCCTTGAACCTGGAGATTTGGGACCCATGGGATGGGTACCACGCAGTATTACTTTAAAGGGTCTGCGTTTCCTCACCCAACCTCACCACACCTCTCAGCCCCAAGAGTGTCCACCCTTATGTCTCAATCAGCTGTGGGTCTCGATATGGTCAATCCAGGTGGCATCACAGCCCCTGAACGAATTTTGTAAGAATTTCTCTCTCTTTCACTGTCTCTGTTTCACGGGTTTTTAAAAGTAATTGATTTTTATAATGGGGTTTAGCTGCTTTTCACTGCTGTGTTTCTGCCGCTTTACACCCACTTGACTCACTTACAGAGAGATATCAATACATAGGTTTCAAGATTCTTACTAGTCAGATATATTCTTGGGCGGTGAATAGGGGGTGTTGAGTCCAATTCACTGAGCAAGGAGTAGGCCTTGTCTATTACATATTGGGTTTATGGAACGGTATCTGAGCTAATTTGAAACCCTTGTTTTATGCATCACCCCACCTCACCTTTCCCGTTAAGCAGCCATAGTGTGTTTTCTAAACGTGTGACTCTGTTCTGTTTTGTAATTCAGTTCAAGGGTAGCGGTTTTTACATTCCCTCTATAAGTGATATCTTATGATAAGTGGCTCTTTCTGTGTGACTTATTTCACTTAGAATCGTCGTACCTAAATCCACTCATCATGCTGCTACTAGCCTTATGACGTTGATTTCATGGCGTAGTTATATTCCATTGTACATAAGGGCCACAACTTCTTTATCAATTTTTCTCTTTCCTGGGATATTTAAGGTGTAACTAAGTGGAGGTTTTTGTCAACAGAGCAGCCCTAAACTTTGGGGTGCCTGTGTCTTGCTGATTTTCAGTTTTCCCAATTTATACGCCCATGAGTGGAAGTGCCCTATGCTCTCTAAGCTGAGTTTTTTAGACGTTTCAGGACACACAGTACACTTCTTGAGAGTGGCTGTTGGCAATTTACATCCCGCCCACCAGCGTAGCCAGGCTCCCGTTTCTCCATGGCCTGTCCTACCTTTCTGGTTTTGACACTTTATTCAGCATGGCCCTTTTCACCAATGGGAAGCGAGACTTCTTTGTAGCGCTGATTTGCCTTTCCAGGTTGCTCGGTTGGCCAAAAAGGGCGTATGCGTTTTTTCCTGAATATATTCAGGAAAAAACGCATACGCCCTTTTTGGCCAAGGGCATCATTGTCGAGGTTTTGCCGCTTTTCATGTGCTTTAAAGGCGATGCGAATCTCCCTCCTGAAACCCGTTTCCTGCAATTCTACCTTGCTTTCAAATCCTCTTCGTTACTTTCCCTCAATATATTTGTGGACGAGAGTTATCATTTATAAGTCTGCAGGTTTGTGAATTGCAGTGCCCCTGAGCTCCATATTTCAACTCGCTTTCTTGGGAGCTGGCCGCAAAAGTGCAGGATTGCTTCAGGCCCTATTCTGGTCCCGGGCGGCAGGCTGAGCCTGTCGTTAATTCTTCTTCCTGATGGGAAAATAGAGTGACCTGTGCCTGTCCCAACACCTAGAGCTAGTCTCTCATTGGTTCCCCCTCTTCCCGTTCATCCTCAGGACAAATTGCAACCTGTACGGAACAGGAGGTTAAAGGTGCTGATTCTCCAAGGAGGGAGATTGCTAGTAAAGCGACTGGAATGGCGAACCCGAGCACAAGGAGATGAGAAATGAGGTGCGTTTTGGAAACCTTTCCCGATCACACGGTGTACCATCTTCTGGGTTTCTCATGCATGTTTTCGATGTAGGAAGATGCCCTTGAACCTGGAGATTTGGGACCCATGGGATGGGTACCACGCATTATTAATTAAATGGTCTGTGTTTCCTCACCCAACCTCACCAAAACTCTCAGGCCCAAGAATGTCCACCCTTATGTCTCAATCAGCTGTGGGTCTAGATATGGTCAATCCAGGAGGCATCACAGCCCCTGAACGAATTTTGTAAGAATTTCTCTCTGTTTCACTATCTTTGTTTCACGGGTTTTTAAAAGTAATTGATTTTTATAATGGGGTTTAGCTGCTTTTCACTGCAGTGTTTATGCCGCTTTACACCCACTTGACTCACTTACAGAGAGATATCAATACATAGGTTTTAAGATTCTTACTAGGCAGATATATTCTTGGGCGGTGAATAGGGGGTATTGAGTCCAATTCACTGAGCAAGGAGTAGGTCTTGTGTATTACATATTGGGTTTATGGAACGGTATCTGAGCTAATTTCAAACCCTTGTTTTATGCATCACCCCACCTCACCTTTCCCGTTGAGCAGCCATAGTGTGTTTTCTAAACGTGTGACTCTGTTCTGTTTTGTAATTCAGTTCAAGGGTAGCGGTTTTTACATTCCCTCTATAAGTGATATCTTATGATAAGTGTCTTTTTCTGTGTGACTTATTTCACTTAGATTCGTCGTACCTAAATCCACTCATCATGTTGCTACTAGCCTTATGACGTTGATTTCATGGCTTAGTGATATTTCATTGTACATGAGGACCACTACTTCTTTATCAATTTTTCTCTTTCCTGGGATATTTAAGGTGTAACGAAGTGGAGGTTTTTGTCAACAGAGCAACCCTAAACTTTGGGGTGCCTGTGTCTTGCTGATTTTTAGTTTTCCCAATTTATACGCCCATGAGTGGAAGTGCCCATTGCTCTCTAAGCTGAGTTTTTTAGACGTTTCAGGACACACAGTACACTTCTCCAGAGTGGCTGTTGGGAATTTACATCCCGCCCACCAGCGTAACCAGGCTCCCGTTTCTCCATGGCCTGTCCTGCCTTTCTGGTTTTGACACTTTATTCAGCATGACCCTTTTGACCAATGGGAAGCGAGACTTCTTTGTAGCGCTGATTTGCCTTTCCAGGTTGCTTGGTTGGCCAAAAAGGGCGTATGCGTTTTTTCCTGAATATATTCAGGAAAAAACGCATACGCCCTTTTTGGCCAAGGGCATCATTGTCGAGGTTTTGCCGCTTTTCCTGTGCTTTAAAGGCGATGCGAATCTCCCTCCTGAAACCCGTTTCCTGCAATTCTGCCTTGCTTTCAAATCCTCTTCGTTGCCTTCCCTCAATATATTTGTGGACGAGAGTTATCATTTATAAGTCTGCAGGTTTGTGAATTGCAGTACCCCTGAGCTCCATTTTTCAACTCGCTTTCTTGGGAGCTGGCCGCAAAAGCGCAGGATTGCTTCAGGCCCTATTCTGGTCCCGGGCGGCAGGCTGAGCCTGTGGTTAATTCTTCTTCCTGATGGGAAAATAGAGTGACCTATGCCTGTCCCAACACCTAGAGCTAGTCTCTCATTGGTTCCCCCTCTTCCCGTTCATCCTCAGCACAAATTGCAACCTGTACGGAACAGGAGGTTAAAGGTGCTGATTCTCCAAGGAGGGAGATTGCTAGTAATGCGGCTGGAATGGCAAACCCGAGCACAAGGAGATAAGAAATGAGGTGCGCTTTAGAAACCTTTCCCGATCACACGGTGTACCGTCTTCTGGGTTTCTCATGCATGTTTTCGATGTAGGAAGATGCCCTTGAACCTGGAGATTTGGGACCCATGGGATGGGAACCACGCAGTATTACTTTAAAGGGTCTGCGATTGCTCACCCAACCTCACCAAACCTCTCAGCCCCAAGAGTGTCCACCCTTATGTCTCAGTCAGCTGTGAGTCTATATGTGGTCAATCCAGGTGGCATCACAGCCCCTGAACGAATTTTGTAAGAATTTCTCTCTCTTCACTGTCTTTGTTTCACGGGTTTTTATAACTAATTGATTTTTATAATGGTGTTTAGCTGCTTTTCACTGCTGTGTTTATGCTGCTTTACACCCACTTGACAAACATACAGAGAGATATCAATACATAGGTTTTAACATTCTGACTAGTCAGATAGATTGTTGGGCGGTGAATAGGGGGTGTTGAGTCCAATTCACTGAGCAAGGCGTAGGTCTTCTCTATTACCTATTGGGTTTATGGAACGGTATCTGAGCTAATTTGAAACCCTTGTTTTATGCATCACCTCACCTCACCTTTCCCGTTAAGCAGCCATAGTGTGTTTTCTAAACGTGTGACTCTGTTCTGTTTTGTAATTCAGTTCAAGGGTAGCGGTTTTTACATTCCCTCTATAAGTGATATCTTACGATAAGTGTCTTTTTCTGTGTGACTTATTTCACTTAGAATCGTCGTACCTAAATCCACTCATCATGCTGCTACTAGCCTTATGACGTTGATTTCATGGCTTAGTGATATTCCATTGTACATAAGGACCACAACTTCTTTATCCATTTTTCTCTTTCCTGGGATATTTAAGGTGTAACGAAGTGGAGGTTTTTGTCAACAGAGCAGCCCTAAACTTTGGGGTGCCTGTGTCTTGCTGATTTTTAATTTTCCCAATTTATACGCCCATGAGTGGAAGTGCCCTATGCTCTCTAAGGTGAGTTTTTTAGATGTTTCAGGACACACCGTACACTTCTCCAGAGTGGCTGTTGGCAATTTACATCCCGCCCATCAGCGTAGCCAGGCTCCCGTTTCTCCATTGCCTGTTCTGCATTTCTGGTTTTGACACTTAATTCAGCATGGCCCTTTTGACCGATCGGAAGCGAGACTTCTTTGTAGCGCTGATTTGCCTTTCCAGGTTGCTTGGTTGGCTAAAAAGGGCGTATGCGTTTTTTCCTGAATATATTCAGGAAAAAACGCATACGCCCTTTTTGGCCAAGGGCATCATTGTCGAGGTTTTGCCGCTTTTCCTGTGCTTTAAAGGCGATGCGAATCTCCCTCCTGAAACCCGTTTCCTGCAATTCTGCCTTGCTTTCAAATCCTCTTCGTTACCTTCCCTCAATATATTTGTGGACGAGAGTTATCATTTATAAGTCTGCAGGTTTGTGAATTGCAGTGCCCCTGAGCTCCATTTTTCAACTCGCTTTCTTGGGAGCTGGCCGCAAAAGCGCTGGATTGCTTCAGGCCCTATTCTGGTCCCGGGCGGCAGGCTGAGCCTGTGGTTAATTCTTCTTCCTGATGGGAAAATAGAGTGACCTGTGCCTGTCCCAACACCTAGAGCTAGTCTCTCATTGGTTCCCCCTCTTCCCGTTCATCCTCAGGACAAATTGCAACCTGTACGGAACAGGAGGTTAAAGGTGCTGATTCTCCAAGGAGGGAGATTGCTAGTAAAGCGGCTGGAATGGCGAACCCGAGCACAAGGAGATGAGAAATGAGGTGCGTTTTGGAAACCTTTCCCGATCACACGGTGTACCATCTTCTGGGTTTCTCATGCATGTTTTCGATGTAGGAAGATGCCCTTGAACCTGGAGATTTGGGACCCATGGGATGGGTACCACGCAGTATTACTTTAAAGGGTCTGCGTTTCCTCACCCAACCTCACCACACCTCTCAGCCCCAAGAGTGTCCACCCTTATGTCTCAATCAGCTGTGGGTCTCGATATGGTCAATCCAGGTGGCATCACAGCCCCTGAACGAATTTTGTAAGAATTTCTCTCTCTTTCACTGTCTCTGTTTCACGGGTTTTTAAAAGTAATTGATTTTTATAATGGGGTTTAGCTGCTTTTCACTGCTGTGTTTCTGCCGCTTTACACCCACTTGACTCACTTACAGAGAGATATCAATACATAGGTTTTAAGATTCTTACTAGGCAGATATATTCTTGGGCGGTGAATAGGGGGTATTGAGTCCAATTCACTGAGCAAGGAGTAGGTCTTGTGTATTACATATTGGGTTTATGGAACGGTATCTGAGCTAATTTCAAACCCTTGTTTTATGCATCACCCCACCTCACCTTTCCCGTTGAGCAGCCATAGTGTGTTTTCTAAACGTGTGACTCTGTTCTGTTTTGTAATTCAGTTCAAGGGTAGCGGTTTTTACATTCCCTCTATAAGTGATATCTTATGATAAGTGTCTTTTTCTGTGTGACTTATTTCACTTAGATTCGTCGTACCTAAATCCACTCATCATGTTGCTACTAGCCTTATGACGTTGATTTCATGGCTTAGTGATATTTCATTGTACATGAGGACCACTACTTCTTTATCAATTTTTCTCTTTCCTGGGATATTTAAGGTGTAACGAAGTGGAGGTTTTTGTCAACAGAGCAACCCTAAACTTTGGGGTGCCTGTGTCTTGCTGATTTTTAGTTTTCCCAATTTATACGCCCATGAGTGGAAGTGCCCATTGCTCTCTAAGCTGAGTTTTTTAGACGTTTCAGGACACACAGTACACTTCTCCAGAGTGGCTGTTGGGAATTTACATCCCGCCCACCAGCGTAACCAGGCTCCCGTTTCTCCATGGCCTGTCCTGCCTTTCTGGTTTTGACACTTTATTCAGCATGACCCTTTTGACCAATGGGAAGCGAGACTTCTTTGTAGCGCTGATTTGCCTTTCCAGGTTGCTTGGTTGGCCAAAAAGGGCGTATGCGTTTTTTCCTGAATATATTCAGGAAAAAACGCATACGCCCTTTTTGGCCAAGGGCATCATTGTCGAGGTTTTGCCGCTTTTCCTGTGCTTTAAAGGCGATGCGAATCTCCCTCCTGAAACCCGTTTCCTGCAATTCTGCCTTGCTTTCAAATCCTCTTCGTTGCCTTCCCTCAATATATTTGTGGACGAGAGTTATCATTTATAAGTCTGCAGGTTTGTGAATTGCAGTACCCCTGAGCTCCATTTTTCAACTCGCTTTCTTGGGAGCTGGCCGCAAAAGCGCAAGATTGCTTCAGGCCCTATTCTGGTCCCGGGCGGCAGGCTGAGCCTGTGGTTAATTCTTCTTCCTGATGGGAAAATAGAGTGACCTATGCCTGTCCCAACACCTAGAGCTAGTCTCTCATTGGTTCCCCCTCTTCCCGTTCATCCTCAGCACAAATTGCAACCTGTACGGAACAGGAGGTTAAAGGTGCTGATTCTCCAAGGAGGGAGATTGCTAGTAATGCGGCTGGAATGGCAAACCCGAGCACAAGGAGATAAGAAATGAGGTGCGCTTTAGAAACCTTTCCCGATCACACGGTGTACCGTCTTCTGGGTTTCTCATGCATGTTTTCGATGTAGGAAGATGCCCTTGAACCTGGAGATTTGGGACCCATGGGATGGGAACCACGCAGTATTACTTTAAAGGGTCTGCGATTGCTCACCCAACCTCACCAAACCTCTCAGCCCCAAGAGTGTCCACCGTTATGTCTCAGTCAGCTGTGAGTCTATATGTGGTCAATCCAGGTGGCATCACAGCCCCTGAACGAATTTTGTAAGAATTTCTCTCTCTTCACTGTCTTTGTTTCACGGGTTTTTATAACTAATTGATTTTTATAATGGTGTTTAGCTGCTTTTCACTGCTGTGTTTATGCTGCTTTACACCCACTTGACAAACATACAGAGAGATATCAATACATAGGTTTTAACATTCTGACTAGTCAGATAGATTGTTGGGCGGTGAATAGGGGGTGTTGAGTCCAATTCACTGAGCAAGGCGTAGGTCTTCTCTATTACCTATTGGGTTTATGGAACGGTATCTGAGCTAATTTGAAACCCTTGTTTTATGCATCACCTCACCTCACCTTTCCCGTTAAGCAGCCATAGTGTGTTTTCTAAACGTGTGACTCTGTTCTGTTTTGTAATTCAGTTCAAGGGTAGCGGTTTTTACATTCCCTCTATAAGTGATATCTTACGATAAGTGTCTTTTTCTGTGTGACTTATTTCACTTAGAATCGTCGTACCTAAATCCACTCATCATGCTGCTACTAGCCTTATGACGTTGATTTCATGGCTTAGTGATATTCCATTGTACATAAGGACCACAACTTCTTTATCCATTTTTCTCTTTCCTGGGATATTTAAGGTGTAACGAAGTGGAGGTTTTTGTCAACAGAGCAGCCCTAAACTTTGGGGTGCCTGTGTCTTGCTGATTTTTAATTTTCCCAATTTATACGCCCATGAGTGGAAGTGCCCTATGCTCTCTAAGGTGAGTTTTTTAGATGTTTCAGGACACACCGTACACTTCTCCAGAGTGGCTGTTGGCAATTTACATCCCGCCCATCAGCGTAGCCAGGCTCCCGTTTCTCCATTGCCTGTTCTGCATTTCTGGTTTTGACACTTAATTCAGCATGGCCCTTTTGACCGATCGGAAGCGAGACTTCTTTGTAGCGCTGATTTGCCTTTCCAGGTTGCTTGGTTGGCTAAAAAGGGCGTATGCGTTTTTTCCTGAATATATTCAGGAAAAAACGCATACGCCCTTTTTGGCCAAGGGCATCATTGTCGAGGTTTTGCCGCTTTTCCTGTGCTTTAAAGGCGATGCGAATCTCCCTCCTGAAACCCGTTTCCTGCAATTCTGCCTTGCTTTCAAATCCTCTTCGTTACCTTCCCTCAATATATTTGTGGACGAGAGTTATCATTTATAAGTCTGCAGGTTTGTGAATTGCAGTGCCCCTGAGCTCCATTTTTCAACTCGCTTTCTTGGGAGCTGGCCGCAAAAGCGCTGGATTGCTTCAGGCCCTATTCTGGTCCCGGGCGGCAGGCTGAGCCTGTGGTTAATTCTTCTTCCTGATGGGAAAATAGAGTGACCTGTGCCTGTCCCAACACCTAGAGCTAGTCTCTCATTGGTTCCCCCTCTTCCCGTTCATCCTCAGGACAAATTGCAACCTGTACGGAACAGGAGGTTAAAGGTGCTGATTCTCCAAGGAGGGAGATTGCTAGTAAAGCGGCTGGAATGGCGAACCCGAGCACAAGGAGATGAGAAATGAGGTGCGTTTTGGAAACCTTTCCCGATCACACGGTGTACCATCTTCTGGGTTTCTCATGCATGTTTTCGATGTAGGAAGATGCCCTTGAACCTGGAGATTTGGGACCCATGGGATGGGTACCACGCAGTATTACTTTAAAGGGTCTGCGTTTCCTCACCCAACCTCACCACACCTCTCAGCCCCAAGAGTGTCCACCCTTATGTCTCAATCAGCTGTGGGTCTCGATATGGTCAATCCAGGTGGCATCACAGCCCCTGAACGAATTTTGTAAGAATTTCTCTCTCTTTCACTGTCTCTGTTTCACGGGTTTTTAAAAGTAATTGATTTTTATAATGGGGTTTAGCTGCTTTTCACTGCTGTGTTTCTGCCGCTTTACACCCACTTGACTCACTTACAGAGAGATATCAATACATAGGTTTTAAGATTCTTACTAGGCAGATATATTCTTGGGCGGTGAATAGGGGGTATTGAGTCCAATTCACTGAGCAAGGAGTAGGTCTTGTGTATTACATATTGGGTTTATGGAACGGTATCTGAGCTAATTTCAAACCCTTGTTTTATGCATCACCCCACCTCACCTTTCCCGTTGAGCAGCCATAGTGTGTTTTCTAAACGTGTGACTCTGTTCTGTTTTGTAATTCAGTTCAAGGGTAGCGGTTTTTACATTCCCTCTATAAGTGATATCTTATGATAAGTGTCTTTTTCTGTGTGACTTATTTCACTTAGATTCGTCGTACCTAAATCCACTCATCATGTTGCTACTAGCCTTATGACGTTGATTTCATGGCTTAGTGATATTTCATTGTACATGAGGACCACTACTTCTTTATCAATTTTTCTCTTTCCTGGGATATTTAAGGTGTAACGAAGTGGAGGTTTTTGTCAACAGAGCAACCCTAAACTTTGGGGTGCCTGTGTCTTGCTGATTTTTAGTTTTCCCAATTTATACGCCCATGAGTGGAAGTGCCCATTGCTCTCTAAGCTGAGTTTTTTAGACGTTTCAGGACACACAGTACACTTCTCCAGAGTGGCTGTTGGGAATTTACATCCCGCCCACCAGCGTAACCAGGCTCCCGTTTCTCCATGGCCTGTCCTGCCTTTCTGGTTTTGACACTTTATTCAGCATGACCCTTTTGACCAATGGGAAGCGAGACTTCTTTGTAGCGCTGATTTGCCTTTCCAGGTTGCTTGGTTGGCCAAAAAGGGCGTATGCGTTTTTTCCTGAATATATTCAGGAAAAAACGCATACGCCCTTTTTGGCCAAGGGCATCATTGTCGAGGTTTTGCCGCTTTTCCTGTGCTTTAAAGGCGATGCGAATCTCCCTCCTGAAACCCGTTTCCTGCAATTCTGCCTTGCTTTCAAATCCTCTTCGTTGCCTTCCCTCAATATATTTGTGGACGAGAGTTATCATTTATAAGTCTGCAGGTTTGTGAATTGCAGTACCCCTGAGCTCCATTTTTCAACTCGCTTTCTTGGGAGCTGGCCGCAAAAGCGCAAGATTGCTTCAGGCCCTATTCTGGTCCCGGGCGGCAGGCTGAGCCTGTGGTTAATTCTTCTTCCTGATGGGAAAATAGAGTGACCTATGCCTGTCCCAACACCTAGAGCTAGTCTCTCATTGGTTCCCCCTCTTCCCGTTCATCCTCAGCACAAATTGCAACCTGTACGGAACAGGAGGTTAAAGGTGCTGATTCTCCAAGGAGGGAGATTGCTAGTAATGCGGCTGGAATGGCAAACCCGAGCACAAGGAGATAAGAAATGAGGTGCGCTTTAGAAACCTTTCCCGATCACACGGTGTACCGTCTTCTGGGTTTCTCATGCATGTTTTCGATGTAGGAAGATGCCCTTGAACCTGGAGATTTGGGACCCATGGGATGGGAACCACGCAGTATTACTTTAAAGGGTCTGCGATTGCTCACCCAACCTCACCAAACCTCTCAGCCCCAAGAGTGTCCACCGTTATGTCTCAGTCAGCTGTGAGTCTATATGTGGTCAATCCAGGTGGCATCACAGCCCCTGAACGAATTTTGTAAGAATTTCTCTCTCTTCACTGTCTTTGTTTCACGGGTTTTTATAACTAATTGATTTTTATAATGGTGTTTAGCTGCTTTTCACTGCTGTGTTTATGCTGCTTTACACCCACTTGACAAACATACAGAGAGATATCAATACATAGGTTTTAACATTCTGACTAGTCAGATAGATTGTTGGGCGGTGAATAGGGGGTGTTGAGTCCAATTCACTGAGCAAGGCGTAGGTCTTCTCTATTACCTATTGGGTTTATGGAACGGTATCTGAGCTAATTTGAAACCCTTGTTTTATGCATCACCTCACCTCACCTTTCCCGTTAAGCAGCCATAGTGTGTTTTCTAAACGTGTGACTCTGTTCTGTTTTGTAATTCAGTTCAAGGGTAGCGGTTTTTACATTCCCTCTATAAGTGATATCTTACGATAAGTGTCTTTTTCTGTGTGACTTATTTCACTTAGAATCGTCGTACCTAAATCCACTCATCATGCTGCTACTAGCCTTATGACGTTGATTTCATGGCTTAGTGATATTCCATTGTACATAAGGACCACAACTTGTTTATCCATTTTTCTCTTTCCTGGGATATTTAAGGTGTAACGAAGTGGAGGTTTTTGTCAACAGAGCAGCCCTAAACTTTGGGGTGCCTGTGTCTTGCTGATTTTTAATTTTCCCAATTTATACGCCCATGAGTGGAAGTGCCCTATGCTCTCTAAGGTGAGTTTTTTAGATGTTTCAGGACACACCGTACACTTCTCCAGAGTGGCTGTTGGCAATTTACATCCCGCCCATCAGCGTAGCCAGGCTCCCGTTTCTCCATTGCCTGTTCTGCATTTCTGGTTTTGACACTTTATTCAGCATGGCCCTTTTGACCGATCGGAAGCGAGACTTCTTTGTAGCGCTGATTTGCCTTTCCAGGTTGCTTGGTTGGCTAAAAAGGGCGTATGCGTTTTTTCCTGAATATATTCAGGAAAAAACGCATACGCCCTTTTTGGCCAAGGGCATCATTGTCGAGGTTTTGCCGCTTTTCCTGTGCTTTAAAGGCGATGCGAATCTCCCTCCTGAAACCCGTTTCCTGCAATTCTGCCTTGCTTTCAAATCCTCTTCGTTACCTTCCCTCAATATATTTGTGGACGAGAGTTATCATTTATAAGTCTGCAGGTTTGTGAATTGCAGTGCCCCTGAGCTCCATTTTTCAACTCGCTTTCTTGGGAGCTGGCCGCAAAAGCGCTGGATTGCTTCAGGCCCTATTCTGGTCCCGGGCGGCAGGCTGAGCCTGTGGTTAATTCTTCTTCCTGATGGGAAAATAGAGTGACCTGTGCCTGTCCCAACACCTAGAGCTAGTCTCTCATTGGTTCCCCCTCTTCCCGTTCATCCTCAGGACAAATTGCAACCTGTACGGAACAGGAGGTTAAAGGTGCTGATTCTCCAAGGAGGGAGATTGCTAGTAAAGCGGCTGGAATGGCGAACCCGAGCACAAGGAGATGAGAAATGAGGTGCGTTTTGGAAACCTTTCCCGATCACACGGTGTACCATCTTCTGGGTTTCTCATGCATGTTTTCGATGTAGGAAGATGCCCTTGAACCTGGAGATTTGGGACCCATGGGATGGGTACCACGCAGTATTACTTTAAAGGGTCTGCGTTTCCTCACCCAACCTCACCACACCTCTCAGCCCCAAGAGTGTCCACCCTTATGTCTCAATCAGCTGTGGGTCTCGATATGGTCAATCCAGGTGGCATCACAGCCCCTGAACGAATTTTGTAAGAATTTCTCTCTCTTTCACTGTCTCTGTTTCACGGGTTTTTAAAAGTAATTGATTTTTATAATGGGGTTTAGCTGCTTTTCACTGCTGTGTTTCTGCCGCTTTACACCCACTTGACTCACTTACAGAGAGATATCAATACATAGGTTTCAAGATTCTTACTAGTCAGATATATTCTTGGGCGGTGAATAGGGGGTGTTGAGTCCAATTCACTGAGCAAGGAGTAGGCCTTGTCTATTACATATTGGGTTTATGGAACGGTATCTGAGCTAATTTGAAACCCTTGTTTTATGCATCACCCCACCTCACCTTTCCCGTTAAGCAGCCATAGTGTGTTTTCTAAACGTGTGACTCTGTTCTGTTTTGTAATTCAGTTCAAGGGTAGCGGTTTTTACATTCCCTCTATAAGTGATATCTTATGATAAGTGGCTCTTTCTGTGTGACTTATTTCACTTAGAATCGTCGTACCTAAATCCACTCATCATGCTGCTACTAGCCTTATGACGTTGATTTCATGGCGTAGTTATATTCCATTGTACATAAGGGCCACAACTTCTTTATCAATTTTTCTCTTTCCTGGGATATTTAAGGTGTAACTAAGTGGAGGTTTTTGTCAACAGAGCAGCCCTAAACTTTGGGGTGCCTGTGTCTTGCTGATTTTCAGTTTTCCCAATTTATACGCCCATGAGTGGAAGTGCCCTATGCTCTCTAAGCTGAGTTTTTTAGACGTTTCAGGACACACAGTACACTTCTTGAGAGTGGCTGTTGGCAATTTACATCCCGCCCACCAGCGTAGCCAGGCTCCCGTTTCTCCATGGCCTGTCCTACCTTTCTGGTTTTGACACTTTATTCAGCATGGCCCTTTTCACCAATGGGAAGCGAGACTTCTTTGTAGCGCTGATTTGCCTTTCCAGGTTGCTTGGTTGGCCAAAAAGGGCGTATGCGTTTTTTCCTGAATATATTCAGGAAAAAACGCATACGCCCTTTTTGGCCAAGGGCATCATTGTCGAGGTTTTGCCGCTTTTCCTGTGCTTTAAAGGCGATGCGAATCTCCCTCCTGAAACCCGTTTCCTGCAATTCTGCCTTGCTTTCAAATCCTCTTCGTTGCCTTCCCTCAATATATTTGTGGACGAGAGTTATCATTTATAAGTCTGCAGGTTTGTGAATTGCAGTACCCCTGAGCTCCATTTTTCAACTCGCTTTCTTGGGAGCTGGCCGCAAAAGCGCAAGATTGCTTCAGGCCCTATTCTGGTCCCGGGCGGCAGGCTGAGCCTGTGGTTAATTCTTCTTCCTGATGGGAAAATAGAGTGACCTATGCCTGTCCCAACACCTAGAGCTAGTCTCTCATTGGTTCCCCCTCTTCCCGTTCATCCTCAGCACAAATTGCAACCTGTACGGAACAGGAGGTTAAAGGTGCTGATTCTCCAAGGAGGGAGATTGCTAGTAATGCGGCTGGAATGGCAAACCCGAGCACAAGGAGATAAGAAATGAGGTGCGCTTTAGAAACCTTTCCCGATCACACGGTGTACCGTCTTCTGGGTTTCTCATGCATGTTTTCGATGTAGGAAGATGCCCTTGAACCTGGAGATTTGGGACCCATGGGATGGGAACCACGCAGTATTACTTTAAAGGGTCTGCGATTGCTCACCCAACCTCACCAAACCTCTCAGCCCCAAGAGTGTCCACCCTTATGTCTCAGTCAGCTGTGAGTCTATATGTGGTCAATCCAGGTGGCATCACAGCCCCTGAACGAATTTTGTAAGAATTTCTCTCTCTTCACTGTCTTTGTTTCACGGGTTTTTATAACTAATTGATTTTTATAATGGTGTTTAGCTGCTTTTCACTGCTGTGTTTATGCTGCTTTACACCCACTTGACAAACATACAGAGAGATATCAATACATAGGTTTTAACATTCTGACTAGTCAGATAGATTGTTGGGCGGTGAATAGGGGGTGTTGAGTCCAATTCACTGAGCAAGGCGTAGGTCTTCTCTATTACCTATTGGGTTTATGGAACGGTATCTGAGCTAATTTGAAACCCTTGTTTTATGCATCACCTCACCTCACCTTTCCCGTTAAGCAGCCATAGTGTGTTTTCTAAACGTGTGACTCTGTTCTGTTTTGTAATTCAGTTCAAGGGTAGCGGTTTTTACATTCCCTCTATAAGTGATATCTTACGATAAGTGTCTTTTTCTGTGTGACTTATTTCACTTAGAATCGTCGTACCTAAATCCACTCATCATGCTGCTACTAGCCTTATGACGTTGATTTCATGGCTTAGTGATATTCCATTGTACATAAGGACCACAACTTGTTTATCCATTTTTCTCTTTCCTGGGATATTTAAGGTGTAACGAAGTGGAGGTTTTTGTCAACAGAGCAGCCCTAAACTTTGGGGTGCCTGTGTCTTGCTGATTTTTAATTTTCCCAATTTATACGCCCATGAGTGGAAGTGCCCTATGCTCTCTAAGGTGAGTTTTTTAGATGTTTCAGGACACACCGTACACTTCTCCAGAGTGGCTGTTGGCAATTTACATCCCGCCCATCAGCGTAGCCAGGCTCCCGTTTCTCCATTGCCTGTTCTGCATTTCTGGTTTTGACACTTTATTCAGCATGGCCCTTTTGACCGATCGGAAGCGAGACTTCTTTGTAGCGCTGATTTGCCTTTCCAGGTTGCTTGGTTGGCTAAAAAGGGCGTATGCGTTTTTTCCTGAATATATTCAGGAAAAAACGCATACGCCCTTTTTGGCCAAGGGCATCATTGTCGAGGTTTTGCCGCTTTTCCTGTGCTTTAAAGGCGATGCGAATCTCCCTCCTGAAACCCGTTTCCTGCAATTCTGCCTTGCTTTCAAATCCTCTTCGTTACCTTCCCTCAATATATTTGTGGACGAGAGTTATCATTTATAAGTCTGCAGGTTTGTGAATTGCAGTGCCCCTGAGCTCCATTTTTCAACTCGCTTTCTTGGGAGCTGGCCGCAAAAGCGCTGGATTGCTTCAGGCCCTATTCTGGTCCCGGGCGGCAGGCTGAGCCTGTGGTTAATTCTTCTTCCTGATGGGAAAATAGAGTGACCTGTGCCTGTCCCAACACCTAGAGCTAGTCTCTCATTGGTTCCCCCTCTTCCCGTTCATCCTCAGGACAAATTGCAACCTGTACGGAACAGGAGGTTAAAGGTGCTGATTCTCCAAGGAGGGAGATTGCTAGTAAAGCGGCTGGAATGGCGAACCCGAGCACAAGGAGATGAGAAATGAGGTGCGTTTTGGAAACCTTTCCCGATCACACGGTGTACCATCTTCTGGGTTTCTCATGCATGTTTTCGATGTAGGAAGATGCCCTTGAACCTGGAGATTTGGGACCCATGGGATGGGTACCACGCAGTATTACTTTAAAGGGTCTGCGTTTCCTCACCCAACCTCACCACACCTCTCAGCCCCAAGAGTGTCCACCCTTATGTCTCAATCAGCTGTGGGTCTCGATATGGTCAATCCAGGTGGCATCACAGCCCCTGAACGAATTTTGTAAGAATTTCTCTCTCTTTCACTGTCTCTGTTTCACGGGTTTTTAAAAGTAATTGATTTTTATAATGGGGTTTAGCTGCTTTTCACTGCTGTGTTTCTGCCGCTTTACACCCACTTGACTCACTTACAGAGAGATATCAATACATAGGTTTCAAGATTCTTACTAGTCAGATATATTCTTGGGCGGTGAATAGGGGGTGTTGAGTCCAATTCACTGAGCAAGGAGTAGGCCTTGTCTATTACATATTGGGTTTATGGAACGGTATCTGAGCTAATTTGAAACCCTTGTTTTATGCATCACCCCACCTCACCTTTCCCGTTAAGCAGCCATAGTGTGTTTTCTAAACGTGTGACTCTGTTCTGTTTTGTAATTCAGTTCAAGGGTAGCGGTTTTTACATTCCCTCTATAAGTGATATCTTATGATAAGTGGCTCTTTCTGTGTGACTTATTTCACTTAGAATCGTCGTACCTAAATCCACTCATCATGCTGCTACTAGCCTTATGACGTTGATTTCATGGCGTAGTTATATTCCATTGTACATAAGGGCCACAACTTCTTTATCAATTTTTCTCTTTCCTGGGATATTTAAGGTGTAACTAAGTGGAGGTTTTTGTCAACAGAGCAGCCCTAAACTTTGGGGTGCCTGTGTCTTGCTGATTTTCAGTTTTCCCAATTTATACGCCCATGAGTGGAAGTGCCCTATGCTCTCTAAGCTGAGTTTTTTAGACGTTTCAGGACACACAGTACACTTCTTGAGAGTGGCTGTTGGCAATTTACATCCCGCCCACCAGCGTAGCCAGGCTCCCGTTTCTCCATGGCCTGTCCTACCTTTCTGGTTTTGACACTTTATTCAGCATGGCCCTTTTCACCAATGGGAAGCGAGACTTCTTTGTAGCGCTGATTTGCCTTTCCAGGTTGCTTGGTTGGCCAAAAAGGGCGTATGCGTTTTTTCCTGAATATATTCAGGAAAAAACGCATACGCCCTTTTTGGCCAAGGGCATCATTGTCGAGGTTTTGCCGCTTTTCCTGTGCTTTAAAGGCGATGCGAATCTCCCTCCTGAAACCCGTTTCCTGCAATTCTGCCTTGCTTTCAAATCCTCTTCGTTGCCTTCCCTCAATATATTTGTGGACGAGAGTTATCATTTATAAGTCTGCAGGTTTGTGAATTGCAGTACCCCTGAGCTCCATTTTTCAACTCGCTTTCTTGGGAGCTGGCCGCAAAAGCGCAAGATTGCTTCAGGCCCTATTCTGGTCCCGGGCGGCAGGCTGAGCCTGTGGTTAATTCTTCTTCCTGATGGGAAAATAGAGTGACCTATGCCTGTCCCAACACCTAGAGCTAGTCTCTCATTGGTTCCCCCTCTTCCCGTTCATCCTCAGCACAAATTGCAACCTGTACGGAACAGGAGGTTAAAGGTGCTGATTCTCCAAGGAGGGAGATTGCTAGTAATGCGGCTGGAATGGCAAACCCGAGCACAAGGAGATAAGAAATGAGGTGCGCTTTAGAAACCTTTCCCGATCACACGGTGTACCGTCTTCTGGGTTTCTCATGCATGTTTTCGATGTAGGAAGATGCCCTTGAACCTGGAGATTTGGGACCCATGGGATGGGAACCACGCAGTATTACTTTAAAGGGTCTGCGATTGCTCACCCAACCTCACCAAACCTCTCAGCCCCAAGAGTGTCCACCCTTATGTCTCAGTCAGCTGTGAGTCTATATGTGGTCAATCCAGGTGGCATCACAGCCCCTGAACGAATTTTGTAAGAATTTCTCTCTCTTCACTGTCTTTGTTTCACGGGTTTTTATAACTAATTGATTTTTATAATGGTGTTTAGCTGCTTTTCACTGCTGTGTTTATGCTGCTTTACACCCACTTGACAAACATACAGAGAGATATCAATACATAGGTTTTAACATTCTGACTAGTCAGATAGATTGTTGGGCGGTGAATAGGGGGTGTTGAGTCCAATTCACTGAGCAAGGCGTAGGTCTTCTCTATTACCTATTGGGTTTATGGAACGGTATCTGAGCTAATTTGAAACCCTTGTTTTATGCATCACCTCACCTCACCTTTCCCGTTAAGCAGCCATAGTGTGTTTTCTAAATGTGTGACTCTGTTCTGTTTTGTAATTCAGTTCAAGGGTAGCGGTTTTTACATTCCCTCTATAAGTGATATCTTACGATAAGTGTCTTTTTCTGTGTGACTTATTTCACTTAGAATCGTCGTACCTAAATCCACTCATCATGCTGCTACTAGCCTTATGACGTTGATTTCATGGCTTAGTGATATTCCATTGTACATAAGGACCACAACTTCTTTATCCATTTTTCTCTTTCCTGGGATATTTAAGGTGTAACGAAGTGGAGGTTTTTGTCAACAGAGCAGCCCTAAACTTTGGGGTGCCTGTGTCTTGCTGATTTTTAATTTTCCCAATTTATACGCCCATGAGTGGAAGTGCCCTATGCTCTCTAAGGTGAGTTTTTTAGATGTTTCAGGACACACCGTACACTTCTCCAGAGTGGCTGTTGGCAATTTACATCCCGCCCATCAGCGTAGCCAGGCTCCCGTTTCTCCATTGCCTGTTCTGCATTTCTGGTTTTGACACTTTATTCAGCATGGCCCTTTTGACCGATCGGAAGCGAGACTTCTTTGTAGCGCTGATTTGCCTTTCCAGGTTGCTTGGTTGGCTAAAAAGGGCGTATGCGTTTTTTCCTGAATATATTCAGGAAAAAACGCATACGCCCTTTTTGGCCAAGGGCATCATTGTCGAGGTTTTGCCGCTTTTCCTGTGCTTTAAAGGCGATGCGAATCTCCCTCCTGAAACCCGTTTCCTGCAATTCTGCCTTGCTTTCAAATCCTCTTCGTTACCTTCCCTCAATATATTTGTGGACGAGAGTTATCATTTATAAGTCTGCAGGTTTGTGAATTGCAGTGCCCCTGAGCTCCATTTTTCAACTCGCTTTCTTGGGAGCTGGCCGCAAAAGCGCTGGATTGCTTCAGGCCCTATTCTGGTCCCGGGCGGCAGGCTGAGCCTGTGGTTAATTCTTCTTCCTGATGGGAAAATAGAGTGACCTGTGCCTGTCCCAACACCTAGAGCTAGTCTCTCATTGGTTCCCCCTCTTCCCGTTCATCCTCAGGACAAATTGCAACCTGTACGGAACAGGAGGTTAAAGGTGCTGATTCTCCAAGGAGGGAGATTGCTAGTAAAGCGGCTGGAATGGCGAACCCGAGCACAAGGAGATGAGAAATGAGGTGCGTTTTGGAAACCTTTCCCGATCACACGGTGTACCATCTTCTGGGTTTCTCATGCATGTTTTCGATGTAGGAAGATGCCCTTGAACCTGGAGATTTGGGACCCATGGGATGGGTACCACGCAGTATTACTTTAAAGGGTCTGCGTTTCCTCACCCAACCTCACCACACCTCTCAGCCCCAAGAGTGTCCACCCTTATGTCTCAATCAGCTGTGGGTCTCGATATGGTCAATCCAGGTGGCATCACAGCCCCTGAACGAATTTTGTAAGAATTTCTCTCTCTTTCACTGTCTCTGTTTCACGGGTTTTTAAAAGTAATTGATTTTTATAATGGGGTTTAGCTGCTTTTCACTGCTGTGTTTCTGCCGCTTTACACCCACTTGACTCACTTACAGAGAGATATCAATACATAGGTTTCAAGATTCTTACTAGTCAGATATATTCTTGGGCGGTGAATAGGGGGTGTTGAGTCCAATTCACTGAGCAAGGAGTAGGCCTTGTCTATTACATATTGGGTTTATGGAACGGTATCTGAGCTAATTTGAAACCCTTGTTTTATGCATCACCCCACCTCACCTTTCCCGTTAAGCAGCCATAGTGTGTTTTCTAAACGTGTGACTCTGTTCTGTTTTGTAATTCAGTTCAAGGGTAGCGGTTTTTACATTCCCTCTATAAGTGATATCTTATGATAAGTGGCTCTTTCTGTGTGACTTATTTCACTTAGAATCGTCGTACCTAAATCCACTCATCATGCTGCTACTAGCCTTATGACGTTGATTTCATGGCGTAGTTATATTCCATTGTACATAAGGGCCACAACTTCTTTATCAATTTTTCTCTTTCCTGGGATATTTAAGGTGTAACTAAGTGGAGGTTTTTGTCAACAGAGCAGCCCTAAACTTTGGGGTGCCTGTGTCTTGCTGATTTTCAGTTTTCCCAATTTATACGCCCATGAGTGGAAGTGCCCTATGCTCTCTAAGCTGAGTTTTTTAGACGTTTCAGGACACACAGTACACTTCTTGAGAGTGGCTGTTGGCAATTTACATCCCGCCCACCAGCGTAGCCAGGCTCCCGTTTCTCCATGGCCTGTCCTACCTTTCTGGTTTTGACACTTTATTCAGCATGGCCCTTTTCACCAATGGGAAGTGAGACTTCTTTGTAGCGCTGATTTGCCTTTCCAGGTTGCTCGGTTGGCCAAAAAGGGCGTATGCGTTTTTTCCTGAATATATTCAGGAAAAAACGCATACGCCCTTTTTGGCCAAGGGCATCATTGTCGAGGTTTTGCCGCTTTTCATGTGCTTTAAAGGCGATGCGAATCTCCCTCCTGAAACCCGTTTCCTGCAATTCTACCTTGCTTTCAAATCCTCTTCGTTACTTTCCCTCAATATATTTGTGGACGAGAGTTATCATTTATAAGTCTGCAGGTTTGTGAATTGCAGTGCCCCTGAGCTCCATATTTCAACTCGCTTTCTTGGGAGCTGGCCGCAAAAGTGCAGGATTGCTTCAGGCCCTATTCTGGTCCCGGGCGGCAGGCTGAGCCTGTCGTTAATTCTTCTTCCTGATGGGAAAATAGAGTGACCTGTGCCTGTCCCAACACCTAGAGCTAGTCTCTCATTGGTTCCCCCTCTTCCCGTTCATCCTCAGGACAAATTGCAACCTGTACGGAACAGGAGGTTAAAGGTGCTGATTCTCCAAGGAGGGAGATTGCTAGTAAAGCGACTGGAATGGCGAACCCGAGCACAAGGAGATGAGAAATGAGGTGCGTTTTGGAAACCTTTCCCGATCACACGGTGTACCATCTTCTGGGTTTCTCATGCATGTTTTCGATGTAGGAAGATGCCCTTGAACCTGGAGATTTGGGACCCATGGGATGGGTACCACGCATTATTAATTAAATGGTCTGTGTTTCCTCACCCAACCTCACCAAACCTCTCAGGCCCAAGAATGTCCACCCTTATGTCTCAATCAGCTGTGGGTCTAGATATGGTCAATCCAGGAGGCATCACAGCCCCTGAACGAATTTTGTAAGAATTTCTCTCTGTTTCACTATCTTTGTTTCACGGGTTTTTAAAAGTAATTGATTTTTATAATGGGGTTTAGCTGCTTTTCACTGCAGTGTTTATGCCGCTTTACACCCACTTGACTCACTTACAGAGAGATATCAATACATAGGTTTTAAGATTCTTACTAGGCAGATATATTCTTGGGCGGTGAATAGGGGGTATTGAGTCCAATTCACTGAGCAAGGAGTAGGTCTTGTGTATTACATATTGGGTTTATGGAACGGTATCTGAGCTAATTTCAAACCCTTGTTTTATGCATCACCCCACCTCACCTTTCCCGTTGAGCAGCCATAGTGTGTTTTCTAAACGTGTGACTCTGTTCTGTTTTGTAATTCAGTTCAAGGGTAGCGGTTTTTACATTCCCTCTATAAGTGATATCTTATGATAAGTGTCTTTTTCTGTGTGACTTATTTCACTTAGATTCGTCGTACCTAAATCCACTCATCATGTTGCTACTAGCCTTATGACGTTGATTTCATGGCTTAGTGATATTTCATTGTACATGAGGACCACTACTTCTTTATCAATTTTTCTCTTTCCTGGGATATTTAAGGTGTAACGAAGTGGAGGTTTTTGTCAACAGAGCAACCCTAAACTTTGGGGTGCCTGTGTCTTGCTGATTTTTAGTTTTCCCAATTTATACGCCCATGAGTGGAAGTGCCCATTGCTCTCTAAGCTGAGTTTTTTAGACGTTTCAGGACACACAGTACACTTCTCCAGAGTGGCTGTTGGGAATTTACATCCCGCCCACCAGCGTAACCAGGCTCCCGTTTCTCCATGGCCTGTCCTGCCTTTCTGGTTTTGACACTTTATTCAGCATGACCCTTTTGACCAATGGGAAGCGAGACTTCTTTGTAGCGCTGATTTGCCTTTCCAGGTTGCTTGGTTGGCCAAAAAGGGCGTATGCGTTTTTTCCTGAATATATTCAGGAAAAAACGCATACGCCCTTTTTGGCCAAGGGCATCATTGTCGAGGTTTTGCCGCTTTTCCTGTGCTTTAAAGGCGATGCGAATCTCCCTCCTGAAACCCGTTTCCTGCAATTCTGCCTTGCTTTCAAATCCTCTTCGTTGCCTTCCCTCAATATATTTGTGGACGAGAGTTATCATTTATAAGTCTGCAGGTTTGTGAATTGCAGTACCCCTGAGCTCCATTTTTCAACTCGCTTTCTTGGGAGCTGGCCGCAAAAGCGCAGGATTGCTTCAGGCCCTATTCTGGTCCCGGGCGGCAGGCTGAGCCTGTGGTTAATTCTTCTTCCTGATGGGAAAATAGAGTGACCTATGCCTGTCCCAACACTTAGAGCTAGTCTCTCATTGGTTCCCCCTCTTCCCGTTCATCCTCAGCACAAATTGCAACCTGTACGGAACAGGAGGTTAAAGGTGCTGATTCTCCAAGGAGGGAGATTGCTAGTAATGCGGCTGGAATGGCAAACCCGAGCACAAGGAGATAAGAAATGAGGTGCGCTTTAGAAACCTTTCCCGATCACACGGTGTACCGTCTTCTGGGTTTCTCATGCATGTTTTCGATGTAGGAAGATGCCCTTGAACCTGGAGATTTGGGACCCATGGGATGGGAACCACGCAGTATTACTTTAAAGGGTCTGCGATTGCTCACCCAACCTCACCAAACCTCTCAGCCCCAAGAGTGTCCACCCTTATGTCTCAGTCAGCTGTGAGTCTATATGTGGTCAATCCAGGTGGCATCACAGCCCCTGAACGAATTTTGTAAGAATTTCTCTCTCTTCACTGTCTTTGTTTCACGGGTTTTTATAACTAATTGATTTTTATAATGGTGTTTAGCTGCTTTTCACTGCTGTGTTTATGCTGCTTTACACCCACTTGACAAACATACAGAGAGATATCAATACATAGGTTTTAACATTCTGACTAGTCAGATAGATTGTTGGGCGGTGAATAGGGGGTGTTGAGTCCAATTCACTGAGCAAGGCGTAGGTCTTCTCTATTACCTATTGGGTTTATGGAACGGTATCTGAGCTAATTTGAAACCCTTGTTTTATGCATCACCTCACCTCACCTTTCCCGTTAAGCAGCCATAGTGTGTTTTCTAAACGTGTGACTCTGTTCTGTTTTGTAATTCAGTTCAAGGGTAGCGGTTTTTACATTCCCTCTATAAGTGATATCTTACGATAAGTGTCTTTTTCTGTGTGACTTATTTCACTTAGAATCGTCGTACCTAAATCCACTCATCATGCTGCTACTAGCCTTATGACGTTGATTTCATGGCTTAGTGATATTCCATTGTACATAAGGACCACAACTTCTTTATCCATTTTTCTCTTTCCTGGGATATTTAAGGTGTAACGAAGTGGAGGTTTTTGTCAACAGAGCAGCCCTAAACTTTGGGGTGCCTGTGTCTTGCTGATTTTTAATTTTCCCAATTTATACGCCCATGAGTGGAAGTGCCCTATGCTCTCTAAGGTGAGTTTTTTAGATGTTTCAGGACACACCGTACACTTCTCCAGAGTGGCTGTTGGCAATTTACATCCCGCCCATCAGCGTAGCCAGGCTCCCGTTTCTCCATTGCCTGTTCTGCATTTCTGGTTTTGACACTTTATTCAGCATGGCCCTTTTGACCGATCGGAAGCGAGACTTCTTTGTAGCGCTGATTTGCCTTTCCAGGTTGCTTGGTTGGCTAAAAAGGGCGTATGCGTTTTTTCCTGAATATATTCAGGAAAAAACGCATACGCCCTTTTTGGCCAAGGGCATCATTGTCGAGGTTTTGCCGCTTTTCCTGTGCTTTAAAGGCGATGCGAATCTCCCTCCTGAAACCCGTTTCCTGCAATTCTGCCTTGCTTTCAAATCCTCTTCGTTACCTTCCCTCAATATATTTGTGGACGAGAGTTATCATTTATAAGTCTGCAGGTTTGTGAATTGCAGTGCCCCTGAGCTCCATTTTTCAACTCGCTTTCTTGGGAGCTGGCCGCAAAAGCGCTGGATTGCTTCAGGCCCTATTCTGGTCCCGGGCGGCAGGCTGAGCCTGTGGTTAATTCTTCTTCCTGATGGGAAAATAGAGTGACCTGTGCCTGTCCCAACACCTAGAGCTAGTCTCTCATTGGTTCCCCCTCTTCCCGTTCATCCTCAGGACAAATTGCAACCTGTACGGAACAGGAGGTTAAAGGTGCTGATTCTCCAAGGAGGGAGATTGCTAGTAAAGCGGCTGGAATGGCGAACCCGAGCACAAGGAGATGAGAAATGAGGTGCGTTTTGGAAACCTTTCCCGATCACACGGTGTACCATCTTCTGGGTTTCTCATGCATGTTTTCGATGTAGGAAGATGCCCTTGAACCTGGAGATTTGGGACCCATGGGATGGGTACCACGCAGTATTACTTTAAAGGGTCTGCGTTTCCTCACCCAACCTCACCACACCTCTCAGCCCCAAGAGTGTCCACCCTTATGTCTCAATCAGCTGTGGGTCTCGATATGGTCAATCCAGGTGGCATCACAGCCCCTGAACGAATTTTGTAAGAATTTCTCTCTCTTTCACTGTCTCTGTTTCACGGGTTTTTAAAAGTAATTGATTTTTATAATGGGGTTTAGCTGCTTTTCACTGCTGTGTTTCTGCCGCTTTACACCCACTTGACTCACTTACAGAGAGATATCAATACATAGGTTTCAAGATTCTTACTAGTCAGATATATTCTTGGGCGGTGAATAGGGGGTGTTGAGTCCAATTCACTGAGCAAGGAGTAGGCCTTGTCTATTACATATTGGGTTTATGGAACGGTATCTGAGCTAATTTGAAACCCTTGTTTTATGCATCACCCCACCTCACCTTTCCCGTTAAGCAGCCATAGTGTGTTTTCTAAACGTGTGACTCTGTTCTGTTTTGTAATTCAGTTCAAGGGTAGCGGTTTTTACATTCCCTCTATAAGTGATATCTTATGATAAGTGGCTCTTTCTGTGTGACTTATTTCACTTAGAATCGTCGTACCTAAATCCACTCATCATGCTGCTACTAGCCTTATGACGTTGATTTCATGGCGTAGTTATATTCCATTGTACATAAGGGCCACAACTTCTTTATCAATTTTTCTCTTTCCTGGGATATTTAAGGTGTAACTAAGTGGAGGTTTTTGTCAACAGAGCAGCCCTAAACTTTGGGGTGCCTGTGTCTTGCTGATTTTCAGTTTTCCCAATTTATACGCCCATGAGTGGAAGTGCCCTATGCTCTCTAAGCTGAGTTTTTTAGACGTTTCAGGACACACAGTACACTTCTTGAGAGTGGCTGTTGGCAATTTACATCCCGCCCACCAGCGTAGCCAGGCTCCCGTTTCTCCATGGCCTGTCCTACCTTTCTGGTTTTGACACTTTATTCAGCATGGCCCTTTTCACCAATGGGAAGCGAGACTTCTTTGTAGCGCTGATTTGCCTTTCCAGGTTGCTCGGTTGGCCAAAAAGGGCGTATGCGTTTTTTCCTGAATATATTCAGGAAAAAACGCATACGCCCTTTTTGGCCAAGGGCATCATTGTCGAGGTTTTGCCGCTTTTCATGTGCTTTAAAGGCGATGCGAATCTCCCTCCTGAAACCCGTTTCCTGCAATTCTACCTTGCTTTCAAATCCTCTTCGTTACTTTCCCTCAATATATTTGTGGACGAGAGTTATCATTTATAAGTCTGCAGGTTTGTGAATTGCAGTGCCCCTGAGCTCCATATTTCAACTCGCTTTCTTGGGAGCTGGCCGCAAAAGTGCAGGATTGCTTCAGGCCCTATTCTGGTCCCGGGCGGCAGGCTGAGCCTGTCGTTAATTCTTCTTCCTGATGGGAAAATAGAGTGACCTGTGCCTGTCCCAACACCTAGAGCTAGTCTCTCATTGGTTCCCCCTCTTCCCGTTCATCCTCAGGACAAATTGCAACCTGTACGGAACAGGAGGTTAAAGGTGCTGATTCTCCAAGGAGGGAGATTGCTAGTAAAGCGACTGGAATGGCGAACCCGAGCACAAGGAGATGAGAAATGAGGTGCGTTTTGGAAACCTTTCCCGATCACACGGTGTACCATCTTCTGGGTTTCTCATGCATGTTTTCGATGTAGGAAGATGCCCTTGAACCTGGAGATTTGGGACCCATGGGATGGGTACCACGCATTATTAATTAAATGGTCTGTGTTTCCTCACCCAACCTCACCAAACCTCTCAGGCCCAAGAATGTCCACCCTTATGTCTCAATCAGCTGTGGGTCTAGATATGGTCAATCCAGGAGGCATCACAGCCCCTGAACGAATTTTGTAAGAATTTCTCTCTGTTTCACTATCTTTGTTTCACGGGTTTTTAAAAGTAATTGATTTTTATAATGGGGTTTAGCTGCTTTTCACTGCAGTGTTTATGCCGCTTTACACCCACTTGACTCACTTACAGAGAGATATCAATACATAGGTTTTAAGATTCTTACTAGGCAGATATATTCTTGGGCGGTGAATAGGGGGTATTGAGTCCAATTCACTGAGCAAGGAGTAGGTCTTGTGTATTACATATTGGGTTTATGGAACGGTATCTGAGCTAATTTCAAACCCTTGTTTTATGCATCACCCCACCTCACCTTTCCCGTTGAGCAGCCATAGTGTGTTTTCTAAACGTGTGACTCTGTTCTGTTTTGTAATTCAGTTCAAGGGTAGCGGTTTTTACATTCCCTCTATAAGTGATATCTTATGATAAGTGTCTTTTTCTGTGTGACTTATTTCACTTAGATTCGTCGTACCTAAATCCACTCATCATGTTGCTACTAGCCTTATGACGTTGATTTCATGGCTTAGTGATATTTCATTGTACATGAGGACCACTACTTCTTTATCAATTTTTCTCTTTCCTGGGATATTTAAGGTGTAACGAAGTGGAGGTTTTTGTCAACAGAGCAACCCTAAACTTTGGGGTGCCTGTGTCTTGCTGATTTTTAGTTTTCCCAATTTATACGCCCATGAGTGGAAGTGCCCATTGCTCTCTAAGCTGAGTTTTTTAGACGTTTCAGGACACACAGTACACTTCTCCAGAGTGGCTGTTGGGAATTTACATCCCGCCCACCAGCGTAACCAGGCTCCCGTTTCTCCATGGCCTGTCCTGCCTTTCTGGTTTTGACACTTTATTCAGCATGACCCTTTTGACCAATGGGAAGCGAGACTTCTTTGTAGCGCTGATTTGCCTTTCCAGGTTGCTTGGTTGGCCAAAAAGGGCGTATGCGTTTTTTTGAATATATTCAGGAAAAAACGCATACGCCCTTTTTGGCCAAGGGCATCATTGTCGAGGTTTTGCCGCTTTTCCTGTGCTTTAAAGGCGATGCGAATCTCCCTCCTGAAACCCGTTTCCTGCAATTCTGCCTTGCTTTCAAATCCTCTTCGTTGCCTTCCCTCAATATATTTGTGGACGAGAGTTATCATTTATAAGTCTGCAGGTTTGTGAATTGCAGTACCCCTGAGCTCCATTTTTCAACTCGCTTTCTTGGGAGCTGGCCGCAAAAGCGCAGGATTGCTTCAGGCCCTATTCTGGTCCCGGGCGGCAGGCTGAGCCTGTGGTTAATTCTTCTTCCTGATGGGAAAATAGAGTGACCTATGCCTGTCCCAACACCTAGAGCTAGTCTCTCATTGGTTCCCCCTCTTCCCGTTCATCCTCAGCACAAATTGCAACCTGTACGGAACAGGAGGTTAAAGGTGCTGATTCTCCAAGGAGGGAGATTGCTAGTAATGCGGCTGGAATGGCAAACCCGAGCACAAGGAGATAAGAAATGAGGTGCGCTTTAGAAACCTTTCCCGATCACACGGTGTACCGTCTTCTGGGTTTCTCATGCATGTTTTCGATGTAGGAAGATGCCCTTGAACCTGGAGATTTGGGACCCATGGGATGGGAACCACGCAGTATTACTTTAAAGGGTCTGCGATTGCTCACCCAACCTCACCAAACCTCTCAGCCCCAAGAGTGTCCACCCTTATGTCTCAGTCAGCTGTGAGTCTATATGTGGTCAATCCAGGTGGCATCACAGCCCCTGAACGAATTTTGTAAGAATTTCTCTCTCTTCACTGTCTTTGTTTCACGGGTTTTTATAACTAATTGATTTTTATAATGGTGTTTAGCTGCTTTTCACTGCTGTGTTTATGCTGCTTTACACCCACTTGACAAACATACAGAGAGATATCAATACATAGGTTTTAACATTCTGACTAGTCAGATAGATTGTTGGGCGGTGAATAGGGGGTGTTGAGTCCAATTCACTGAGCAAGGCGTAGGTCTTCTCTATTACCTATTGGGTTTATGGAACGGTATCTGAGCTAATTTGAAACCCTTGTTTTATGCATCACCTCACCTCACCTTTCCCGTTAAGCAGCCATAGTGTGTTTTCTAAACGTGTGACTCTGTTCTGTTTTGTAATTCAGTTCAAGGGTAGCGGTTTTTACATTCCCTCTATAAGTGATATCTTACGATAAGTGTCTTTTTCTGTGTGACTTATTTCACTTAGAATCGTCGTACCTAAATCCACTCATCATGCTGCTACTAGCCTTATGACGTTGATTTCATGGCTTAGTGATATTCCATTGTACATAAGGACCACAACTTGTTTATCCATTTTTCTCTTTCCTGGGATATTTAAGGTGTAACGAAGTGGAGGTTTTTGTCAACAGAGCAGCCCTAAACTTTGGGGTGCCTGTGTCTTGCTGATTTTTAATTTTCCCAATTTATACGCCCATGAGTGGAAGTGCCCTATGCTCTCTAAGGTGAGTTTTTTAGATGTTTCAGGACACACCGTACACTTCTCCAGAGTGGCTGTTGGCAATTTACATCCCGCCCATCAGCGTAGGCAGGCTCCCGTTTCTCCATTGCCTGTTCTGCATTTCTGGTTTTGACACTTTATTCAGCATGGCCCTTTTGACCGATCGGAAGCGAGACTTCTTTGTAGCGCTGATTTGCCTTTCCAGGTTGCTTGGTTGGCTAAAAAGGGCGTATGCGTTTTTTCCTGAATATATTCAGGAAAAAACGCATACGCCCTTTTTGGCCAAGGGCATCATTGTCGAGGTTTTGCCGCTTTTCCTGTGCTTTAAAGGCGATGCGAATCTCCCTCCTGAAACCCGTTTCCTGCAATTCTGCCTTGCTTTCAAATCCTCTTCGTTACCTTCCCTCAATATATTTGTGGACGAGAGTTATCATTTATAAGTCTGCAGGTTTGTGAATTGCAGTGCCCCTGAGCTCCATTTTTCAACTCGCTTTCTTGGGAGCTGGCCGCAAAAGCGCTGGATTGCTTCAGGCCCTATTCTGGTCCCGGGCGGCAGGCTGAGCCTGTGGTTAATTCTTCTTCCTGATGGGAAAATAGAGTGACCTGTGCCTGTCCCAACACCTAGAGCTAGTCTCTCATTGGTTCCCCCTCTTCCCGTTCATCCTCAGGACAAATTGCAACCTGTACGGAACAGGAGGTTAAAGGTGCTGATTCTCCAAGGAGGGAGATTGCTAGTAAAGCGGCTGGAATGGCGAACCCGAGCACAAGGAGATGAGAAATGAGGTGCGTTTTGGAAACCTTTCCCGATCACACGGTGTACCATCTTCTGGGTTTCTCATGCATGTTTTCGATGTAGGAAGATGCCCTTGAACCTGGAGATTTGGGACCCATGGGATGGGTACCACGCAGTATTACTTTAAAGGGTCTGCGTTTCCTCACCCAACCTCACCACACCTCTCAGCCCCAAGAGTGTCCACCCTTATGTCTCAATCAGCTGTGGGTCTCGATATGGTCAATCCAGGTGGCATCACAGCCCCTGAACGAATTTTGTAAGAATTTCTCTCTCTTTCACTGTCTCTGTTTCACGGGTTTTTAAAAGTAATTGATTTTTATAATGGGGTTTAGCTGCTTTTCACTGCTGTGTTTCTGCCGCTTTACACCCACTTGACTCACTTACAGAGAGATATCAATACATAGGTTTCAAGATTCTTACTAGTCAGATATATTCTTGGGCGGTGAATAGGGGGTGTTGAGTCCAATTCACTGAGCAAGGAGTAGGCCTTGTCTATTACATATTGGGTTTATGGAACGGTATCTGAGCTAATTTGAAACCCTTGTTTTATGCATCACCCCACCTCACCTTTCCCGTTAAGCAGCCATAGTGTGTTTTCTAAACGTGTGACTCTGTTCTGTTTTGTAATTCAGTTCAAGGGTAGCGGTTTTTACATTCCCTCTATAAGTGATATCTTATGATAAGTGGCTCTTTCTGTGTGACTTATTTCACTTAGAATCGTCGTACCTAAATCCACTCATCATGCTGCTACTAGCCTTATGACGTTGATTTCATGGCGTAGTTATATTCCATTGTACATAAGGGCCACAACTTCTTTATCAATTTTTCTCTTTCCTGGGATATTTAAGGTGTAACTAAGTGGAGGTTTTTGTCAACAGAGCAGCCCTAAACTTTGGGGTGCCTGTGTCTTGCTGATTTTCAGTTTTCCCAATTTATACGCCCATGAGTGGAAGTGCCCTATGCTCTCTAAGCTGAGTTTTTTAGACGTTTCAGGACACACAGTACACTTCTTGAGAGTGGCTGTTGGCAATTTACATCCCGCCCACCAGCGTAGCCAGGCTCCCGTTTCTCCATGGCCTGTCCTACCTTTCTGGTTTTGACACTTTATTCAGCATGGCCCTTTTCACCAATGGGAAGCGAGACTTCTTTGTAGCGCTGATTTGCCTTTCCAGGTTGCTCGGTTGGCCAAAAAGGGCGTATGCGTTTTTTCCTGAATATATTCAGGAAAAAACGCATACGCCCTTTTTGGCCAAGGGCATCATTGTCGAGGTTTTGCCGCTTTTCATGTGCTTTAAAGGCGATGCGAATCTCCCTCCTGAAACCCGTTTCCTGCAATTCTACCTTGCTTTCAAATCCTCTTCGTTACTTTCCCTCAATATATTTGTGGACGAGAGTTATCATTTATAAGTCTGCAGGTTTGTGAATTGCAGTGCCCCTGAGCTCCATATTTCAACTCGCTTTCTTGGGAGCTGGCCGCAAAAGTGCAGGATTGCTTCAGGCCCTATTCTGGTCCCGGGCGGCAGGCTGAGCCTGTCGTTAATTCTTCTTCCTGATGGGAAAATAGAGTGACCTGTGCCTGTCCCAACACCTAGAGCTAGTCTCTCATTGGTTCCCCCTCTTCCCGTTCATCCTCAGGACAAATTGCAACCTGTACGGAACAGGAGGTTAAAGGTGCTGATTCTCCAAGGAGGGAGATTGCTAGTAAAGCGACTGGAATGGCGAACCCGAGCACAAGGAGATGAGAAATGAGGTGCGTTTTGGAAACCTTTCCCGATCACACGGTGTACCATCTTCTGGGTTTCTCATGCATGTTTTCGATGTAGGAAGATGCCCTTGAACCTGGAGATTTGGGACCCATGGGATGGGTACCACGCATTATTAATTAAATGGTCTGTGTTTCCTCACCCAACCTCACCAAACCTCTCAGGCCCAAGAATGTCCACCCTTATGTCTCAATCAGCTGTGGGTCTAGATATGGTCAATCCAGGAGGCATCACAGCCCCTGAACGAATTTTGTAAGAATTTCTCTCTGTTTCACTATCTTTGTTTCACGGGTTTTTAAAAGTAATTGATTTTTATAATGGGGTTTAGCTGCTTTTCACTGCAGTGTTTATGCCGCTTTACACCCACTTGACTCACTTACAGAGAGATATCAATACATAGGTTTTAAGATTCTTACTAGGCAGATATATTCTTGGGCGGTGAATAGGGGGTATTGAGTCCAATTCACTGAGCAAGGAGTAGGTCTTGTGTATTACATATTGGGTTTATGGAACGGTATCTGAGCTAATTTCAAACCCTTGTTTTATGCATCACCCCACCTCACCTTTCCCGTTGAGCAGCCATAGTGTGTTTTCTAAACGTGTGACTCTGTTCTGTTTTGTAATTCAGTTCAAGGGTAGCGGTTTTTACATTCCCTCTATAAGTGATATCTTATGATAAGTGTCTTTTTCTGTGTGACTTATTTCACTTAGATTCGTCGTACCTAAATCCACTCATCATGTTGCTACTAGCCTTATGACGTTGATTTCATGGCTTAGTGATATTTCATTGTACATGAGGACCACTACTTCTTTATCAATTTTTCTCTTTCCTGGGATATTTAAGGTGTAACGAAGTGGAGGTTTTTGTCAACAGAGCAACCCTAAACTTTGGGGTGCCTGTGTCTTGCTGATTTTTAGTTTTCCCAATTTATACGCCCATGAGTGGAAGTGCCCATTGCTCTCTAAGCTGAGTTTTTTAGACGTTTCAGGACACACAGTACACTTCTCCAGAGTGGCTGTTGGGAATTTACATCCCGCCCACCAGCGTAACCAGGCTCCCGTTTCTCCATGGCCTGTCCTGCCTTTCTGGTTTTGACACTTTATTCAGCATGACCCTTTTGACCAATGGGAAGCGAGACTTCTTTGTAGCGCTGATTTGCCTTTCCAGGTTGCTTGGTTGGCCAAAAAGGGCGTATGCGTTTTTTCCTGAATATATTCAGGAAAAAACGCATACGCCCTTTTTGGCCAAGGGCATCATTGTCGAGGTTTTGCCGCTTTTCCTGTGCTTTAAAGGCGATGCGAATCTCCCTCCTGAAACCCGTTTCCTGCAATTCTGCCTTGCTTTCAAATCCTCTTCGTTGCCTTCCCTCAATATATTTGTGGACGAGAGTTATCATTTATAAGTCTGCAGGTTTGTGAATTGCAGTACCCCTGAGCTCCATTTTTCAACTCGCTTTCTTGGGAGCTGGCCGCAAAAGCGCAGGATTGCTTCAGGCCCTATTCTGGTCCCGGGCGGCAGGCTGAGCCTGTGGTTAATTCTTCTTCCTGATGGGAAAATAGAGTGACCTATGCCTGTCCCAACACCTAGAGCTAGTCTCTCATTGGTTCCCCCTCTTCCCGTTCATCCTCAGCACAAATTGCAACCTGTACGGAACAGGAGGTTAAAGGTGCTGATTCTCCAAGGAGGGAGATTGCTAGTAATGCGGCTGGAATGGCAAACCCGAGCACAAGGAGATAAGAAATGAGGTGCGCTTTAGAAACCTTTCCCGATCACACGGTGTACCGTCTTCTGGGTTTCTCATGCATGTTTTCGATGTAGGAAGATGCCCTTGAACCTGGAGATTTGGGACCCATGGGATGGGAACCACGCAGTATTACTTTAAAGGGTCTGCGATTGCTCACCCAACCTCACCAAACCTCTCAGCCCCAAGAGTGTCCACCCTTATGTCTCAGTCAGCTGTGAGTCTATATGTGGTCAATCCAGGTGGCATCACAGCCCCTGAACGAATTTTGTAAGAATTTCTCTCTCTTCACTGTCTTTGTTTCACGGGTTTTTATAACTAATTGATTTTTATAATGGTGTTTAGCTGCTTTTCACTGCTGTGTTTATGCTGCTTTACACCCACTTGACAAACATACAGAGAGATATCAATACATAGGTTTTAACATTCTGACTAGTCAGATAGATTGTTGGGCGGTGAATAGGGGGTGTTGAGTCCAATTCACTGAGCAAGGCGTAGGTCTTCTCTATTACCTATTGGGTTTATGGAACGGTATCTGAGCTAATTTGAAACCCTTGTTTTATGCATCACCTCACCTCACCTTTCCCGTTAAGCAGCCATAGTGTGTTTTCTAAACGTGTGACTCTGTTCTGTTTTGTAATTCAGTTCAAGGGTAGCGGTTTTTACATTCCCTCTATAAGTGATATCTTACGATAAGTGTCTTTTTCTGTGTGACTTATTTCACTTAGAATCGTCGTACCTAAATCCACTCATCATGCTGCTACTAGCCTTATGACGTTGATTTCATGGCTTAGTGATATTCCATTGTACATAAGGACCACAACTTGTTTATCCATTTTTCTCTTTCCTGGGATATTTAAGGTGTAACGAAGTGGAGGTTTTTGTCAACAGAGCAGCCCTAAACTTTGGGGTGCCTGTGTCTTGCTGATTTTTAATTTTCCCAATTTATACGCCCATGAGTGGAAGTGCCCTATGCTCTCTAAGGTGAGTTTTTTAGATGTTTCAGGACACACCGTACACTTCTCCAGAGTGGCTGTTGGCAATTTACATCCCGCCCATCAGCGTAGCCAGGCTCCCGTTTCTCCATTGCCTGTTCTGCATTTCTGGTTTTGACACTTTATTCAGCATGGCCCTTTTGACCGATCGGAAGCGAGACTTCTTTGTAGCGCTGATTTGCCTTTCCAGGTTGCTTGGTTGGCTAAAAAGGGCGTATGCGTTTTTTCCTGAATATATTCAGGAAAAAACGCATACGCCCTTTTTGGCCAAGGGCATCATTGTCGAGGTTTTGCCGCTTTTCCTGTGCTTTAAAGGCGATGCGAATCTCCCTCCTGAAACCCGTTTCCTGCAATTCTGCCTTGCTTTCAAATCCTCTTCGTTACCTTCCCTCAATATATTTGTGGACGAGAGTTATCATTTATAAGTCTGCAGGTTTGTGAATTGCAGTGCCCCTGAGCTCCATTTTTCAACTCGCTTTCTTGGGAGCTGGCCGCAAAAGCGCTGGATTGCTTCAGGCCCTATTCTGGTCCCGGGCGGCAGGCTGAGCCTGTGGTTAATTCTTCTTCCTGATGGGAAAATAGAGTGACCTGTGCCTGTCCCAACACCTAGAGCTAGTCTCTCATTGGTTCCCCCTCTTCCCGTTCATCCTCAGGACAAATTGCAACCTGTACGGAACAGGAGGTTAAAGGTGCTGATTCTCCAAGGAGGGAGATTGCTAGTAAAGCGGCTGGAATGGCGAACCCGAGCACAAGGAGATGAGAAATGAGGTGCGTTTTGGAAACCTTTCCCGATCACACGGTGTACCATCTTCTGGGTTTCTCATGCATGTTTTCGATGTAGGAAGATGCCCTTGAACCTGGAGATTTGGGACCCATGGGATGGGTACCACGCAGTATTACTTTAAAGGGTCTGCGTTTCCTCACCCAACCTCACCACACCTCTCAGCCCCAAGAGTGTCCACCCTTATGTCTCAATCAGCTGTGGGTCTCGATATGGTCAATCCAGGTGGCATCACAGCCCCTGAACGAATTTTGTAAGAATTTCTCTCTCTTTCACTGTCTCTGTTTCACGGGTTTTTAAAAGTAATTGATTTTTATAATGGGGTTTAGCTGCTTTTCACTGCTGTGTTTCTGCCGCTTTACACCCACTTGACTCACTTACAGAGAGATATCAATACATAGGTTTCAAGATTCTTACTAGTCAGATATATTCTTGGGCGGTGAATAGGGGGTGTTGAGTCCAATTCACTGAGCAAGGAGTAGGCCTTGTCTATTACATATTGGGTTTATGGAACGGTATCTGAGCTAATTTGAAACCCTTGTTTTATGCATCACCCCACCTCACCTTTCCCGTTAAGCAGCCATAGTGTGTTTTCTAAACGTGTGACTCTGTTCTGTTTTGTAATTCAGTTCAAGGGTAGCGGTTTTTACATTCCCTCTATAAGTGATATCTTATGATAAGTGGCTCTTTCTGTGTGACTTATTTCACTTAGAATCGTCGTACCTAAATCCACTCATCATGCTGCTACTAGCCTTATGACGTTGATTTCATGGCGTAGTTATATTCCATTGTACATAAGGGCCACAACTTCTTTATCAATTTTTCTCTTTCCTGGGATATTTAAGGTGTAACTAAGTGGAGGTTTTTGTCAACAGAGCAGCCCTAAACTTTGGGGTGCCTGTGTCTTGCTGATTTTCAGTTTTCCCAATTTATACGCCCATGAGTGGAAGTGCCCTATGCTCTCTAAGCTGAGTTTTTTAGACGTTTCAGGACACACAGTACACTTCTTGAGAGTGGCTGTTGGCAATTTACATCCCGCCCACCAGCGTAGCCAGGCTCCCGTTTCTCCATGGCCTGTCCTACCTTTCTGGTTTTGACACTTTATTCAGCATGGCCCTTTTCACCAATGGGAAGCGAGACTTCTTTGTAGCGCTGATTTGCCTTTCCAGGTTGCTCGGTTGGCCAAAAAGGGCGTATGCGTTTTTTCCTGAATATATTCAGGAAAAAACGCATACGCCCTTTTTGGCCAAGGGCATCATTGTCGAGGTTTTGCCGCTTTTCATGTGCTTTAAAGGCGATGCGAATCTCCCTCCTGAAACCCGTTTCCTGCAATTCTACCTTGCTTTCAAATCCTCTTCGTTACTTTCCCTCAATATATTTGTGGACGAGAGTTATCATTTATAAGTCTGCAGGTTTGTGAATTGCAGTGCCCCTGAGCTCCATATTTCAACTCGCTTTCTTGGGAGCTGGCCGCAAAAGTGCAGGATTGCTTCAGGCCCTATTCTGGTCCCGGGCGGCAGGCTGAGCCTGTCGTTAATTCTTCTTCCTGATGGGAAAATAGAGTGACCTGTGCCTGTCCCAACACCTAGAGCTAGTCTCTCATTGGTTCCCCCTCTTCCCGTTCGTCCTCAGGACAAATTGCAACCTATACGGAACAGGAGGTTAAAGGTGCTGATTCTCCAAGGAGGGAGATTGCTAGTAAAGCAGCTGGAATGGCGAACCCGAGCACAAGGAGATGAAAATGAGGTGCGTTTTGGAAACCTTTCCCGATCACACAGTGTACCATCTTCTGGGTTTCTCATGCATGTTTTCGATGTAGGAAGATGCCCTTGAACCTGGAGATTTGGGACCCATGGGATGGGTACCACGCATTATTAATTAAATGGTCTGTGTTTCCTCACCCAACCTCACCAAACCTCTCAGGCCCAAGAATGTCCACCCTTATGTCTCAATCAGCTGTGGGTCTAGATATGGTCAATCCAGGAGGCATCACAGCCCCTGAACGAATTTTGTAAGAATTTCTCTCTGTTTCACTATCTTTGTTTCACGGGTTTTTAAAAGTAATTGATTTTTATAATGGGGTTTAGCTGCTTTTCACTGCAGTGTTTATGCCGCTTTACACCCACTTGACTCACTTACAGAGAGATATCAATACATAGGTTTTAAGATTCTTACTAGGCAGATATATTCTTGGGCGGTGAATAGGGGGTATTGAGTCCAATTCACTGAGCAAGGAGTAGGTCTTGTGTATTACATATTGGGTTTATGGAACGGTATCTGAGCTAATTTCAAACCCTTGTTTTATGCATCACCCCACCTCACCTTTCCCGTTGAGCAGCCATAGTGTGTTTTCTAAACGTGTGACTCTGTTCTGTTTTGTAATTCAGTTCAAGGGTAGCGGTTTTTACATTCCCTCTATAAGTGATATCTTATGATAAGTGTCTTTTTCTGTGTGACTTATTTCACTTAGATTCGTCGTACCTAAATCCACTCATCATGTTGCTACTAGCCTTATGACGTTGATTTCATGGCTTAGTGATATTTCATTGTACATGAGGACCACTACTTCTTTATCAATTTTTCTCTTTCCTGGGATATTTAAGGTGTAACGAAGTGGAGGTTTTTGTCAACAGAGCAACCCTAAACTTTGGGGTGCCTGTGTCTTGCTGATTTTTAGTTTTCCCAATTTATACGCCCATGAGTGGAAGTGCCCATTGCTCTCTAAGCTGAGTTTTTTAGACGTTTCAGGACACACAGTACACTTCTCCAGAGTGGCTGTTGGGAATTTACATCCCGCCCACCAGCGTAACCAGGCTCCCGTTTCTCCATGGCCTGTCCTGCCTTTCTGGTTTTGACACTTTATTCAGCATGACCCTTTTGACCAATGGGAAGCGAGACTTCTTTGTAGCGCTGATTTGCCTTTCCAGGTTGCTTGGTTGGCCAAAAAGGGCGTATGCGTTTTTTCCTGAATATATTCAGGAAAAAACGCATACGCCCTTTTTGGCCAAGGGCATCATTGTCGAGGTTTTGCCGCTTTTCCTGTGCTTTAAAGGCGATGCGAATCTCCCTCCTGAAACCCGTTTCCTGCAATTCTGCCTTGCTTTCAAATCCTCTTCGTTGCCTTCCCTCAATATATTTGTGGACGAGAGTTATCATTTATAAGTCTGCAGGTTTGTGAATTGCAGTACCCCTGAGCTCCATTTTTCAACTCGCTTTCTTGGGAGCTGGCCGCAAAAGCGCAGGATTGCTTCAGGCCCTATTCTGGTCCCGGGCGGCAGGCTGAGCCTGTGGTTAATTCTTCTTCCTGATGGGAAAATAGAGTGACCTATGCCTGTCCCAACACCTAGAGCTAGTCTCTCATTGGTTCCCCCTCTTCCCGTTCATCCTCAGCACAAATTGCAACCTGTACGGAACAGGAGGTTAAAGGTGCTGATTCTCCAAGGAGGGAGATTGCTAGTAATGCGGCTGGAATGGCAAACCCGAGCACAAGGAGATAAGAAATGAGGTGCGCTTTAGAAACCTTTCCCGATCACACGGTGTACCGTCTTCTGGGTTTCTCATGCATGTTTTCGATGTAGGAAGATGCCCTTGAACCTGGAGATTTGGGACCCATGGGATGGGAACCACGCAGTATTACTTTAAAGGGTCTGCGATTGCTCACCCAACCTCACCAAACCTCTCAGCCCCAAGAGTGTCCACCCTTATGTCTCAGTCAGCTGTGAGTCTATATGTGGTCAATCCAGGTGGCATCACAGCCCCTGAACGAATTTTGTAAGAATTTCTCTCTCTTCACTGTCTTTGTTTCACGGGTTTTTATAACTAATTGATTTTTATAATGGTGTTTAGCTGCTTTTCACTGCTGTGTTTATGCTGCTTTACACCCACTTGACAAACATACAGAGAGATATCAATACATAGGTTTTAACATTCTGACTAGTCAGATAGATTGTTGGGCGGTGAATAGGGGGTGTTGAGTCCAATTCACTGAGCAAGGCGTAGGTCTTCTCTATTACCTATTGGGTTTATGGAACGGTATCTGAGCTAATTTGAAACCCTTGTTTTATGCATCACCTCACCTCACCTTTCCCGTTAAGCAGCCATAGTGTGTTTTCTAAACGTGTGACTCTGTTCTGTTTTGTAATTCAGTTCAAGGGTAGCGGTTTTTACATTCCCTCTATAAGTGATATCTTACGATAAGTGTCTTTTTCTGTGTGACTTATTTCACTTAGAATCGTCGTACCTAAATCCACTCATCATGCTGCTACTAGCCTTATGACGTTGATTTCATGGCTTAGTGATATTCCATTGTACATAAGGACCACAACTTCTTTATCCATTTTTCTCTTTCCTGGGATATTTAAGGTGTAACGAAGTGGAGGTTTTTGTCAACAGAGCAGCCCTAAACTTTGGGGTGCCTGTGTCTTGCTGATTTTTAATTTTCCCAATTTATACGCCCATGAGTGGAAGTGCCCTATGCTCTCTAAGGTGAGTTTTTTAGATGTTTCAGGACACACCGTACACTTCTCCAGAGTGGCTGTTGGCAATTTACATCCCGCCCATCAGCGTAGCCAGGCTCCCGTTTCTCCATTGCCTGTTCTGCATTTCTGGTTTTGACACTTTATTCAGCATGGCCCTTTTGACCGATCGGAAGCGAGACTTCTTTGTAGCGCTGATTTGCCTTTCCAGGTTGCTTGGTTGGCTAAAAAGGGCGTATGCGTTTTTTCCTGAATATATTCAGGAAAAAACGCATACGCCCTTTTTGGCCAAGGGCATCATTGTCGAGGTTTTGCCGCTTTTCCTGTGCTTTAAAGGCGATGCGAATCTCCCTCCTGAAACCCGTTTCCTGCAATTCTGCCTTGCTTTCAAATCCTCTTCGTTACCTTCCCTCAATATATTTGTGGACGAGAGTTATCATTTATAAGTCTGCAGGTTTGTGAATTGCAGTGCCCCTGAGCTCCATTTTTCAACTCGCTTTCTTGGGAGCTGGCCGCAAAAGCGCTGGATTGCTTCAGGCCCTATTCTGGTCCCGGGCGGCAGGCTGAGCCTGTGGTTAATTCTTCTTCCTGATGGGAAAATAGAGTGACCTGTGCCTGTCCCAACACCTAGAGCTAGTCTCTCATTGGTTCCCCCTCTTCCCGTTCATCCTCAGGACAAATTGCAACCTGTACGGAACAGGAGGTTAAAGGTGCTGATTCTCCAAGGAGGGAGATTGCTAGTAAAGCGGCTGGAATGGCGAACCCGAGCACAAGGAGATGAGAAATGAGGTGCGTTTTGGAAACCTTTCCCGATCACACGGTGTACCATCTTCTGGGTTTCTCATGCATGTTTTCGATGTAGGAAGATGCCCTTGAACCTGGAGATTTGGGACCCATGGGATGGGTACCACGCAGTATTACTTTAAAGGGTCTGCGTTTCCTCACCCAACCTCACCACACCTCTCAGCCCCAAGAGTGTCCACCCTTATGTCTCAATCAGCTGTGGGTCTCGATATGGTCAATCCAGGTGGCATCACAGCCCCTGAACGAATTTTGTAAGAATTTCTCTCTCTTTCACTGTCTCTGTTTCACGGGTTTTTAAAAGTAATTGATTTTTATAATGGGGTTTAGCTGCTTTTCACTGCTGTGTTTCTGCCGCTTTACACCCACTTGACTCACTTACAGAGAGATATCAATACATAGGTTTCAAGATTCTTACTAGTCAGATATATTCTTGGGCGGTGAATAGGGGGTGTTGAGTCCAATTCACTGAGCAAGGAGTAGGCCTTGTCTATTACATATTGGGTTTATGGAACGGTATCTGAGCTAATTTGAAACCCTTGTTTTATGCATCACCCCACCTCACCTTTCCCGTTAAGCAGCCATAGTGTGTTTTCTAAACGTGTGACTCTGTTCTGTTTTGTAATTCAGTTCAAGGGTAGCGGTTTTTACATTCCCTCTATAAGTGATATCTTATGATAAGTGGCTCTTTCTGTGTGACTTATTTCACTTAGAATCGTCGTACCTAAATCCACTCATCATGCTGCTACTAGCCTTATGACGTTGATTTCATGGCGTAGTTATATTCCATTGTACATAAGGGCCACAACTTCTTTATCAATTTTTCTCTTTCCTGGGATATTTAAGGTGTAACTAAGTGGAGGTTTTTGTCAACAGAGCAGCCCTAAACTTTGGGGTGCCTGTGTCTTGCTGATTTTCAGTTTTCCCAATTTATACGCCCATGAGTGGAAGTGCCCTATGCTCTCTAAGCTGAGTTTTTTAGACGTTTCAGGACACACAGTACACTTCTTGAGAGTGGCTGTTGGCAATTTACATCCCGCCCACCAGCGTAGCCAGGCTCCCGTTTCTCCATGGCCTGTCCTACCTTTCTGGTTTTGACACTTTATTCAGCATGGCCCTTTTCACCAATGGGAAGCGAGACTTCTTTGTAGCGCTGATTTGCCTTTCCAGGTTGCTCGGTTGGCCAAAAAGGGCGTATGCGTTTTTTCCTGAATATATTCAGGAAAAAACGCATACGCCCTTTTTGGCCAAGGGCATCATTGTCGAGGTTTTGCCGCTTTTCATGTGCTTTAAAGGCGATGCGAATCTCCCTCCTGAAACCCGTTTCCTGCAATTCTACCTTGCTTTCAAATCCTCTTCGTTACTTTCCCTCAATATATTTGTGGACGAGAGTTATCATTTATAAGTCTGCAGGTTTGTGAATTGCAGTGCCCCTGAGCTCCATATTTCAACTCGCTTTCTTGGGAGCTGGCCGCAAAAGTGCAGGATTGCTTCAGGCCCTATTCTGGTCCCGGGCGGCAGGCTGAGCCTGTCGTTAATTCTTCTTCCTGATGGGAAAATAGAGTGACCTGTGCCTGTCCCAACACCTAGAGCTAGTCTCTCATTGGTTCCCCCTCTTCCCGTTCGTCCTCAGGACAAATTGCAACCTATACGGAACAGGAGGTTAAAGGTGCTGATTCTCCAAGGAGGGAGATTGCTAGTAAAGCAGCTGGAATGGCGAACCCGAGCACAAGGAGATGAAAATGAGGTGCGTTTTGGAAACCTTTCCCGATCACACAGTGTACCATCTTCTGGGTTTCTCATGCATGTTTTCGATGTAGGAAGATGCCCTTGAACCTGGAGATTTGGGACCCATGGGATGGGTACCACGCATTATTAATTAAATGGTCTGTGTTTCCTCACCCAACCTCACCAAACCTCTCAGGCCCAAGAATGTCCACCCTTATGTCTCAATCAGCTGTGGGTCTAGATATGGTCAATCCAGGAGGCATCACAGCCCCTGAACGAATTTTGTAAGAATTTCTCTCTGTTTCACTATCTTTGTTTCACGGGTTTTTAAAAGTAATTGATTTTTATAATGGGGTTTAGCTGCTTTTCACTGCAGTGTTTATGCCGCTTTACACCCACTTGACTCACTTACAGAGAGATATCAATACATAGGTTTTAAGATTCTTACTAGGCAGATATATTCTTGGGCGGTGAATAGGGGGTATTGAGTCCAATTCACTGAGCAAGGAGTAGGTCTTGTGTATTACATATTGGGTTTATGGAACGGTATCTGAGCTAATTTCAAACCCTTGTTTTATGCATCACCCCACCTCACCTTTCCCGTTGAGCAGCCATAGTGTGTTTTCTAAACGTGTGACTCTGTTCTGTTTTGTAATTCAGTTCAAGGGTAGCGGTTTTTACATTCCCTCTATAAGTGATATCTTATGATAAGTGTCTTTTTCTGTGTGACTTATTTCACTTAGATTCGTCGTACCTAAATCCACTCATCATGTTGCTACTAGCCTTATGACGTTGATTTCATGGCTTAGTGATATTTCATTGTACATGAGGACCACTACTTCTTTATCAATTTTTCTCTTTCCTGGGATATTTAAGGTGTAACGAAGTGGAGGTTTTTGTCAACAGAGCAACCCTAAACTTTGGGGTGCCTGTGTCTTGCTGATTTTTAGTTTTCCCAATTTATACGCCCATGAGTGGAAGTGCCCATTGCTCTCTAAGCTGAGTTTTTTAGACGTTTCAGGACACACAGTACACTTCTCCAGAGTGGCTGTTGGGAATTTACATCCCGCCCACCAGCGTAACCAGGCTCCCGTTTCTCCATGGCCTGTCCTGCCTTTCTGGTTTTGACACTTTATTCAGCATGACCCTTTTGACCAATGGGAAGCGAGACTTCTTTGTAGCGCTGATTTGCCTTTCCAGGTTGCTTGGTTGGCCAAAAAGGGCGTATGCGTTTTTTCCTGAATATATTCAGGAAAAAACGCATACGCCCTTTTTGGCCAAGGGCATCATTGTCGAGGTTTTGCCGCTTTTCCTGTGCTTTAAAGGCGATGCGAATCTCCCTCCTGAAACCCGTTTCCTGCAATTCTGCCTTGCTTTCAAATCCTCTTCGTTGCCTTCCCTCAATATATTTGTGGACGAGAGTTATCATTTATAAGTCTGCAGGTTTGTGAATTGCAGTACCCCTGAGCTCCATTTTTCAACTCGCTTTCTTGGGAGCTGGCCGCAAAAGCGCAGGATTGCTTCAGGCCCTATTCTGGTCCCGGGCGGCAGGCTGAGCCTGTGGTTAATTCTTCTTCCTGATGGGAAAATAGAGTGACCTATGCCTGTCCCAACACCTAGAGCTAGTCTCTCATTGGTTCCCCCTCTTCCCGTTCATCCTCAGCACAAATTGCAACCTGTACGGAACAGGAGGTTAAAGGTGCTGATTCTCCAAGGAGGGAGATTGCTAGTAATGCGGCTGGAATGGCAAACCCGAGCACAAGGAGATAAGAAATGAGGTGCGCTTTAGAAACCTTTCCCGATCACACGGTGTACCGTCTTCTGGGTTTCTCATGCATGTTTTCGATGTAGGAAGATGCCCTTGAAGCTGGAGATTTGGGACCCATGGGATGGGAACCACGCAGTATTACTTTAAAGGGTCTGCGATTGCTCACCCAACCTCACCAAACCTCTCAGCCCCAAGAGTGTCCACCCTTATGTCTCAGTCAGCTGTGAGTCTATATGTGGTCAATCCAGGTGGCATCACAGCCCCTGAACGAATTTTGTAAGAATTTCTCTCTCTTCACTGTCTTTGTTTCACGGGTTTTTATAACTAATTGATTTTTATAATGGTGTTTAGCTGCTTTTCACTGCTGTGTTTATGCTGCTTTACACCCACTTGACAAACATACAGAGAGATATCAATACATAGGTTTTAACATTCTGACTAGTCAGATAGATAGTTGGGCGGTGAATAGGGGGTGTTGAGTCCAATTCACTGAGCAAGGCGTAGGTCTTCTCTATTACCTATTGGGTTTATGGAACGGTATCTGAGCTAATTTGAAACCCTTGTTTTATGCATCACCTCACCTCACCTTTCCCGTTAAGCAGCCATAGTGTGTTTTCTAAACGTGTGACTCTGTTCTGTTTTGTAATTCAGTTCAAGGGTAGCGGTTTTTACATTCCCTCTATAAGTGATATCTTACGATAAGTGTCTTTTTCTGTGTGACTTATTTCACTTAGAATCGTCGTACCTAAATCCACTCATCATGCTGCTACTAGCCTTATGACGTTGATTTCATGGCTTAGTGATATTCCATTGTACATAAGGACCACAACTTCTTTATCCATTTTTCTCTTTCCTGGGATATTTAAGGTGTAACGAAGTGGAGGTTTTTGTCAACAGAGCAGCCCTAAACTTTGGGGTGCCTGTGTCTTGCTGATTTTTAATTTTCCCAATTTATACGCCCATGAGTGGAAGTGCCCTATGCTCTCTAAGGTGAGTTTTTTAGATGTTTCAGGACACACCGTACACTTCTCCAGAGTGGCTGTTGGCAATTTACATCCCGCCCATCAGCGTAGCCAGGCTCCCGTTTCTCCATTGCCTGTTCTGCATTTCTGGTTTTGACACTTTATTCAGCATGGCCCTTTTGACCGATCGGAAGCGAGACTTCTTTGTAGCGCTGATTTGCCTTTCCAGGTTGCTTGGTTGGCTAAAAAGGGCGTATGCGTTTTTTCCTGAATATATTCAGGAAAAAACGCATACGCCCTTTTTGGCCAAGGGCATCATTGTCGAGGTTGTGCCGCTTTTCCTGTGCTTTAAAGGCGATGCGAATCTCCCTCCTGAAACCCGTTTCCTGCAATTCTGCCTTGCTTTCAAATCCTCTTCGTTACCTTCCCTCAATATATTTGTGGACGAGAGTTATCATTTATAAGTCTGCAGGTTTGTGAATTGCAGTGCCCCTGAGCTCCATTTTTCAACTCGCTTTCTTGGGAGCTGGCCGCAAAAGCGCTGGATTGCTTCAGGCCCTATTCTGGTCCCGGGCGGCAGGCTGAGCCTGTGGTTAATTCTTCTTCCTGATGGGAAAATAGAGTGACCTGTGCCTGTCCCAACACCTAGAGCTAGTCTCTCATTGGTTCCCCCTCTTCCCGTTCATCCTCAGGACAAATTGCAACCTGTACGGAACAGGAGGTTAAAGGTGCTGATTCTCCAAGGAGGGAGATTGCTAGTAAAGCGGCTGGAATGGCGAACCCGAGCACAAGGAGATGAGAAATGAGGTGCGTTTTGGAAACCTTTCCCGATCACACGGTGTACCATCTTCTGGGTTTCTCATGCATGTTTTCGATGTAGGAAGATGCCCTTGAACCTGGAGATTTGGGACCCATGGGATGGGTACCACGCAGTATTACTTTAAAGGGTCTGCGTTTCCTCACCCAACCTCACCACACCTCTCAGCCCCAAGAGTGTCCACCCTTATGTCTCAATCAGCTGTGGGTCTCGATATGGTCAATCCAGGTGGCATCACAGCCCCTGAACGAATTTTGTAAGAATTTCTCTCTCTTTCACTGTCTCTGTTTCACGGGTTTTTAAAAGTAATTGATTTTTATAATGGGGTTTAGCTGCTTTTCACTGCTGTGTTTCTGCCGCTTTACACCCACTTGACTCACTTACAGAGAGATATCAATACATAGGTTTCAAGATTCTTACTAGTCAGATATATTCTTGGGCGGTGAATAGGGGGTGTTGAGTCCAATTCACTGAGCAAGGAGTAGGCCTTGTCTATTACATATTGGGTTTATGGAACGGTATCTGAGCTAATTTGAAACCCTTGTTTTATGCATCACCCCACCTCACCTTTCCCGTTAAGCAGCCATAGTGTGTTTTCTAAACGTGTGACTCTGTTCTGTTTTGTAATTCAGTTCAAGGGTAGCGGTTTTTACATTCCCTCTATAAGTGATATCTTATGATAAGTGGCTCTTTCTGTGTGACTTATTTCACTTAGAATCGTCGTACCTAAATCCACTCATCATGCTGCTACTAGCCTTATGACGTTGATTTCATGGCGTAGTTATATTCCATTGTACATAAGGGCCACAACTTCTTTATCAATTTTTCTCTTTCCTGGGATATTTAAGGTGTAACTAAGTGGAGGTTTTTGTCAACAGAGCAGCCCTAAACTTTGGGGTGCCTGTGTCTTGCTGATTTTCAGTTTTCCCAATTTATACGCCCATGAGTGGAAGTGCCCTATGCTCTCTAAGCTGAGTTTTTTAGACGTTTCAGGACACACAGTACACTTCTTGAGAGTGGCTGTTGGCAATTTACATCCCGCCCACCAGCGTAGCCAGGCTCCCGTTTCTCCATGACCTGTCCTACCTTTCTGGTTTTGACACTTTATTCAGCATGGCCCTTTTCACCAATGGGAAGCGAGACTTCTTTGTAGCGCTGATTTGCCTTTCCAGGTTGCTCGGTTGGCCAAAAAGGGCGTATGCGTTTTTTCCTGAATATATTCAGGAAAAAACGCATACGCCCTTTTTGGCCAAGGGCATCATTGTCGAGGTTTTGCCGCTTTTCATGTGCTTTAAAGGCGATGCGAATCTCCCTCCTGAAACCCGTTTCCTGCAATTCTACCTTGCTTTCAAATCCTCTTCGTTACTTTCCCTCAATATATTTGTGGACGAGAGTTATCATTTATAAGTCTGCAGGTTTGTGAATTGCAGTGCCCCTGAGCTCCATATTTCAACTCGCTTTCTTGGGAGCTGGCCGCAAAAGTGCAGGATTGCTTCAGGCCCTATTCTGGTCCCGGGCGGCAGGCTGAGCCTGTCGTTAATTCTTCTTCCTGATGGGAAAATAGAGTGACCTGTGCCTGTCCCAACACCTAGAGCTAGTCTCTCATTGGTTCCCCCTCTTCCCGTTCGTCCTCAGGACAAATTGCAACCTATACGGAACAGGAGGTTAAAGGTGCTGATTCTCCAAGGAGGGAGATTGCTAGTAAAGCAGCTGGAATGGCGAACCCGAGCACAAGGAGATGAAAATGAGGTGCGTTTTGGAAACCTTTCCCGATCACACAGTGTACCATCTTCTGGGTTTCTCATGCATGTTTTCGATGTAGGAAGATGCCCTTGAACCTGGAGATTTGGGACCCATGGGATGGGTACCACGCATTATTAATTAAATGGTCTGTGTTTCCTCACCCAACCTCACCAAACCTCTCAGGCCCAAGAATGTCCACCCTTATGTCTCAATCAGCTGTGGGTCTAGATATGGTCAATCCAGGAGGCATCACAGCCCCTGAACGAATTTTGTAAGAATTTCTCTCTGTTTCACTATCTTTGTTTCACGGGTTTTTAAAAGTAATTGATTTTTATACTGGGGTTTAGCTGCTTTTCACTGCAGTGTTTATGCCGCTTTACACCCACTTGACTCACTTACAGAGAGATATCAATACATAGGTTTTAAGATTCTTACTAGGCAGATATATTCTTGGGCGGTGAATAGGGGGTATTGAGTCCAATTCACTGAGCAAGGAGTAGGTCTTGTGTATTACATATTGGGTTTATGGAACGGTATCTGAGCTAATTTCAAACCCTTGTTTTATGCATCACCCCACCTCACCTTTCCCGTTGAGCAGCCATAGTGTGTTTTCTAAACGTGTGACTCTGTTCTGTTTTGTAATTCAGTTCAAGGGTAGCGGTTTTTACATTCCCTCTATAAGTGATATCTTATGATAAGTGTCTTTTTCTGTGTGACTTATTTCACTTAGATTCGTCGTACCTAAATCCACTCATCATGTTGCTACTAGCCTTATGACGTTGATTTCATGGCTTAGTGATATTTCATTGTACATGAGGACCACTACTTCTTTATCAATTTTTCTCTTTCCTGGGATATTTAAGGTGTAACGAAGTGGAGGTTTTTGTCAACAGAGCAACCCTAAACTTTGGGGTGCCTGTGTCTTGCTGATTTTTAGTTTTCCCAATTTATACGCCCATGAGTGGAAGTGCCCATTGCTCTCTAAGCTGAGTTTTTTAGACGTTTCAGGACACACAGTACACTTCTCCAGAGTGGCTGTTGGGAATTTACATCCCGCCCACCAGCGTAACCAGGCTCCCGTTTCTCCATGGCCTGTCCTGCCTTTCTGGTTTTGACACTTTATTCAGCATGACCCTTTTGACCAATGGGAAGCGAGACTTCTTTGTAGCGCTGATTTGCCTTTCCAGGTTGCTTGGTTGGCCAAAAAGGGCGTATGCGTTTTTTCCTGAATATATTCAGGAAAAAACGCATACGCCCTTTTTGGCCAAGGGCATCATTGTCGAGGTTTTGCCGCTTTTCCTGTGCTTTAAAGGCGATGCGAATCTCCCTCCTGAAACCCGTTTCCTGCAATTCTGCCTTGCTTTCAAATCCTCTTCGTTGCCTTCCCTCAATATATTTGTGGACGAGAGTTATCATTTATAAGTCTGCAGGTTTGTGAATTGCAGTACCCCTGAGCTCCATTTTTCAACTCGCTTTCTTGGGAGCTGGCCGCAAAAGCGCAGGATTGCTTCAGGCCCTATTCTGGTCCCGGGCGGCAGGCTGAGCCTGTGGTTAATTCTTCTTCCTGATGGGAAAATAGAGTGACCTATGCCTGTCCCAACACCTAGAGCTAGTCTCTCATTGGTTCCCCCTCTTCCCGTTCATCCTCAGCACAAATTGCAACCTGTACGGAACAGGAGGTTAAAGGTGCTGATTCTCCAAGGAGGGAGATTGCTAGTAATGCGGCTGGAATGGCAAACCCGAGCACAAGGAGATAAGAAATGAGGTGCGCTTTAGAAACCTTTCCCGATCACACGGTGTACCGTCTTCTGGGTTTCTCATGCATGTTTTCGATGTAGGAAGATGCCCTTGAACCTGGAGATTTGGGACCCATGGGATGGGAACCACGCAGTATTACTTTAAAGGGTCTGCGATTGCTCACCCAACCTCACCAAACCTCTCAGCCCCAAGAGTGTCCACCCTTATGTCTCAGTCAGCTGTGAGTCTATATGTGGTCAATCCAGGTGGCATCACAGCCCCTGAACGAATTTTGTAAGAATTTCTCTCTCTTCACTGTCTTTGTTTCACGGGTTTTTATAACTAATTGATTTTTATAATGGTGTTTAGCTGCTTTTCACTGCTGTGTTTATGCTGCTTTACACCCACTTGACAAACATACAGAGAGATATCAATACATAGGTTTTAACATTCTGACTAGTCAGATAGATTGTTGGGCGGTGAATAGGGGGTGTTGAGTCCAATTCACTGAGCAAGGCGTAGGTCTTCTCTATTACCTATTGGGTTTATGGAACGGTATCTGAGCTAATTTGAAACCCTTGTTTTATGCATCACCTCGCCTCACCTTTCCCGTTAAGCAGCCATAGTGTGTTTTCTAAACGTGTGACTCTGTTCTGTTTTGTAATTCAGTTCAAGGGTAGCGGTTTTTACATTCCCTCTATAAGTGATATCTTACGATAAGTGTCTTTTTCTGTGTGACTTATTTCACTTAGAATCGTCGTACCTAAATCCACTCATCATGCTGCTACTAGCCTTATGACGTTGATTTCATGGCTTAGTGATATTCCATTGTACATAAGGACCACAACTTCTTTATCCATTTTTCTCTTTCCTGGGATATTTAAGGTGTAACGAAGTGGAGGTTTTTGTCAACAGAGCAGCCCTAAACTTTGGGGTGCCTGTGTCTTGCTGATTTTTAATTTTCCCAATTTATACGCCCATGAGTGGAAGTGCCCTATGCTCTCTAAGGTGAGTTTTTTAGATGTTTCAGGACACACCGTACACTTCTCCAGAGTGGCTGTTGGCAATTTACATCCCGCCCATCAGCGTAGCCAGGCTCCCGTTTCTCCATTGCCTGTTCTGCATTTCTGGTTTTGACACTTTATTCAGCATGGCCCTTTTGACCGATCGGAAGCGAGACTTCTTTGTAGCGCTGATTTGCCTTTCCAGGTTGCTTGGTTGGCTAAAAAGGGCGTATGCGTTTTTTCCTGAATATATTCAGGAAAAAACGCATACGCCCTTTTTGGCCAAGGGCATCATTGTCGAGGTTTTGCCGCTTTTCCTGTGCTTTAAAGGCGATGCGAATCTCCCTCCTGAAACCCGTTTCCTGCAATTCTGCCTTGCTTTCAAATCCTCTTCGTTACCTTCCCTCAATATATTTGTGGACGAGAGTTATCATTTATAAGTCTGCAGGTTTGTGAATTGCAGTGCCCCTGAGCTCCATTTTTCAACTCGCTTTCTTGGGAGCTGGCCACAAAAGCGCTGGATTGCTTCAGGCCCTATTCTGGTCCCGGGCGGCAGGCTGAGCCTGTGGTTAATTCTTCTTCCTGATGGGAAAATAGAGTGACCTGTGCCTGTCCCAACACCTAGAGCTAGTCTCTCATTGGTTCCCCCTCTTCCCGTTCATCCTCAGGACAAATTGCAACCTGTACGGAACAGGAGGTTAAAGGTGCTGATTCTCCAAGGAGGGAGATTGCTAGTAAAGCGGCTGGAATGGCGAACCCGAGCACAAGGAGATGAGAAATGAGGTGCGTTTTGGAAACCTTTCCCGATCACACGGTGTACCATCTTCTGGGTTTCTCATGCATGTTTTCGATGTAGGAAGATGCCCTTGAACCTGGAGATTTGGGACCCATGGGATGGGTACCACGCAGTATTACTTTAAAGGGTCTGCGTTTCCTCACCCAACCTCACCACACCTCTCAGCCCCAAGAGTGTCCACCCTTATGTCTCAATCAGCTGTGGGTCTCGATATGGTCAATCCAGGTGGCATCACAGCCCCTGAACGAATTTTGTAAGAATTTCTCTCTCTTTCACTGTCTCTGTTTCACGGGTTTTTAAAAGTAATTGATTTTTATAATGGGGTTTAGCTGCTTTTCACTGCTGTGTTTCTGCCGCTTTACACCCACTTGACTCACTTACAGAGAGATATCAATACATAGGTTTCAAGATTCTTACTAGTCAGATATATTCTTGGGCGGTGAATAGGGGGTGTTGAGTCCAATTCACTGAGCAAGGAGTAGGCCTTGTCTATTACATATTGGGTTTATGGAACGGTATCTGAGCTAATTTGAAACCCTTGTTTTATGCATCACCCCACCTCACCTTTCCCGTTAAGCAGCCATAGTGTGTTTTCTAAACGTGTGACTCTGTTCTGTTTTGTAATTCAGTTCAAGGGTAGCGGTTTTTACATTCCCTCTATAAGTGATATCTTATGATAAGTGGCTCTTTCTGTGTGACTTATTTCACTTAGAATCGTCGTACCTAAATCCACTCATCATGCTGCTACTAGCCTTATGACGTTGATTTCATGGCGTAGTTATATTCCATTGTACATAAGGGCCACAACTTCTTTATCAATTTTTCTCTTTCCTGGGATATTTAAGGTGTAACTAAGTGGAGGTTTTTGTCAACAGAGCAGCCCTAAACTTTGGGGTGCCTGTGTCTTGCTGATTTTCAGTTTTCCCAATTTATACGCCCATGAGTGGAAGTGCCCTATGCTCTCTAAGCTGAGTTTTTTAGACGTTTCAGGACACACAGTACACTTCTTGAGAGTGGCTGTTGGCAATTTACATCCCGCCCACCAGCGTAGCCAGGCTCCCGTTTCTCCATGGCCTGTCCTACCTTTCTGGTTTTGACACTTTATTCAGCATGGCCCTTTTCACCAATGGGAAGCGAGACTTCTTTGTAGCGCTGATTTGCCTTTCCAGGTTGCTCGGTTGGCCAAAAAGGGCGTATGCGTTTTTTCCTGAATATATTCAGGAAAAAACGCATACGCCCTTTTTGGCCAAGGGCATCATTGTCGAGGTTTTGCCGCTTTTCATGTGCTTTAAAGGCGATGCGAATCTCCCTCCTGAAACCCGTTTCCTGCAATTCTACCTTGCTTTCAAATCCTCTTCGTTACTTTCCCTCAATATATTTGTGGACGAGAGTTATCATTTATAAGTCTGCAGGTTTGTGAATTGCAGTGCCCCTGAGCTCCATATTTCAACTCGCTTTCTTGGGAGCTGGCCGCAAAAGTGCAGGATTGCTTCAGGCCCTATTCTGGTCCCGGGCGGCAGGCTGAGCCTGTCGTTAATTCTTCTTCCTGATGGGAAAATAGAGTGACCTGTGCCTGTCCCAACACCTAGAGCTAGTCTCTCATTGGTTCCCCCTCTTCCCGTTCGTCCTCAGGACAAATTGCAACCTATACGGAACAGGAGGTTAAAGGTGCTGATTCTCCAAGGAGGGAGATTGCTAGTAAAGCAGCTGGAATGGCTAACCCGAGCACAAGGAGATGAAAATGAGGTGCGTTTTGGAAACCTTTCCCGATCACACAGTGTACCATCTTCTGGGTTTCTCATGCATGTTTTCGATGTAGGAAGATGCCCTTGAACCTGGAGATTTGGGACCCATGGGATGGGTACCACGCATTATTAATTAAAGGGTCTGTGTTTCCTCACCCAACCTCACCAAACCTCTCAGGCCCAAGAATGTCCACCCTTATGTCTCAATCAGCTGTGGGTCTAGATATGGTCAATCCAGGAGGCATCACAGCCCCTGAACGAATTTTGTAAGAATTTCTCTCTGTTTCACTATCTTTGTTTCACGGGTTTTTAAAAGTAATTGATTTTTATAATGGGGTTTAGCTGCTTTTCACTGCAGTGTTTATGCCACTTTACACCCACTTGACTCACTTACAGAGAGATATCAATACATAGGTTTTAAGATTCTTACTAGGCAGATATATTCCTGGGCGGTGAATAGGGGGTATTGAGTCCAATTCACTGAGCAAGGAGTAGGTCTTGTGTATTACATATTGGGTTTATGGAACGGTATCTGAGCTAATTTCAAACCCTTGTTTTATGCATCACCCCACCTCACCTTTCCCGTTAAGCAGCCATAGTGTGTTTTCTAAACGTGTGACTCTGTTCTGTTTTGTAATTCAGTTCAAGGGTAGCGGTTTTTACATTCCCTCTATAAGTGATATCTTATGATAAGTGTCTTTTTCTGTGTGACTTATTTCACTTAGATTCGTCGTACCTAAATCCACTCATCATGTTGCTACTAGCCTTATGACGTTGATTTCATGGCTTAGTGATATTTCATTGTACATGAGGACCACTAATTCTTTATCAATTTTTCTCTTTCCTGGGATATTTAAGGTGTAACGAAGTGGAGGTTTTTGTCAACAGAGCAACCCTAAACTTTGGGGTGCCTGTGTCTTGCTGATTTTTAGTTTTCCCAATTTATACGCCCATGAGTGGAAGTGCCCATTGCTCTCTAAGCTGAGTTTTTTAGACGTTTCAGGACACACAGTACACTTCTCCAGAGTGGCTGTTGGGAATTTACATCCCGCCCACCAGCGTAACCAGGCTCCCGTTTCTCCATGGCCTGTCCTGCCTTTCTGGTTTTGACAATTTATTCAGCATGACCCTTTTGACCAATGGGAAGCGAGACTTCTTTGTAGCGCTGATTTGCCTTTCCAGGTTGCTTGGTTGGCCAAAAAGGGCGTATGCGTTTTTTCCTGAATATATTCAGGAAAAAACGCATACGCCCTTTTTGGCCAAGGGCATCATTGTCGAGGTTTTGCCGCTTTTCCTGTGCTTTAAAGGCGATGCGAATCTCCCTCCTGAAACCCGTTTCCTGCAATTCTGCCTTGCTTTCAAATCCTCTTCGTTGCCTTCCCTCAATATATTTGTGGACGAGAGTTATCATTTATAAGTCTGCAGGTTTGTGAATTGCAGTACCCCTGAGCTCCATTTTTCAACTCGCTTTCTTGGGAGCTGGCCGCAAAAGCGCAGGATTGCTTCAGGCCCTATTCTGGTCCCGGGCGGCAGGCTGAGCCTGTGGTTAATTCTTCTTCCTGATGGGAAAATAGAGTGACCTATGCCTGTCCCAACACCTAGAGCTAGTCTCTCATTGGTTCCCCCTCTTCCCGTTCATCCTCAGCACAAATTGCAACCTGTACGGAACAGGAGGTTAAAGGTGCTGATTCTCCAAGGAGGGAGATTGCTAGTAATGCGGCTGGAATGGCAAACCCGAGCACAAGGAGATAAGAAATGAGGTGCGCTTTAGAAACCTTTCCCGATCACACGGTGTACCGTCTTCTGGGTTTCTCATGCATGTTTTCGATGTAGGAAGATGCCCTTGAACCTGGAGATTTGGGACCCATGGGATGGGAACCACGCAGTATTACTTTAAAGGGTCTGCGATTGCTCACCCAACCTCACCAAACCTCTCAGCCCCAAGAGTGTCCACCCTTATGTCTCAGTCAGCTGTGAGTCTATATGTGGTCAATCCAGGTGGCATCACAGCCCCTGAACGAATTTTGTAAGAATTTCTCTCTCTTCACTGTCTTTGTTTCACGGGTTTTTAAAACTAATTGATTTTTATAATGGTGTTTAGCTGCTTTTCACTGCTGTGTTTATGCTGCTTTACACCCACTTGACAAACATACAGAGAGATATCAATACATAGGTTTTAACATTCTGACTAGTCAGATAGATAGTTGGGCGGTGAATAGCGGGTGTTGAGTCCAATTCACTGAGCAAGGCGTAGGTCTTCTCTATTACCTATTGGGTTTATGGAACGGTATCTGAGCTAATTTGAAACCCTTGTTTTATGCATCACCTCACCTCACCTTTCCCGTTAATCAGCCATAGTGTGTTTTCTAAACGTGTGACTCTGTTCTGTTTTGTAATTCAGTTCAAGGGTAGCGGTTTTTACATTCCCTCTATAAGTGATATCTTACGATAAGTGTCTTTTTCTGTGTGACTTATTTCACTTAGAATCGTCGTACCTAAATCCACTCATCATGCTGCTACTAGCCTTATGACGTTGATTTCATGGCTTAGTGATATTCCATTGTACATAGGAACCACAACTTCTTTATCCATTTTTCTCTTTCCTGGGATATTTAAGGTGTAACGAAGTGGAGGTTTTTGTCAACAGAGCAGCCCTAAACTTTGGGGTGCCTGTGTCTTGCTGATTTTTAATTTTCCCAATTTATACGCCCATGAGTGGAAGTGCCCTATGCTCTCTAAGGTGAGTTTTTTAGATGTTTCAGGACACACCGTACACTTCTCCAGAGTGGCTGTTGGCAATTTACATCCCGCCCATCAGCGTAGCCAGGCTCCCGTTTCTCCATGGCCTGTTCTGCATTTCTGGTTTTGACACTTTATTCAGCATGGCCCTTTTGACCGATCGGAAGCGAGACTTCTTTGTACCGCTGATTTGCCTTTCCAGGTTGCTTGCTTGGCCAAAAAGGGCGTATGCGTTTTTTCCTGAATATATTCAGGAAAAAACGCATACGCCCTTTTTGGCCAAGGGCATCATTGTCGAGGTTTTGCCGCTTTTCCTGTGCTTTAAAGGCGATGCGAATCTCCCTCCTGAAACCCGTTTCCTGCAATTCTGCCTTGCTTTCAAATCCTCTTCGTTGCCTTCCCTCAATATATTTGTGGACGAGAGTTATCATTTATAAGTCTGCAGGTTTGTGAATTGCAGTGCCCCTGAGCTCCATTTTTCAACTCTCTTTCTTGGGAGCTGGCCGCAAAAGCGCAGGATTGCTTCAGGCCCTATTCTTGTGCCGAGCGGCAGGCTGAGCCTGTGGTTAATTCTTCTTCCTGATGGGAAAATAAAGTGACCTGTTCCTGTCCCAACACCTAGACCTAGTCTCTCATTGGTTCCCCCTCTTCCCGTTCATCCTCAGGACAAATTGCAACCTGTACGGAACAGGAGGTTAAAGGTGCTGATTCTCCAAGGGGGGAGATTGCTTGTAAAGCGTCTGGAATGGTGAAACCGAGCACAAGGAGATGAGAAATGAGGTGCGTTTTGGAAACCTTTCCAGATCACGCAGTGTACCATCTTCTGGGTTTCTCATGCATGGTTTCGATGTAGGAAGATGCCCTTGAATCTGGAGATTTGGGACCCATGGGATGGGTTCCACGCAGTATTACTTTAAAGGGTCTGCATTTCCTCACCCAACCTCACCAAACCTCTCAGCCCCAAGAGTGTCCACCCTTATGTCTCAATCAGCTGTGGGTCTAGATATGGTCAATCCAGGTGGCATCACAGCCCCTGAACGAATTTTGTAAGAATTTCTCTCTCTTTCACTGTCTCTGTTTCACAGATTTTTAAAAGTAATTGATTTTTATAATGGGGTTTAGCTGCTTTTCACTGCTGTGTTTCTGCCGCTTTAAACCCACTTGACACACTTACAGAGAGATATCAATACATAGGTTTTAAGATTCTTACTAGTCAGATATATTCTTGGGTGGTGAATAGGGGGTGTTGAGTCCAATTCACTGAGCAAGGAGTAGGCCTTGTTTACTACATATTGGGTTTATGGAACGGTATCTGAGCTAATTTGAAACCCTTGTTTTACGCATCACCCCACCTCACCTTTCCCGGTAAGCAGCCATAGTGTGTTTTCTAAACGTGTGACTCTGTTTTGTTTTGTAATTCAGTTCAAGGGTAGCGGTTTTTACATTCCCTCTATAAGTGATATCTTACGATAAGTGTCTTTTTCTGTGTGACTTATTTCACTTAGAATCGTCGTACCTAAATCCACTCATCATGCTGCTACTAGCCTTATGACGTTGATTTCATGGCTTAGTGATATTCCATTGTACATAAGGACCACAACTTGTTTATCCATTTTTCTCTTTCCTGGGATATTTAAGGTGTAACGAAGTGGAGTTTCTTGTCAACAGAGCAGCCCTAAACTTTGGGGTGCCTGTGTCTTGCTGATTTTTAGTTTTCCCAATTTATACGCCCATGAGTGGAAGTGCCCTATGCTCTCTAAGCTGAGTTTTTTAGATGATTCATGACACACCGTACAGTTCTCCAGAGTGGCTGTTGGAAATTTACATCTCGCCCATCAGCGTAGCAAGGCTCCCGTTTCTCCATGGCCTGTCGTGCATTTCTGGTTTTGACATTTTTTTCAGCATGGCCCTTTTGACCGTTGGGAAGCGAGACTTCTTTGTAGCGCTGATTTGCCTTTCCAGGTTGCTTGCTTGGCCAAAAAGGGCGTATGCGTTTTTTCCAGAATATATTCAGGAAAAAACGCATACGCCCTTTTTGGCCAAGGGCATCATTGTCGAGGTTTTGCCGCTTTTCCTGTGCTTTAAAGGCGATGCGAATCTCCCTCCTGAAATCTGTTTCCTGAAATTCTGCCTTGCTTTCAAATCCTCTTCGTTGCCTTCCCTCAATATATTTGTGGACGAGAGTTATCATTTATAAGTCTGAAGGTTTGTGATTTGCAGTGCCCCTGAGCTCCATTTTTTAACTCCTTTCTTGGGAGGTAGCCTCAAATGCGAAGGATTGCTTCAGGCCCTATTCTGGTCCCGGGCGGCAGGCTGAGCCTGTGGTTAATTCTTCTTCCTGATGGGAAAATAGAGTGACCTATGCCTGTCCCAACACCTAGAGCTAGTCTCTCATTGGTTCCCCCTCTTCCCGTTCATCCTCAGCACAAATTGCAACCTGTACGGAACAGGAGGTTAAAGGTGCTGATTCTCCAAGGAGGGAGATTGCTAGTAATGCGGCTGGAATGGCAAACCCGAGCACAAGGAGATAAGAAATGAGGTGCGCTTTAGAAACCTTTCCCGATCACACGGTGTACCGTCTTCTGGGTTTCTCATGCATGTTTTCGATGTAGGAAGATGCCCTTGAAGCTGGAGATTTGGGACCCATGGGATGGGAACCACGCAGTATTACTTTAAAGGGTCTGCGTTTGCTCACCCAACCTGACCATACCTCTCAGCCCCAAGAGTGTCCACCCTTATGTCTCAGTCAGCTGTGAGTCTATATGTGGTCAATCCAGGTGGCATCACAGCCCCTGAACGAATTTTGTAAGAATTTCTCTCTCTTCACTGTCTTTGTTTCACGGGTTTTTAAAACTAATTGATTTTTATAATGGTGTTTAGCTGCTTTTCACTGCTGTGTTTATGCTGCTTTACACCCACTTCACAAACATACAGAGAGATATCAGTACATAGGTTTTAAGATTTTTACTAGTCAGATAGATTGTTGGGCGGTGAATAGGGGGTGTTGAGTCCAATTCACTGAGCAAGGAGTAGGCCTTTTCTATTACATATTGGGTTTATGGAACGGTATCTGAGCTAATTTGAAACCCTTGTTTTATGCATCACCCCACCTCACCTTTCCCGGTAAGCAGCCATAGTGTGTTTTCTAAACGTGTGACTCTGTTCTGTTTTGTAATTCAGTTCAAGGGTAGCGGTTTTTACATTCCCTCTATAAGTGATATCTTACGATAAGTGTCTTTTTCTGTGTGACTTATTTCACTTAGAATCGTCGTACCTAAATCCACTCATCATGCTGCTACTAGCCTTATGACGTTGATTTCATGGCTGAGTGATATTCCATTGTACATAAGGACCACAACTTGTTTATCCATTTTTCTCTTTCCTGGGATATTTAAGGTGAAACGAAGTGGAGTTTCTTGTCAACAGAGCAGCCCTAAACTTTGGGGTGCCTGTGTCTTGCTGATTTTTAGTTTTCCCAATTTATACGCCCATGAGTGGAAGTGCCCTATGCTCTCTAAGCTGAGTTTTTTAGATGATTCAGGACACACCGTACACTTCTCCAGAGTGGCTGTTGGAAATTTACATCTCGCCCATCAGCGTAGCAAGGCTCCCGTTTCTCCATGGCCTGTCCTGCATTTCTGGTTTTGACATTTTATTCAGCATGGCCCTTTTGACCGTTGGGAAGCGAGACTTCTTTGTAGCGCTGATTTGCCTTTCCAGGTTGCTTGCTTGGCCAAAAAGGGCATATGTGTTTTTTCCTGAATATATTCAGGAAAAAACGCATACGCCCTATTTGGCCAAGGGCATCATTGTCGAGGTTTTGCCGCTTTTCCTGTGCTTTAAAGGCGATTCGAATCTACCTCCTGAAATCTGTTTCCTGCAATTCTGCCTTGCTTTCAAATCCTCTTCATTGCCTTCCCTCAATATATTTGTGGACGAGAGTTATCATTTATAAGTCTGCAGGTTTGTGAATTGCAGTGCCCCTGAGCTCCATTTTTTAACTCCTTTCTTGGGAGGTAGCCTCAAATGCGAAGGATTGCTTCAGGCCCTATTCTGGTCCCGGGCGGCAGGCTGAGCCTGTGGTTAATTCTTCTTCCTGATGGGAAAATACAGTGACCTGTTCCTGTCCCAACACCTAGAGCTAGTCTCTCATTGGTTCCCCCTCTTCCCGTTCATCCTCAGGACAAATTGCAACCTGTACGGAACAGGAGGTTAAAGGTGCTGATTCTCCAAGGGGGGAGATTGCTAGTAAAGCGTCTGGAATGGTGAAACCGAGCACAAGGAGATGAGAAATGAGGTGCGTTTTGGAAACCTTTCCAGATCACGCAGTGTACCATCTTCTGGGTTTCTCATGCATGGTTTCGATGTAGGAAGATGCCCTTGAATCTGGAGATTTGGGACCCATGGGATGGGTTCCACGCAGTATTACTTTAAAGGGTCTGCATTTCCTCACCCAACCTCACCAAACCTCTCAGCCCCAAGAGTGTCCACCCTTATGTCTCAATCAGCTGTGGGTCTAGATATGGTCAATCCAGGTGGCATCACAGCCCCTGAACGAATTTTGTAAGAATTTCTCTCTCTTTCACTGTCTCTGTTTCACAGATTTTTAAAAGTAATTGATTTTTATAATGGGGTTTAGCTGCTTTTCACTGCTGTGTTTCTGCCGCTTTAAACCCACTTGACACACTTACAGAGAGATATCAATACATAGGTTTTAAGATTCTTACTAGTCAGATATATTCTTGGGTGGTGAATAGGGGGTGTTGAGTCCAATTCACTGAGCAAGGAGTAGGCCTTGTTTACTACATATTGGGTTTATGGAACGGTATCTGAGCTAATTTGAAACCCTTGTTTTACGCATCACCCCACCTCACCTTTCCCGGTAAGCAGCCATAGTGTGTTTTCTAAACGTGTGACTCTGTTTTGTTTTGTAATTCAGTTCAAGGGTAGCGGTTTTTACATTCCCTCTATAAGTGATATCTTACGATAAGTGTCTTTTTCTGTGTGACTTATTTCACTTAGAATCGTCGTACCTAAATCCACTCATCATGCTGCTACTAGCCTTATGACGTTGATTTCATGGCTTAGTGATATTCCATTGTACATAAGGACCACAACTTGTTTATCCATTTTTCTCTTTCCTGGGATATTTAAGGTGTAACGAAGTGGAGTTTCTTGTCAACAGAGCAGCCCTAAACTTTGGGGTGCCTGTGTCTTGCTGATTTTTAGTTTTCCCAATTTATACGCCCATGAGTGGAAGTGCCCTATGCTCTCTAAGCTGAGTTTTTTAGATGATTCATGACACACCGTACAGTTCTCCAGAGTGGCTGTTGGAAATTTACATCTCGCCCATCAGCGTAGCAAGGCTCCCGTTTCTCCATGGCCTGTCGTGCATTTCTGGTTTTGACATTTTTTTCAGCATGGCCCTTTTGACCGTTGGGAAGCGAGACTTCTTTGTAGCGCTGATTTGCCTTTCCAGGTTGCTTGCTTGGCCAAAAAGGGCGTATGCGTTTTTTCCAGAATATATTCAGGAAAAAACGCATACGCCCTTTTTGGCCAAGGGCATCATTGTCGAGGTTTTGCCGCTTTTCCTGTGCTTTAAAGGCGATGCGAATCTCCCTCCTGAAATCTGTTTCCTGAAATTCTGCCTTGCTTTCAAATCCTCTTCGTTGCCTTCCCTCAATATATTTGTGGACGAGAGTTATCATTTATAAGTCTGAAGGTTTGTGATTTGCAGTGCCCCTGAGCTCCATTTTTTAACTCCTTTCTTGGGAGGTAGCCTCAAATGCGAAGGATTGCTTCAGGCCCTATTCTGGTCCCGGGCGGCAGGCTGAGCCTGTGGTTAATTCTTCTTCCTGATGGGAAAATAGAGTGATCTATGCCTGTCCCAACACCTAGAGCTAGTCTCTCATTGGTTCCCCCTCTTCCCGTTCATCCTCAGCACAAATTGCAACCTGTACGGAACAGGAGGTTAAAGGTGCTGATTCTCCAAGGAGGGAGATTGCTAGTAATGCGGCTGGAATGGCAAACCCGAGCACAAGGAGATAAGAAATGAGGTGCGCTTTAGAAACCTTTCCCGATCACACGGTGTACCGTCTTCTGGGTTTCTCATGCATGTTTTCGATGTAGGAAGATGCCCTTGAAGCTGGAGATTTGGGACCCATGGGATGGGAACCACGCAGTATTACTTTAAAGGGTCTGCGTTTGCTCACCCAACCTGACCATACCTCTCAGCCCCAAGAGTGTCCACCCTTATGTCTCAGTCAGCTGTGAGTCTATATGTGGTCAATCCAGGTGGCATCACAGCCCCTGAACGAATTTTGTAAGAATTTCTCTCTCTTCACTGTCTTTGTTTCACGGGTTTTTAAAACTAATTGATTTTTATAATGGTGTTTAGCTGCTTTTCACTGCTGTGTTTATGCTGCTTTACACCCACTTCACAAACATACAGAGAGATATCAGTACATAGGTTTTAAGATTTTTACTAGTCAGATAGATTGTTGGGCGGTGAATAGGGGGTGTTGAGTCCAATTCACTGAGCAAGGAGTAGGCCTTTTCTATTACATATTGGGTTTATGGAACGGTATCTGAGCTAATTTGAAACCCTTGTTTTATGCATCACCCCACCTCACCTTTCCCGGTAAGCAGCCATAGTGTGTTTTCTAAACGTGTGACTCTGTTCTGTTTTGTAATTCAGTTCAAGGGTAGCGGTTTTTACATTCCCTCTATAAGTGATATCTTACGATAAGTGTCTTTTTCTGTGTGACTTATTTCACTTAGAATCGTCGTACCTAAATCCACTCATCATGCTGCTACTAGCCTTATGACGTTGATTTCATGGCTGAGTGATATTCCATTGTACATAAGGACCACAACTTGTTTATCCATTTTTCTCTTTCCTGGGATATTTAAGGTGAAACGAAGTGGAGTTTCTTGTCAACAGAGCAGCCCTAAACTTTGGGGTGCCTGTGTCTTGCTGATTTTTAGTTTTCCCAATTTATACGCCCATGAGTGGAAGTGCCCTATGCTCTCTAAGCTGAGTTTTTTAGATGATTCAGGACACACCGTACACTTCTCCAGAGTGGCTGTTGGAAATTTACATCTCGCCCATCAGCGTAGCAAGGCTCCCGTTTCTCCATGGCCTGTCCTGCATTTCTGGTTTTGACATTTTATTCAGCATGGCCCTTTTGACCGTTGGGAAGCGAGACTTCTTTGTAGCGCTGATTTGCCTTTCCAGGTTGCTTGCTTGGCCAAAAAGGGCATATGTGTTTTTTCCTGAATATATTCAGGAAAAAACGCATACGCCCTATTTGGCCAAGGGCATCATTGTCGAGGTTTTGCCGCTTTTCCTGTGCTTTAAAGGCGATTCGAATCTACCTCCTGAAATCTGTTTCCTGCAATTCTGCCTTGCTTTCAAATCCTCTTCATTGCCTTCCCTCAATATATTTGTGGACGAGAGTTATCATTTATAAGTCTGCAGGTTTGTGAATTGCAGTGCCCCTGAGCTCCATTTTTTAACTCCTTTCTTGGGAGGTAGCCTCAAATGCGAAGGATTGCTTCAGGCCCTATTCTGGTCCCGGGCGGCAGGCTGAGCCTGTGGTTAATTCTTCTTCCTGATGGGAAAATACAGTGACCTGTTCCTGTCCCAACACCTAGAGCTAGTCTCTCATTGGTTCCCCCTCTTCCCGTTCATCCTCAGGACAAATTGCAACCTGTACGGAACAGGAGGTTAAAGGTGCTGATTCTCCAAGGGGGGAGATTGCTAGTAAAGCGGCTGGAATCGTGAACCCGAGCACAAGGAGATGAGAAATGAGGTGCGTTTTGGAAACCTTTCCCGATCACACAGTGTACCATCTTCTGGGTTTCTCATGCATGGTTTTGATGTAGGAAGATGCCCTTGAATCTGGAGATTTGGGACCCATGGGATGGGTTACACGCAGTATTACTTTAAAGGGTCTGCATTTCCTCACCCAACCTCACCAAACCTCTCAGCCCCAAGAGTGTCCACCCTTATGTCTCAATCAGCTGTGGGTCTAGATATCGTCAATCCAGGTGGCATCACAGCCCCTGAACGAATTTTGTAAGAATTTCTCTCTCTTTCACTGTCTCTGTTTCACGGGTTTTTAAAAGTAATTGATTTTTATAATGGGGTTTAGCTGCTTTTCACTGCTGTGTTTCTGCCGCTTTACACCCACTTGACACTCTTACAGAGAGATATCAATACATAGGTTTTAAGATTCTTACTAGTCAGATATATTCTTGGGTGGTGAATAGGGGGTGTTGAGTCCAATTCACTGAGCAAGGAGTAGGCCTTTTCTATTACATATTGGGTTTATGGAACGGTATCTGAGCTAATTTGAAACCCTTGTTTTATGCATCACCCCACCTCACCTTTCCCGGTAAGCAGCCATAGTGTGTTTTCTAAACGTGTGACTCTGTTCTGTTTTGTAATTCAGTTCAAGGGTAGCGGTTTTTACATTCCCTCTATAAGTGATATCTTACGATAAGTGTCTTTTTCTGTGTGACTTATTTCACTTAGAATCGTCGTACCTAAATCCACTCATCATGCTGCTACTAGCCTTATGACGTTGATTTCATGGCTGAGTGATATTCCATTGTACATAAGGACCACAACTTGTTTATCCATTTTTCTCTTTCCTGGGATATTTAAGGTGAAACGAAGTGGAGTTTCTTGTCAACAGAGCAGCCCTAAACTTTGGGGTGCCTGTGTCTTGCTGATTTTTAGTTTTCCCAATTTATACGCCCATGAGTGGAAGTGCCCTATGCTCTCTAAGCTGAGTTTTTTAGATGATTCATGACACACCGTACACTTCTCCAGAGTGGCTGTTGGAAATTTACATCTCGCCCATCAGCGTAGCAAGGCTCCCGTTTCTCCATGGCCTGTCCTGCATTTCTGGTTTTGACATTTTATTCAGCATGGCCCTTTTGACCGTTGGGAAGCGAGACTTCTTTGTAGCGCTGATTTGCCTTTCCAGGTTGCTTGCTTGGCCAAAAAGGGCGTATGCGTTTTTTCCAGAATATATTCAGGAAAAAACGCATACGCCCTTTTTGGCCAAGGGCATCATTGTCGAGGTTTTGCCGCTTTTCCTGTGCTTTAAAGGCGATTCGAATCTACCTCCTGAAACCCGTTTCCTGCAATTCTGCCTTGCTTTCAAATCCTCTTCGTTGCCTTCCCTCAATATATTTGTGGACGAGAGTTATCATTTATAAGTCTGCAGGTTTGTGAATTGCAGTGCCCCTGAGCTCCATTTTTCAACTCTTTTTCTTGGGAGCTGGCCGCAAAAGCGCAGGATTGCTTCAGGCCCTATTCTTGTGCCGAGCGGCAGGCTGAGCCTGTGGTTAATTCTTCTTCCTGATGGGAAAATAGAGTGACCTGTTCCTGTCCCAACACCTAGAGCTAGTCTCTCATTAGTTCCCCCTCTTCCCGTTCATCCTCAGGACAAATTGCAACCTGTACGGAACAGGAGGTTAAAGGTGCTGATTCTCCAAGGGGGGAGATTGCTAGTAAAGCGGCTGGAATCGTGAACCCGAGCACAAGGAGATGAGAAATGAGGTGCGTTTTGGAAACCTTTCCCGATCACACAGTGTACCATCTTCTGGGTTTCTCATGCATGGTTTCGATGTAGGAAGATGCCCTTGAATCTGGAGATTTGGGACCCATGGGATGGTTTCCATGCAGTATTACCTTAAAGGGTCTGCATTTCCTCACCAAACCTCACCAAACCTCTCAGCCCCAAGAGTGTCCACCCTTATGTCTCAATCAGCTGTGGGTCTAGATATGGTGAATCCAGGTGGAATCACAGCCCCTGAACGAATTTTGTAAGAATTTCTCTCTCTTTCACTATCTTTGTTTCACTGGTTTTTAAAAGTAATTGATTTTTATAATGGGGTTTAGCTGCTTTTCACTGCTGTGTTTCTGCCGCTTTACACCCACTTGACTAACTTACAGAGAGATATCAATACATAGGTTTTAAGATACTTACTAGTCAGATATATTCTTGTGCGGTGAATAGGGGGTTTTGAGTCCAATTCACTGAGCAAGGAGTAGGTCTTGTCTATTACATATTGCGTTGGTGGAATGGTTTCTGAGCTAATTTTAAACACTTGTATTATGCATCACCCAACCTCAGCTTTCCCGTTAAGCAGCCATATTGGGATTTCTAAACGTGTGCCTTTGTTCTGTTTTGTAATTCAGTTCAAGTGTAGCTGTTTTTACATTTCCTCTATAAGTGATATCTTATGATAAGTGTCTTTTTCTGTGTGATTTATTTCATTTAGACTCGTCGTACCTAAATCCACTCATCATGCTGCTACTAGCCTTATTACGTTGATTTCATGGCTGAGTGATATTCCATTGTGCATAAGGACCACAACTTCTTTATCCATTTTTCTCTTTCCTGGGATATTTAAGGTGTAATGAAGTGGAGTTTCTTCTCAAGAGAGCAACCTTAATCTTTGTGGTGCCTGTGTCCTGCTGATTTTTAGTTTTCCCAGTTTATACGCTTGTGAGTAGAAGTGCCTTATGGTCACTAAGCTGTGTTTTCTAGATGTTTCGGGACACACCGTACACTTTTCTATAGTGCCTCTTGGCAATTTACATCCCGCCCATCAGCGTAGCAAGGCTCCCATTTCTCCATGGACTGTCCTGCATTTCTGGTTTTGACACTTTATTCAGCATGGCCCTTTTGACTGATGGGAATCGAGACTTCTTTGTAGCGCTGATTTGCCTTTCCAGGTTGCTTGGTTGGCCAAAAAGGGCGTATGCGTTTTTTTCTGAATATATTTAGGAAAAAACGCATACGCCCTTTTCGGCCAAGGGCATCATTTTCTAGGTTTTGCCGCTCTTCATGTGCTTTAAAGGTGATTCGAATCTACCTTCTGAAATCTGTTTCCTGCAATTCTGCCTTGCTTTCAAATCCTCTTCGTTGCATTCTCTCAATATATTTGTGGACGAGAGTTATCATTTATAAGTCTGCAGGTTTATGAATTGCAGTGCCCTTGAGCTCCATTTTTCAGCTCGATTTCTTGGGAACTGGCTGCAAAAGCGCAGGATTGCTTCAGGCCCTATACTGGTTCCGGGGAGCAGGCTGAGCCTGTGGTTACTTCTTCTTCCTCATGGGAAAATAGAGTGGCATGTGCTTGTCCCAACACCTAGACCTAGTCTCTCTTTGGTTCCCCCTGTTCCCATTCATCCTCAGGACAATTTGCAACCTGTACGGAACAGGAGGTTAAAGGTGCTGATTTTCCAATGAGGGAGATTGCTAGTAAAGTGGCTGGAATGGCTAACCCGAGCACAAGGAGTTGAGAAATGAGGTTTGTTTTAGAATCCTTTCCCGATCACACCATGTATCATCTTCTGGGTTTCTCATGCATGTTTTCGATGTAGGCAGATGCCCTTGAACCTGGAGATTTGGGACCCATGGGATGGGTACCACGCCGTATTATTTTAAAGGGTCTGCGTTTTCTCACCCAACCTCTCCAATCCTCTCAGCCCCAAGAGTGTCCAGCCTTATGTGTAACCCAGCCATGGATCTATATATGGTCAATCCAGGTTGCTTCACTGCCCCTGAACGAACTTTTTACTAATTTCTCTCTCTTTCATTTTATTTGTTGGGGTTTTTTTTTGTAATTTATTTTTAGAATGGGGTTTAGCTGATTTTCACTGCTGTGTTTATGCTGCTTTACACCCACTTGAGTCACTTACAGATAGATATCAATACATAGGTTTTAAGATTCTTACTAGTCAGATATATTCTTGTGCCGTGAATAGGGAGTTTTGAGTCCAGTTCACTGAGCAAGGGGTAGGTCTTGTCTGTTACATATGGGCTTTATCGAACGGTGTCTGAGCTAGTTTGAAACGCTTGTTTTATGCATCACCCCATCTCACCTTTCCCGTTAAGCAGCCATAGTGTGTTTTCTAAACGTGTGACTCTGTTCTGTTTTGTAATTCAGTTCAAGTGTAGCTGTTTTTACATTCCCTGTATAAGTGATATCTTATGATAAGTTTCTTTTTCTGTGTGAGTTATTTCACTTAGAAACATCGTACCTGAATCCACTCGTCATGCTGCTAGTAGCCGTATGACATTGATTTCATGGCTCAGTGGTATTCCATTGTACATATTAGCACAACTTCTTTACCCATTTTTCTCTATCCTGGCATATTAAAGGTGTACTGAAGTGGAGGTTCTTGTAAACAGAGCAGCCCAAACTTTGTGGTGCCTGTGTCTTTTTGATTTTTATTTTTCCCAGTTTATCCCCCCATGAGTGGAAGTGCCCTATGCTCTCTAGCTGTGTTGTTTAGATGTTTTAGGAAACACCGTACACTTCTGCAGAGTGGCCGTTGGCAAATTACATCCCGCCCATCAGCGTAACAAGGCTCCCTTTTCTCCCTGGCCTGTCCTGCATTTCTGAGTTTTACACTCTTTTGGAATGGCCGTTTTTACCCCTGGGAAGTGAGACTTCTTTGTAGTGCTCATTTGCATTTCTGGCTTTCTTGGTTGGCGAAAAAAGGCGTATGCGTTTTTTCCTGAATATATTCAGGAAAAAAGGTATACGCCCTCTTTGGCCAAGGTCATCATTGTCGACGTTTTACCGCTTTTCATGTGCTTTAAAGGCGATTCGAATCTACCTCCTGAAATTTGTTTCCTGCAATTCTGCGTTGCTTTGAATTCGTCTTTGTTGCCTTCCCTCAATATATTTTTGGACGAGAGTGATCATTTATAATTCTGCATGTTTGTGAATTGCAGTGCCCATGAGCGCCATTTTTCAACTCGCTTTTCTGTGAGCTGGCTGCAAAACCGCAGGATTCCTTTAGTCCTTATACTGGTTCCATGGGGCAGGCTGAGCCTGTGGTTAATTCTTCTGTTTGATTTGAAATTAGAGTGACCTGTGCCTGTCCGAACATCTAGGGCTTGTCTCTCATTGTTTCTCCTCCTTCCCCTTCATCCTCTGGACAAATTCCAAAGTCTGTGCAACAGGATGTTGAAGGTGCTGACATCCTCAAGTGTGGAGAATGTTAGGAAAGAGGCTGGAGGGGTTAACCCGACAACCAGGGGATTAGGAGATGAGGTGCCTTTTCCAAAATCTTCCTGATCCAACCGTGTACCATCTTCTGGGTGTCACAGGCATGTTTTAGCTGTAGGAAAGGTCCCATGTATGTAAGGAGAGCACCAGGGATTTTTTCAAATCAGTGTCTCCCCGAACCCCTATCTGGGGAATTTTTAAGCTACTGGTACATGTATGTTCATTAACGGACTGGGCTGTAGGCAGAGTCCGAACTTTAGAGGATTGAAGTCTTCATGGTCAGAAACGCTCACCATCGGCCTCCTTTAGTTTCCATTTTATCTGTAGTTGATAGATGATGTCGATATAGATATCTATTGTTTTTCAGATTATTTCCCCTTAGGGGTTATTACAAAATATTGAGTATAGTTCCCTGTGCTATACAGCAGTTCCTTGTTGATGATATATTTTATACATAGCAGTGTGTATATGTTAATCCGAAACTGTTAATTTATCCCTCCTCCCACCTTTCCCCTTTGGTAATAAAAAAATACAAGATTTTATACTTCTCAGAAATCTAGGAGCTGAAAGAGAGGTATCATTTTCAATGGAAAATCATTCAAAACAAGATTGAAACTTCAGCCAAGATTAGTAGATCCACATCCTTGTAAAGAAATCACTGCATTTCTCTAATGTTGACCTGACAAATACGACAAACCCCTCCACTGAACTTGCTTATAATAAAGTGATGGAAATATCAAATGGAAGTGTTAGAAATACCTTATTTTACACGAGCCTTATACACTGCTCTATGTTAACTACAGTTTGGCTCACACATCTCTTCATTGAAGTTACAATATTTGGCTCACACATCTGTTCATTGAAGTTACAATATTTGGCTCACACATCTGTTCATTGAAGTTACAATGTTCTCAAATTCGGTTACTGATCCTGCAGAGTCGGCCCCAACAAGGGTCCCCCTGCCCAGTGTCATTGGAGCCAAGAGATCGAGACTGAGTTTGGTTCAGAAGCAAAGGAAAACTTTGTATTTTGATCAGAGAATGGAGAGGTGAGAGCGTGCGCTCTCCCGTGGGCTGTGGGCCGGGCTGCTCTGTAGGGATCCCGTCAGCGTCAGCAGGAGGGACGGGGCGGAGCTCTCGAGGGCTGGGTTGGCTGGAGCTCAGGCTCTATGTGGCGGAGTCTGCACAGGGCCCCGAGAGCTGAGGTGTCGGCCCAGCCATTTTGCACTAGGAAATCGGGTCTGAAGTGCCAGGTGTGGGACCTCTGCCTGTGGAAACCTAGGAACAAGTTAAATTAGAAAAAGCACAAAGGAAAAAAAGGTTAGACTTTATTTTATTGCCCAGATTCTATTTTTATCTCCCAGGAATTTTTAATGGGCTTTGCCGGTGACAAACCCCTCCTCTGCCTCTTGTCCCATTCCACATTCTTGGGGCCCTGAGGGTGCAGACACCTCTTCTGTAAATGCTTCGTGCTGAGTTTGGTATCCTCATACCCGGGGGGAGGGGCAGGACTTCTCCCCAGCAGCCTCCAGGTGAGGTTGATTGTCCCAAGGCCTCCTCCCTCACTGCTCGTCTGCCTGAGCACCAGCGTTGGAAGTTTTATAGATTCTAATGACCTTTAAGGTCCAGGAAAGAGATGCGCAGGGACGCTGGGGAGGCCGGTTTTACCCTGCTCCACATTGGTTCGGCCCCCTTAGGCTGACGGTTTCTGCCAGCCTAGATGCTCTGACCAGTAGTCTGTGCTTTCTTCAGTTAGGCCACTGAATTAACGTACAAACAGCACCAGGTGTCAGAGCCCTGCCTGCTCAACTCCCAGACAGTCCAGGGCCGGTGGTGATCCAGGACCATGATGGCCACTCAGTCACCGCCCTTTTGAAGTAACCAGGAGTACATCTGGTCTCATTGGCCGCCATCACCGTGGTGTCTGTAGGCTTTTCTATGGTGGCAGCGTTATTTACGGGACCCCTGCCAGGTTTATTAGGTCTGCTCTGGGTGCAGTAAGTCCTGCAAGCAATAGTCTGTTCTTTTGGGGCACACTCTTGTGGTTTTCTGAGAGAAGCTCCAGGTCAAGTGATGGTCACACGATTCGTCATGGGGGCCTTTTGTCCCAGGTTGTCTCTCTGGAGGTTGGAGTTGGAGGGCCTCCTCATTCGAGGTCATTGTGCCCACGGAGCGATCCCTGCAACTTCAGGGCATGGTGGGTGGATAGGATCACCAAGTGGCGTCCTTTACCCTTAGGAGGGAGCTGGCCTTGCGGGCTGCTCATTTCCAGGTTTTTAGATACCCCCAGTATCCTGGTCGGATGGGGTGGCTGGCCAATGCCTGGAGGGCATTCTTGCGTTGTTCCATTTCAAGTGGTCCCAGTTTTGGCACTAAAACTCCAAGGGCGATTCGCCTTCGACCAGGAATGTAAAGGTCAAAGGGTTTAGCTAAATTAGGGAGGTCCAGGGCAAGGGTCTGAATTGACTGCTCTTTCCATTCTTGAAAGGCCGCTTCTGGATTCTATTCAAAAGGATCATCATCCTTTCCTTTCAGTGTTTCATATAGAGGCCCAGGTATTAGACTGTAGTTAGGGATCCAGATGCAGCAAACCCCAGTCTCCCCAGGAACCCCTAAGCTGTCTTCTAGTTTTAGGAAGGGTGAGGCTGCAAATGGCTTCTTCCCTATCCTGGGATGGGCTTCTCCGATCTTCTGTGAGAATGAAGCCCAGGCAGGTCACCTTAGTCTGTGATATTTGAGCCTTTTCCTTGGACACCTTCTATCTTTTATTGGCTAGGTAGTCCAGAGGCCTCCTTAGTAGGGCTGGCGATCAGAATGTTGTCTGCATATTTTTTTTTAATTTATTTATTATTTATGGCTGTGTTGTGTCTTCGTTTTTGTGCGAGGGCTTTCTCTAGTTGCGGCAAGCGGGGGCCACTCTTCATCGTGCTGCGTGGGCCTCTCACTATCGCAGCCTCTCTTATTGTGGAGCACAGGCTCCAGACGCGCAGGCTCAGTAATTGTGGCTCACGGGCCTAGTTGCTCCGTGGCATATGGGATCTTCTCAGACCAGGGCTCGAACCTGTGTCCCCTGCATTGGCAGGCAGATTCTCAACCACTGCGCCACCAGGGAAGCCCAGAATGTCGTCTGCATATTGAAGGAGTGTTCACTTCTCCAGAGGTAGATCTTTTAGGGTTTTAGCTAACGTTTCCCCAAAGATGGTGTGGGAATTTTTGAACCCCTGGGGCAGGACGGCCAAGCAGTATTGTTTTTGTTGTATGTTGAGTCCTGCCACCCACAGCCAAAATTTCTTGTGACTCTGGGACTAATGGAATACAGAAGAAGGCATCATTGAAGTCTAATACAGAATACCATGTCCTGGTGGATGGTAGAATGGCCAGCAGGGTGTAGGAATTAGGAACTACTGGATGTATATCCTCTGTGGCTTCACTGACTATCCTGGCGTCCTTTACCAGGTCCCCAGCAGCCCACGGGGCTCTCATGGTCAGGCCCCTCCCAGGATATGGAACTCACCTGTGCAGGTAGCCAGCAGCCCACAGGGCTCTCATGGTTAGGCCCCTCCCAGGATATGGAGCTCACCTGTGCAGGTACCCAGCAGCCCACGGGGCTCTCATTGTCAGGCCCCTCCCAGGATATGGAGCTCACCTGGGCAGGTACCCAGCAGCCCACAGGGCTCTCGTGGTCAGGCCCCTCCCAGGATATGGAGCTCACCTGGGCAGGTACCCAGCAGCACACGGGGCTCTCGTGGGCAGGCCCCTCCCTGGATATGGAGCTCCCTTGGACAGGTACCCCAGCAGAGCTGGGCACACAGGAACCGTGCACATAGCTCTCATTGCAGAGCACCCCCAGCACACCTGTCGCTCAGAGCTGACACAGAGCACCTCAGAGCAGGGCTTGAACTAACAAACAGCAGCTCCAACATGTCTGTGACCCTAGGCTTCACTCTGTGCGGCCTCCCTCCACCTGGTCTTCCAGGGGCTTCCATTGCAGCCGGGGCACCAGGCCTCTGTCTCCACCCACCAACCCTCCACTCCCTGACTCCTGGGTTCCTCTCATTAGGAGAGGGTCTTCTTGAAGTTGTCTTCCACTCATTGACCAGATAAAATGATTAGAAAACAAGCCAGTGCTGCCGCCCCTTGTCTATCCTGACTCTCGGGACCCTACACCTGTTCCTTGGATCTGGCCGGTGCAGCAAGGCCCATTATCTGCAACTCTGAGCCCCTGAGGGTCGAGGATTGGCTGAACTGGGCAGCCTGACCTGGCCGGCCAGCCCTTCCCAGGTGTGCCTGGGTTGAGGTCAATATAAACACCCCTCCAGGCAGCAAAAGCCTCTGCAGCTGTGCCTGACGCCATATTCTCTGCCACGTCAGCAGTCTCGGGGTTGTGCTGGTGGGAGGGAGTAGGGCCCAGGGCTCTATGAGTGGCCCTGTGTGAGTGGGGCTCTGCTGGACTTTCTGCAGGAGTTGCCGGGCTGCCGCCTGCTAAAGAAGACGATGTGTAACCCATACCTGCTGCTGGAATTTCTCCCCGGCCAGAGGTGAGGAAGGAAAAAAGCAGTGGGGACCGGGACAGGAGGGGTACCTCAGTCAGGGAAATGGAAAGCTTCCAGAAAAGCGCCCGGGGCCAGGACCATCCTGGCTGGCCTGCAGGCACCAAGTCGTCCTGCGTGCTGTCGCTGGTGTGACTCCAAGCCCTTTCCTCTAGGCTTTAAAGTCTTTGCACACATTCAGGTGTTTTACCTGGGAAGGGTGGGAAAAGTTCAGCAGCAGCTGGCCTGAGGCTCAGCTCACGTTTACTCAGAGACACCTCCTCACGGTCCCCCAGCTTTGCAATGAGGACGCTCCTTGCGGGGGAGCTGCTGGCTGCATGGGAGACGATTCCCCACCTCTGACCAACTTCAGAATTGTTTACCACTGGAGCAAGTGCCCTGATAGGGTTTTCCCCTGTATGACCAGTGGGTTCTGTTTTTTTTTTTTCTTTTTTGGTTCAAGGTAGGTTTTATTCCTCTTTTTGTATTTATAGATATAAGCATGGGAATAATTCATTCATATAAATACGTCTATGGGAAGGACAGAACTTTTTTTTCTGTTTTATGTTTTTAAATATTTTTTAATTTTTAAATTTTATTCATTTTTTTATACAGCAGGTTCTTATTGGTTATCTATTTTATACATATAAGTGTATATATGTCAATCACAGGCTCGCAATTCATCGCACCATCACCACCCTGCCACTTTCCCCCCTTGGTGACCATACATTTGTTCTCTACATCTGTGTCTCTATTTCTGCCTTGCAAACCGGTTCATCTGTACCATTTTTCTAGGTTCCACATGTATGCGTTAATATACGATATTTGTTTTTCTTTTTCTGACTTACTTCACTCTGTATGACAGTCTCTAGATCTATCCACGTCTCTACAAATGACCCAATTTCATGCCTTTTTATGGCTGAGTAATATTCCATTTTATATATGTACCACATATTTTCCATTTGTCTATCTATGGGCATTTAGGTTGCTTCCATGACCTGGCTATTGTAAATAGTGCTGTAATGAACTTTGTGGTGAATGTGTCTTTTTGAATTATGGTTTTCTCTGGGTATATGCCCAGTATTGGGATTGCTGGGTCATATGGTAATTCTATTTTTAGTTTTTTAAGGAACCTCCATACTGTTCTCCATAGTGACTGTATCAATTTACATTCCCACAAATAGTGTAAGAGGGTTCCCTTTTCTCCACACCCTCTCCAGCATTTGTTGTTTGTAGATTTTCTGATGATGCCCATTCTAACTTGTGTGAGGTAATACCTCATTGTAGTTTTGGTTTATATTTCTCTAATAATTAGTGATGTTGAGCAGCTTTTCATGTGCTTCTTGGCCATCTGTATGTCTTCTTGGGACAAATGTCTATTTACGTCATCTGCCCATTTTTGGATTGGGTTGTTTGTTTTTTTACTGTTGAGCTGCATGAGCTGTTTATATATATTGGAGATTAATCCTTTCTCCATTGATTCGTTTGCAAATATTTTCTCCCATTCTGAGGGTTGTCTTTTCGTCGTCTTTGTAGTTTCCTTTGCTTTCCAAAAGCTTTTAGGTTTCATTTGCTGCCATTTGTTTATTTTTGTTTTTTATTCCATTACTCTAGGAGGTGGATCAAAAAAGATCTTGCTGTGATTTATGTCAAAGAGTATTCTTCCTATATTTTCCTCTAAGAGTTTTATAGTGTCCGGTCTAACATTTCGGTCTCTAATCCATTTTGAGTTTATTTTTTGTGTATGGTGTTAGGGAGTGTTCTAATTTCATTCTTTTACGTGTAGTTGTCCATTTTTCCCAGCACCACTTATTGAAGAGACTGTCTTTTCTCCATTGTATATCCTTGCCTCCTTTGTCATAGATTAGTGGACCATAGGTGTGTAGGTTTGTCTCTGGGCTTTCTTTTTTTTTTTTTCTTTTACATCTTTATTGGAGTATAATTGCTTTACAATTGTGTGTTAGTTTCTGCTGTATGAAAAAGTGAATCAGCTATACGTATACATATAACACCATATCCCCTCCCTCTTGCACTTCCCTCTCACTCCCTTATCCCACCCCTTTAGGTGGTCACAAAGCACCGAGCTGATCTCCCTGTGCTATGTGGCTGCTTCTCAGTAGCTATCAATTTTACATTTGGTAATGTATATATGTCCATACCACTCTCTCACTTTGTCCCAGCTTACCCTTCCCCCTCCCCGTGTCCTCAAGTCCTTTCTCTACGTCTGTGTCCTTAATCCTTTCCTGCCCCTAGGTTCTTCATAAACTTTTTTCTTTTAGATTCCATATATATGTGTTAGCATACGGTATTTGTTTTTCTCTTTCTGACTTACTTCACTCTGTAGGACAGACTCTAGATCCATCCACCTCACTACAAATAACTCAATTTCGTTTCTTTTTATGGCTGAATAATGTTCCATTGTATATATGTGCCACATCTTCTTTATGCAGTTATGTGTTGATGGACACTTAGGTTGCTTCCATGTCCTGGCTATTGTAAATAGAGCTACAATGAACATTGTGGTACATGACTCTTTTTGAATTATGGTTTTCTCAGGGTAAATGTCCAGTAGTGGGATTGCTGCGTTGTACGGTTGTTCTATTTTTAGTTTTTAAGGAACCCCCATACCGTTCTCCCTAGTAGCTATATCAATTTACATTCCCACCAACAGTGCAAGAGGGTTCCCTTTTTTCCAATAAATGCCTCTCCAGCATTTACTGTTTGTAGATTTTTTGATGATGGCCATTCTGACTGGTGTGAGGTGATATCTCACTGTAGTTTTGATTTGCATTTCTCTAGTGATTAGTGATGTTCAGCATCCTTTCATGTGTTTGTTGGCAAACTGTATATCTTCTTTGTAGAAATGTCTATTTAGGTCTTCTGCCCATTTTTGGATTGGGTTGTTTGGTTTTGTGATATTGAGCTACATGAGCTGCTTTTTGGAGATTAATCCTTTGCCATTTGCTTCATTTGAAAATATTTTCTCCCATTCTGATGGTTGTCTTTTCATCTTGCTTATGTTTTCCTTTGCTGTGCAAAAGATTTTAAGTTTCATTAGGTATCATTTTTTTAATTTTTGTTTTTATTTCCATTTCCCTAGGAGGTGGGTCAAAAAGGATCTTGCTGTGATTTATGTCATAGACTGTTCTGCTTATGTTTTCCTCTAAGAGTTTTATAGTGGCTGGTCTTACATTTAGGTCTGTAATCCATTTTGAGTTTATTTTTGTGTATGGTGTTAGGGAGAGTTCTAATTTCATTCTTTTACATGTAGCTGTCCAGTTTTCCCAGCACCATTTACTGAAGACACTGTCTTTTCTCCATTGTATACCCTTGCCTCCTTTGTCATAGATTAGGTAACCATAGGTACGTGGGTTTATCTCTGTGCTTTCTATCCTGTTCTATTAATCTATATTTCTGTTTTTGTGTCAGTACCATATCATCTTGATTACTGTAGCTTTGTAATATAGTCTGAAGTCTGGAAGTCTGATTACTCCAGCTCTTTTTTTTTTCCCCTCAAGGCTGCTTTGGCTATCCGGGGTCTTTTGTGTCTCCCTACAAATTTTAAGATTTTTTTTCTAGTTCTGTAGAAAATGCCAAAGGTATTTTGATAGGGATTGCATTGAATCTGTAGATTGCTTTGGGTAGTATAGTCATTTTCACAATATTGATTCTTCTAATCCAAGAACATGGTATATGTCTCCATCTGTTTATATCATCTTTGATTTCTTTCATCAGTGTCTTATAGTTTTCTGAGTACAGGTCTTTTACTTCCTTAGGTAGGTTTATTCCTAAGTAGTTTATTCTTTTTGTTGTAGTGGTAATGGGATTGTTTCCTTAATTTCTCTTTCTGTTCTTTCATTGTTAGTGTATAGGAATGCAAGCAATTTCTGTGCATTAATTTTGTATCCTGCAACTTTACCAAATTCATTGATTAGCTCCAGTGGTTTTCTGGTGGCATCTTTAGGATTCTCTACCTATGATATGATGTCATCTGCAAACAGTGACAATTTTACTTCTTCTTTTCCTTTTTGTATTCCTTTTATTTCTTTTTCTTCTCTGATTGCCATGGCTAGGACTTCCAAAACTATGTTGAATAGTAGTGGTGAGAGTGGACATCCTCGTCTTGTTCCTGATCTTAGAGGAAACGCTTTCAGTTTTTCACCATTGAGAATGCTGTTTGCTGTGGGTTTGTCATATATGGCCTTTATAAGTTTGAGGTAGTTTCCCTCTATGCCCACACTCTGCAGAGTTTTTATCATAAATGGATGTTGAATTTTCTCAAAATCTTTTCCTGCATCTATTGAGATGATCATATGGTTTTATTCTACAATTTGTTAATATGGTGTATCACATTGATTTGTGTATATTGAAGAATCCTTGCATCCCTGGGATAAACCCCACTTGATCATGGTGTATGATCCTTCTAACGTGTTGTTCGATTCTGTTTGGTAGTATTTTGTTGAGGATTTTTACATCTATATTCATCAGTGATATTGGTCTATAATTTACTTTCCTTGTAGTATCTTTGTCTGGTTTTGGTATCAGGGTGATGGTGGTCTCATAGAATGAGTTTGGGAGTGTTCCTTCCCCTGCAATTGTTTTGAAGAATTTGAGAAGGTTGGGTGCTAGCTCTTCTCTAAATATTTGATAGAATTCACCTGTGATACCATCTGGTTCTGGACTTTTGTTTTTTGGAAGATTTTTAATCACAGTTTCAATTTCATTGCTTGTGATAGGTTTGTTCATATTCTCTATTTCTTCCTGATTCAGTCTTGGAAAGTTATCCCTTTCTAAGAATTTGTCCATTTCTTCCAGGTTGTCCATTTTATTGGCATAGAGTTGCTTGTAGTAGTCTCTTAGGATGCTTTGTATTCCTGTGGTGTCTGTTGTAACTTCTCCTTTTTCACTTCTAATTTTGTTGATTTGAGTCCTCTCCCTCTTTTTCTTGGGTCTGGCTAAAGGCTTATCATTTTTGTTTATCTTCTCAAAGAACCAGCTTTTAGTTTTATTGATCTTTGCTTTCATTTTCTTTGTTTCTATTCCATTTATTTCTGCTCTGATCTTTATGATTCCTTTCCTTCTACTAACTTTGGGTTTTGTTCTTCTTTCTCTAGTTCCTCTAGGTGTAAGGTTAGATTGTTTATTTGAGATTCTTCTTGTTTCTTGAGGTAGGCTTGTATTGCTCTAAACTTCCCTCTTGAACTGCTTTTGCCGCATCCCATAGGTTTTGGATCATCGTGTTTTTGTTGTCATTTGTCTCTAGGTAGTTTTTGATTTCCTCTTTTATTTCTTCAGTGATCTCTTGGTTATTTAGTAACGTATTGTTTAGCCTCCATGTTTTTTGTTTTTTACGGATTTTCCCCTGTAATTGATTTCTAATCTCATAGCATTGTGGTCGGAACAGCTGCTTGATATGATTTCAGTTTTCTTTAATTTACTGAGGCTTTTCTGTGACCCGAGATGTGATCTATCCTGGAGAATGTTCCGTGTGCAGTTGAGAAGAACGTGTAATCTGCTCTTTTTGGATGGAATGTCCTATAAATATCAGTTAACTCTATCTGGTCTATTGTGTCATTTAAAGCTTGTGTTTCCTTAGTAATTTTCTTTCTGGATGATCTCCACTGGTGTAAGTGAGCTGTTAAAGTCCCCCACTATTATTGTGTTATTGTCGATTTCCTCTTTTATAGATGTTAGCAGTTGCCTTATATATTGAGGTGCTCCTATGTTGGGTACATATATATTTATAATTGTTATATCTTCTTCTTGGATTGATCCCTTGACCGTTATGCAGTATCTTTCCTTGTCTCTTGTAACATTCTTTTTTTTAAAGTCTATTTTATCTGATATGAGTATTGCTACTCCAGCTTTCTTTTGATTTTCATTTGCATAGAATATATTTTTCCATCGCCTCACTTTCAGTCTGTATGTGTCCCTAGGTCTGAAATGGGTCTCTTGTAGACAGCATATATATAGGTCTTGTTTTTGTATCCATTCAGAGAGGCTGTATCTTTTGGTTGGAACATTTAGTCCATTCATGTTTAAGGTAATTATTGATATGTATATTACTATTTTCTTAATTGTTACGGGTTTGTCTTGTTGGGTCCTTTTCTTCTCTTGTGTTTCCCACTTAGAGAAGTTCCTTTAGCATTTGGTGTAGAGCTGGTTTCATGGTGCTGAATTCTCTTAGCTTTTGCTTGTCTGTAGGACTTTTGATTTCTCTGTGAAATCTGAAAGAGATCCTTGCTGGGTGGAGTACTCTTGGTTGTCGGTTCTTCCCTTTCATCACTTTAAATTTATCATGCCACTCCCTTCTGGCTTGTAGATTTTCTGCTGAGAAATCAGCTGTTATGGGAGTTCCCTTGTATGTTATTTATCATTTTTCCCTTGTTGCTTTCAATAATTTTTCTTTGTCTTTAATTTTTGTCAATTTGGTTACTATGTGTCTTGGCATTTTTCTCCTTTGATTTATCCTGCCTGGGACTCTCTGTGCTTCCTGGACATGGGTGGCTATTTCTTTTCCCATGCTAGGGAAGTTTTTGACTATAATCTCCTCAAATATATTCTTGCGACCTTTCTCTCTCTCTTCTCCTTCTGAGACCCCTATATTGTGAATGTTGTTGCAGTTAATGTTGTCCCAGAGGACTCTTAGGGTGTCTTCATTTATTTTCATTCTTTTTCTTTATTCTGTTCCATGGCAGTGATTTCCACCTTTCTGTCTTCCAGGTCATTTATCCGTTCTTCTGCCACAGTTATTCTGCTACTGATTCCTTCTAGTGTATTTTTCATTTCAGGTATTATATTATTCACCTCTGTTTGTTTGTTCTTTAATTCTTCTAGGTGTTTGTTCCTTAATTCTTCTAGGTCTTTGTTAAGCATTTCTTGCATCTTCTCGATCTTTGCCTCCATTCTTTTTTTTTTAATTTTTTTTTACGTTTTTTTTTAAAACATCTTTATTGAAGTATAATTGCTTCACAATGGTGTGTTAGTTTCTGCTTTATAACAAAGTGAATCAGCTACACATATACACACGTTCCCATATCTCCTCCCTCCCGCATCTCCCTCCCTCCCACCCTCCCCATTCCACCCCCCCAGGCGGTCACAAAGCACCGAGGTGATCTCCCTGTGCTATGCAGCTGCTTCCCACTAGCCATCTATTTAACATTTGGTAGTGTATATATGTCCATGACACTCTGTCACCCTGTCACATCTCACCCCTCCCCCTCCCCATATCCTCAAGTCCATTCTTTAGTAGGTCTATGTCTTTATTCCCATCTTGCCACTAGGTTCTTCATGACCTTTTTTTTTTCCTTATATTCCATATATATGTGTTAGCATACTGTATTTGTTTTTCTCTTTCTGACTTACTTCATTCTGTATAACAGACTCTAACTCCATCCACTTCATTACAAATACCTCCATTTCATTTCTTTTTATGGCTGAGTAATATTCCATTGTATATATGTGCCACATCTTCTTTATCCATTCATCCGATGATGGACACTTAGGTTGCTTCCATGTCCTGGCTATTGTAAATAGAGCTGCAATGAACATTTTGGTACATGACTCTTTTTGAATTATGGTTTTCTCAGGGTATATGCCCAGTAGTGGGATTGCTGGGTCGTATGGTAGTTCTATTTTTAGTTTTTTAAGGAACCTCCATACTATTCTCCATAGTGGCTGTATCAATTTACATTCCCACCAACAGTGCAAGAGTGTTCCCTTTTCTCCACACCCTCTCCAGCATTTATTGTTTCTAGAATTTTTGATGATGGCCATTCTGACCGGTGTGAGATGATACCTCATTGTAATTTTGATTTGCATTTCTCTAATGATTAATGATGTTGAGCATTCTTTCATGTGTCTGTTGGCCATCTGTATATCTTCTTTGGAGAAATGTCTATTTAGGTCTTCTGCCCATTTTTGGATTGGATTGTTTGTTTTTTTCTTATTGAGCTGCATGAGCTGCTTGTAAATCTTGGAGATTAATCCTTTGTCATTTGCTTCATTTGCAAATATTTTCTCCCATTCTGAGGGTTGTCTTTTGGTCTTGTTTATGGTTTCCTTTGCTGTGCAAAAGCTTTTAAGTTTCATTAGGTCCCATTTGTTTATTTGTGTTTTTATTTCCATTTCTCTAGGAGCTGGGTCAAAAAGGATCTTGCTGTGATGTATGTCATAGAGTGTTCTGCCTATGTTTTCCTCTAAGAGTTTGATAGTGTCTGGCTTTACACTTAGGTCTTTAATCCATTTTGAGTTTATTTTTGTGTATGGTGTCAGGGAGTGTTCTAATTTCATACTTTTACATGTACCTGTCCAATTTTCCCAGCACCACTTATTGAAGAGGCTGTCTTTTCTCCACTGTATATGCTTGCCTGCTTTATCAAAGATAAGGTGACCATATGTGCGTGGGTTTATCTCTGGGCTTTCTATCCTGTTCCATGGATCTATATTTCTGTTTTTGTGCCAGTACCAAACTGTCTTGAATACTGTAGCTTTGTAATATAGTCTGAAGTCAGGGAGCCTGATTCCTCCAGCTCCATTTTTCATTCTCAAGATTGCTTTGGCTATTCGGGGTCTTTTGTGTCTAAATACAAATTGTGAAATTTTTTGTTCTAGGTCTGTGAAAAATGCCAGTGGTAATTTGATAGGGATTGCATTGAATCTGTAGATTGCTTTGGGTAGTAGAGTCATTTTCACAATGTTGATTCTTCCAATCCAAGAACATGGTATCTCTCTCCATCTATTTGTATCATCTTTAATTTCTTTCATCAGTGTCCTGTAATTTTCTGCATACGGGTCTTTTGTCTCCTTAGGTAGGTTTATTCCTAGATATTTTATTCTTTTTGTTTTTGCCTCCATTCTTTTGCCAAGGTCTAGGATCATCTTCACTATCTTTATTCTGATTCTTTTTCTGGAAGGTTCCCTATCTCCACCTCATTTCGTTTTTTTTCTGGGGTTTTATCTTGTTCCTTGATCTGGTATAAAGTCCTCTGCCTTTTCATTTTGTCTATCTTTCTGTGAATGTCGTTTTCCTTCCACAGGCTTCAGAATTGTAGTTCTTCTTCCTTCTGCTGTCTGCTCTCCAGTGGATGAGTCTGTCTTAGAGGATTGTGCAAGCTTCCTGATGGGAGGGACTGGTGGTGGGTAGATCTGGGTGTTGCTTTGGTGGGCAGAGCTTTAATCCGCTTGTCTGCAGATTAAATAAAACTTTAATAAAAAGTTTAATCCGCTTGTCTGCTGATCCATGGGGCTGGGTTCCCTCCCTGTTGGTTGTTTGGCCTGAGGCAACCCAGCACTGGAGCCTACCTTGCTCTTGGTGGGGCTAATGGTGGACTCTGGGAGGGCTCACACCAAGGAGTATTTCCCAGAACTTCTGCTACCAGTGTCATTGTCCTCACGGTGAGCCACAGCCACAGCCACCACCTGCCTCTGTAGGAGACCCTCTAAAACTATCAGGTAGTTCTGGTCATTCTCCTACGGGGTCACTGTTCCTTCCCCTGGGCCCTGATGTGCACACTACTTTGTGTGTGCCCTCCAAGAGTGGAGTATCTGAGTGGAGTTGAGACTCTGAGACTCTGCATGGAGTCGCACAGACTCTGGGTCATGTGAAGCTTCGATGTTTTGTGGTTCTAGAAATCCTATAGGAGACGGTCCACAGCAGGTGAAGCTAATGCTCTCAGTAGAGGTGACGAAGCCAAAGATCTGCAGTTCCAACTAGAGGTGCCGATGTACATACAGGACAAAATCATCTCGTGTGAATGTAGTTCAGGCATGTTTAAGATGAATGGAGCCATGTTAATGCCTACCATATTCTATCTTGAGCCTCTCCTCAGGGACCCCCTCCTCAGTTCCTGAGGCTCCTGTAAATCATGTAAAGGGGACTGGAGAGTGGGCTCTGTCCAGTCTGAGCCCTGAGTTACCCTGTGTGTATCTTAGGATACTTTGTATTTCTGTGGTGTCTGTTGTAACATCATCTCTTTCATTTCAGATTTATTTGGGCCCTTTCTTTTTTAAAAAAAAAACATACTATTGTTGTCTTTTATTCTTTACAGAAATGTAATAAGTGTTTGATCTACTATCCTCACTCTATGTATACTTTTTGCAGTGAGATTTTTACTTTACTTTGTTTTCTTGCTACTATCAATAATTAGTGAGACTTCTTTTAAGCTATCTTCAACATTGCTTATAAAGCTGCTTTATTAGTGATGACAGAGCCTTAATGGAAGTCATGTTCTGGTTGTAAAGTAGAATGCAATGTGCCAGCAAAAAGCCCCTTAAGTTTATATCTCATTACTTCTTGTTCTTTTTTTAATTTAATTTTTATTTTTTATCAGAGCAAATTTGATTAAAATGTTTTGTTTCTTCTAGGTGTGCAAGATGTGGTTCTTTTAAACATATACATATATCTATTCTTCTTTGGATCATTTTCCCATGTAGGTTATGACACAATGTTGAGTAATCTTCTCTTGGTATTACGTAGGTCTTTGGTAATTACATGTTTCACATATGTTTCTATATCTATGTTAACCCCAATATCCTAATGTATCCAATCCTCACACCTTTCCATTTGGTGAAACATAAGTTTCTTTAATGAATCTGTGATTGCATTTCTCTGTGGAAATATCTTCATTGGTATCAATTTTTAGCTAAGACCTATAAGTGATATTATAGGATATGTGTCTTTTGTTTTCTGACTTAGTACAATTTGCCTGATTACCTCAAGAATCATACATGGTGCTGCAAATGGCATTGTTTCATTTTTTTCCCTGGCTAATATTCCATCTGTACATGAACCAGTTCTTCTTTGGCCACGCAACTCTTGATGGACTTTTTGGTTGCATCTATGTCTTGGCTACTGTAATACTGCTGCAATGCACATTTGCTTGCCTGTGTCTTTCCAGATCTATCTTCCTATGTTATAGGCCAAGGAGTGGGCTTGCTGTATCATATGGTAGCTCAGTGTGTACGTTTTAAAGGCACCACCATTCAGTTCTCATTAGTGGCTGTTTCCAGGTTATGTCCAAATTAAAGTTGAGGGTATGCATTTTTCCAAAACACCTTCAGTATTTATTGTTTGTAGTTTTATTGCTGATGGTTATTCTGACAGGTACGAGCTGAGACCTCTTTGTGGTTGAACTTGCATGTGTCCCATAATCTGTTGAAATTGAGCTTTAAAGCATGTCATTTTTATTTATCAAACTGTGATTACAGCTTAGTTCTTCAAAGTGTTTACTTAAAGTATGTGTCACATTTTGAAATTTTTTGGCCATTACCTCCCTCAAGACATTTTGAGGGCAGGTTTCATTTACAGCCCTGCAGTACTTGTTCATATGAAGTGACCATTAGCACAGGCTTTAAAGCTGCTTTTGCAGGTAACGGCCAGAAGGCGGCAGCCTTTCTATGTTCCACACTCTGGTAACTAGGGAAACACACCTTCCGGCCACTGGTGACCCTCGGTTATAAATTAGAGTGCAATGTGCCGGGATGAAGCCACAAATGCTGATGTCTCCTTATTTTGTTTTGTTTTTTGGATTTAATTTATACTTATTATTGGAGTAATATTCCACTGTGTACATGGACCACTTCGTCTTGGTGCATTCCTCGGTTGATGGACATTTTTGTTGCTTCCAAGTGTTGGCTATGATAAATAGTGCTGGAGTGCGGGATTGCCAGCCTGTAAATTTACGATTTTCATTTTCTTAGGTGATTGGCCCAGCAGTGGTTGTGACTGATTGACTGGTATCTCAATGTTTCCCTTTTCAAAGCACCTACATTGTGTTTTCATTAGTGGCTCTTTACATGCCCCCCCCTTACAACCGAGGGTACGCATTTCTCCACATTCCCTTCAGCATTTATTTTTTGCAGCATTTTTCCTAATGGCCATTCTGACTGCTGTGAGCTGATAGGTTTTTGTAATATTGGTATTCATGTCATTAAAATTTTTAAATTCATCAGTTTTCCACACCTTTTATTTTCTGTTTAAAAAAAAAAAGAAAAAAGTGTGAGTACAATATACCTCTTGAAAGTGTCTTCTTGGAACGTTGCCCTCATTTGAATTTTTTGGTCAATTTTCAACCCAAGGAATGTTTTGGAGGGTAGGTGTCATTTACAGGCCTGCGGTTATCTGAATACTTAGTGACCTTATGCAATGGGTTTAAAGCTTCTGTTGTGGGAAATGGCTACAATGAGGTAACATTTCTCCATTCCCAAATCTGGGTACTAGGGCAAGAGCCTTTCTGGAAGTCGTGATCCTAGGTTGTAAATTAGAATTGAATGTGCCAGGAGATAGCCCCATATGTTTAAGTCTCATTACTTCTTGTTTTTTTAAATTTTTTAAATCGGTGTTAAGATTAGAATATTTTTTGTCCTAAGTGTACAGAGTCTGGTTCATTTATACATTATATACGTCTATTCATGTACAGATCCTCTTCCCATGTAAAATATTACAGAGTGTTCCGTAGAGCCTCCTTAATATATGGTCTGGCTTTTTGATATATATATATACTATGTATTTATATATGTATAGTAACACTAACATTCATTTATCCATTGCCCCCACCTTTCCTTATACATGAGCAGAGTTTGATTTCTAAGCACGTGAGTGTCTTTCTCTTTGGAAATATGTTCATTTCTGTTAGTTATTAGATAACACCATAAGTGATATCTTAGGGTATAGTTCTTTTGCTTTCCGACATACCTCATGTTTTGTGATTATCTCCAGGCTCAACTATGGTGCTTCAAAGAGCAGTGCTTCATTGTTTTCCATGGCTTATATTCCATTGTGTACATGGACCACTTCTTCTTGGTGCATTCCTCGGTTGATGGACATTTTCATTGCTTCCAAGTGCTGGCTATGGTAAATCTTGCTGGCGTACAGGTTTGCCAGCCTGTCACTTTTTGATTCTCATTTTCTCAGGTGATAGGCCAAGAAGTGATTGTGATTGATTGACTGGTAGCTCAATGTTTCCCTTTTCAAAGCACCTACATTGTGTTTTCATTAGTGGCTCTTTACATGCCCCCCCTTACAATCGAGGGTACACATTTCTCCGCACTCCCTTCACCGTTTATTTTTTGCAGCATTATTCCTAATGGCCATTCTGACTGCTGTGAGCTGATAGGTTTTTGTAATATGGGTATGCATATCATTAAAATTTTTTAAATTCATCATTTTCCTATGCCTTTTTGTTTTCTCTTAAAAGAAAAAACCGTGAGTACAATATAGCTCTTGAAATTCTCTTCTTCGAAGGTTGCCCTCAACTGAAGTTTTTGGTCGATTTTTGACCCCAGAAATTTTCTGGAGCGCAGGTGCCATTTGCAGAACTGCAAGTTGGCGAAAATATAGTGACCTTTTGCAGTGGGTTCAAAGCTGCTGTTGTGGGAAACGGCCACAAGGAGGTAGCATTTCTCCATTCCCCAATCTGGATACTAGGGCAGCAGAGCCTTTCTGGAAGTCATTGTCCAAGGTTGTAAATTAGAATGGAATTTGCCAGGAGAAATCCCCATATGTTTTTGTCTCATTACTTCTTCTTGGTTTTCAAAATTTTTTTAATCTGGGTAAACTTTAGAATATTGTTTGTCCTAGGTGTACACAATCTGGTTCATTTGTACATTATGTATGTCTATTAATGTACAGATCCTCTTCCCATGTAAAATATTACAGTGTTCCGTCGACCTCCCTTGTTATATATTCAGTCTTTTTGATACATGTATATAATATGTATTTGTATATGTATAGTAACTCTAATCTTCATTTCTCAATTTCCCCCCTCCTTTCCTTTTAGATGAGCATAGTTTGTTTTCTAAGCCTGTGAGTGTCTTTCTCTTTGGAAATATGTTCATCTGTGTCAGTTATTAGATAATGCCATAAGTGATAATATAGGATATAGGTCTTTTGCTTTCCGACCTACTTCATGTTTTGTGATTATCTCCAGGCTCATGTATGGTGCCTCAAAGAGCAGTGCTTCAATGTTTTCCATGGCTAATATTCCATTGTGTACATGGACCACTTCTTCTTGGTGCATTCCTCTGTTGATGGACATTTTCGTTGCTTCCAAGTGTTGCCTATGGTAAATATTGCTGGAGTGCAGGATTGCCAGCCTGTGATTTTTGATTTTCATTTTCTCAGGTGATAGACCCAGCAGTGGGTATGATTGATTGACTGGTATGGTAGCTCAACGTTTACCTTTTCAAGGCACCTCAATTTTTCTTTCATTAGTGGCTCTTACCACGTCCCCCTTAGAATCGATGGTACGCATTTCTCCACAATCATGTCAGCATTTATTGTTTGCAGCATTTTTGTTGATGGCCATTCTGACTGGTGTGAGCTGACAGGTTTTTGTAATTTGGGTTTACATGTCTGTAAAAATTCCTACAATTCATCATTTCTCCACGGCTTTATCTTTTTTGTTAAAAGAAAAAAGAAAAAAAGTGTTAGTATGATATACCTCTTCAAATATTCTTTTTGAAAGGTTGCACTCTAGAATTTTTTGGTCGATTTTCGACCTCAGTATTTTTTGGAGGGCAGGTGTCATTTACAGAACTGCAATTGGTGAATATTTAGTGACCTTTTGAAGTTGCTTTAAAGCTGCTGTTGTGGGAAACGGCCACAAGGATGCAGCATTTCTCCATTCCCAAATCTGGGTACTAGGGCAGCAGAGCCGTTCTGGAAGTCGTTTGCCTAGGTTGTAAATTTGAATGGAATGTGCCAGGAAAAACCCCCATAAGTTTATGTCTCATTACACCTAGTTCGTTGTTTTAATTTTTTCAATTGGGGTAATGGTTAGAATGTTGCTTGGCCAAGGTGTACACACTCTGGTTCATCTACATATCCTATATGCCTATTTATGTAGAGATTCTCTTCCCGTGTAAATTATTACAGAGTGTTCCGTAAACCTTCTTTGTTATATGGTCTGTCTTTTTGATATATGTATATAATACGTATTTGTATACATATGGTAATGCTAATCTTCATTTATCCATTCCCCCCACCTTTCCTTTTAGATAAGCATAGTTTTTTTTAATAAGTCTGTGATTGACTTTCTCTGTGGAAATATGTTCATTTGTGTCAGTTATTAGATAACGCCTATAAGTGATATCATAGGATATAGGACTTTTGCTTTCCGACTTACCTCATGTTCTGTGATTATCTCCAAGATCATCTATGGTGCCTCAAAGAGCAGTGTTTCATTGTTTTCCATGGCTAGTATTCATTGTGTACATGGACCACTTCTTCTTTATCCTTTCATCTGTTGATGGACATTTTGGTTGCTTCACTGTCTTGTCTATTGTGAATAAGGCTGAAGTGCAGCTTTTGCAGCCCGGGTCTTCTTCATTCTGGTCTTCTCAGGTGAGAGGCCCATTGGTGCGCCTGCTGGATTGAATGGTACCGCAATTTTTCCTTTTAAACGCAGCTCCTTTCTGTTCTCATTATTAGCGTTTAACCCTTTTACATCTCACCAGCAGCTAGAGGGTACACAGTTCTCTAAAACCTCTTCTGCATTTATTGTTTGTAGACTTTTTTCCAATGGTCAGTCGACTGGTGTGAGTTGAAAACTTTTGTAGATTCGATTGCATGAGTCTAATACTTCCTGAGGTTGAGCTTTTATCCATTTTCCTTTCTTTAAAAAGAGAGTGAGTAAAACTTGCCTCTTCATAGTAACTTCTTCAAAATTCTGCCTGTTTTGAATTTTCTTTATCCATTCCCTACCTCAGCACAATTTTGAGGGCAGGTGTCCTTTACAGACTTGAGTCATTTTGAATGGCAAGTGACCATTAGCTGTGGGTTAAAAGCTGCTCTTGCGGGAATTGGCCACAAGGCGGCAGCATTTCTCCTTTACCAAATCTGGTTACTAGGGCAACAGAGCCTTGCTGGAAGTGGTGTTCTAGGTTGTAAATTAGAATGGAATGTGCGAGGAAAAAGCCCTTTAAGTTTATGTCTCATTACTTCTTGTTGGTATTTTTAACTTAATTTTTATTTTTTATCACAGCAAACTTGATTACAATGTTTTGTTTGTTCTAGGTGTGCAAGATGTGGTTCTTTCACACATATACATATAAATAGTCTTCTTCGGATCCTTTTCCCATGTAGGTTATGACACAATGTTGAGAAGTCTTCTCTTGGTATTGCGTAGGTCTTTGGTGATTATATATTTCACATGTGTTTGTATCTCTCTGTTAACCTCAATATGGTAATGTATCCAATCCTCACACCTTACTATTTGGTGAACCATAAGTTTTTTTATTGATTCTATGATAGTGTTTCTCTGTGGAAATATCTTTGTCTTTATCATTTTTTAGGTAACCCCTATATGTGATATGATAGGATATGTGTCTTTCGCTTTCTCACTTACTCCAAGTTGCGTGATTACTTCTAGACTCATCTATAGTGCTGCAAATGGCATTGTTTCATTTTTTCACTAGCTCATATTCCATCTGTACAGGTAGAAGTTCTTCTTTGTCCACCCATCTGTCGGTGGACTTTTTGGTTACTTCCATATCTTGGCTATTGTAACACTATGCAATGCCGATTTGCGTGCCTGTCTCCTTCCAATTCTGTCTTCTTAGTTTATAGGTCCAGGAATAGGTCTGCTGGATCATATGGTAGCTCAATGTTTACCTTTTAAAGGCACCTCTATTCTGTTCTCCTTAGTGGCTCTTTCCAGGTTACGTCCCACTTAAAGTGGAGGGTATGTATTTCTTCCCAGCACCTTCAGCATTTATTCTTTGTAGTTTTTGCTGATGGTTATTCTGAGTGGTGTGAGCTGATACCTCTTTGTGGTTAAATTTGCATGTGTCTCATAATGCGTAGAAATTGAGCTTTAAGACATGTCCTTTTGGTTTTTCCAGCTGTGATTAGAGCTTATTTCTTCAAAGTGTTTTCTTAAAGTATGTGTCACCATTTGGAATATTTTTGCCATTATCTCCCTCAAGACATTTTGAGGGCAGGTTTCATTTACAGCCCTGCATTACTTGTTCATATGAAGCGACCATTAGCTCAGGCTTTAAACCTGCTTTTGCAGGTATCGGCCGAAGAGCGGCAGCCTTTCTACGTTCCCCTTGCTGGTACTAGGGAAACAGACCTACCGGCCAGTGGTGTTCTTCGGTTATAAATTAGAGTGCAATGTGCCCGGATAAACCCACAAATGTTGATGTCTCCTTGCTTTTGTTTGTTTTTAAATTTAATTTATATTTATTATTAGAGTAATATTCCATTGTGTACGTGGACCACTTCTTCTTGGTGCATTCCTCGGTTGATGGACATTTTCATTGCTTCCAAGTGCTGGCTATGGTAAATCTTGCTGGCGTACAGGTTTGCCAGCCTGTCACTTTTTGATTCTCATTTTCTCAGGTGATAGGCCAAGACGTGATTGTGATTGATTGACTGGTAGCTCAATGTTTCCCTTTTCAAAGCACCTACATTGTGTTTTCATTAGTGGCTCTTTACATGCCCCCCCTTACAATCGAGGGTTCACATTTCTCCGCACTCCCTTCACCGTTTATTTTTTGCAGCATTATTCCTAATGGCCATTCTGACTGCTGTGAGCTGATAGGTTTTTGTAATATGGGTATGCATATCGTTAAAATTTTTTAAATTCATCATTTTCCTATGCCTTTTTGTTTTCTCTTAAAAGAAAAAAGCGTGAGTACAATATAGCTCTTGAAATTCTCTTCTTCGAAGGTTGCCCTCAACTGAAGTTTTTGGTCGATTTTTGACCCCAGAAATTTTCTGGAGCGCAGGTGCCATTTACAGAACTGCAAGTTGGCGAAAATATAGTGACCTTTTGCAGTGGGTTCAAAGCTGCTGTTGTGGGAAACGGCCACAAGGAGGTAGCATTTCTCCATTCCCCAATCTGGATACTAGGGCAGCAGAGCCTTTCTGGAAGTCATTGTCCAAGGTTGTAAATTAGAATGGAATTTGCCAGGAGAAATCCCCATATGTTTTTGTCTCATTACTTCTTCTTGGTTTTCAAAATTTTTTTAATCTGGGTAAAGTTTAGAATATTGTTTGTCCTAGGTGTACACAATCTGGTTCATTTGTACATTATGTATGTCTATTAATGTACAGATCCTCTTCCCATGTAAAATATTACAGTGTTCCGTCGACCTCCCTTGTTATATATTCAGTCTTTTTGATACATGTATATAATATGTATTTGTATATGTATAGTAACTCTAATCTTCATTTCTCAATTTCCCCCCTCCTTTCCTTTTAGATGAGCATAGTTTGTTTTCTAAGCCTGTGAGTGTCTTTCTCTTTGGAAATATGTTCATCTGTGTCAGTTATTAGATAATGCCATAAGTGATAATATAGGATATAGGTCTTTTGCTTTCCGACCTACTTCATGTTTTGTGATTATCTCCAGGCTCATGTATGGTGCCTCAAAGAGCAGTGCTTCAATGTTTTCCATGGCTAATATTCCATTGTGTACATGGACCACTTCTTCTTGGTGCATTCCTCTGTTGATGGACATTTTCGTTGCTTCCAAGTGTTGCCTATGGTAAATATTGCTGGAGTGCAGGATTGCCAGCCTGTGATTTTTGATTTTCATTTTCTCAGGTGATAGACCCAGCAGTGGGTATGATTGATTGACTGGTATGGTAGCTCAACGTTTACCTTTTCAAGGCACCTCAATTTTTCTTTCATTAGTGGCTCTTACCACGTCCCCCTTAGAATCGATGGTACGCATTTCTCCACAATCATGTCAGCATTTATTGTTTGCAGCATTTTTGTTGATGGCCATTCTGACTGGTGTGAGCTGACAGGTTTTTGTAATTTGGGTTTACATGTCTGTAAAAATTCCTACAATTCATCATTTCTCCACGGCTTTATCTTTTTTGTTAAAAGAAAAAATAAAAAAAGTGTTAGTATGATATACCTCTTCAAATATTCTTTTTGAAAGGTTGCACTCTAGAATTTTTTGGTCGATTTTCGACCTCAGTATTTTTTGGAGGGCAGGTGTCATTTACAGAACTGCAATTGGTGAATATTTAGTGACCTTTTGAAGTTGCTTTAAAGCTGCTGTTGTGGGAAACGGCCACAAGGATGCAACATTTCTCCATTCCCAAATCTGGGTACTAGGGCAGCAGAGCCGTTCTGGAAGTCGTTTGCCTAGGTTGTAAATTTGAATGGAATGTGCCAGGAAAACCCCCCATAAGTTTATGTCTCATTACACCTAGTTCGTTGTTTTAATTTTTTCAATTGGGGTAATGGTTAGAATGTTGCTTGGCCAAGGTGTACACACGCTGGTTCATCTACATATCCTATCTGCCTATTTATATAGAGATTCTCTTCCCGTGTAAATTATTACAGAGTGTTCCGTAAACCTTCTTTGCTATATGGTCTGTCTTTTTGATATATGTATATAATATGTATTTGTATACATATGGTAATGCTAATCTTCATTTATCCATTCCCCCCACCTTTCCTTTTAGATAAGCATAGTTTTTTTTAATAAGTCTGTGATTGACTTTCTCTGTGGAAATATGTTCATTTGTGTCAGTTATTAGATAACGCCTATAAGTGATATCATAGGATATAGGACTTTTGCTTTCCGACTTACCTCATGTTCTGTGATTATCTCCAAGATCATCTATGGTGCCTCAAAGAGCAGTGTTTCATTGTTTTCCATAGCTAGTATTCATTGTGTACATGGACCACTTCTTCTTTATCCTTTCATCTGTTGATGGACATTTTGGTTGCTTCACTGTCTTGTCTATTGTGAATAAGGCTGAAGTGCAGCTTTTGCAGCCCGGGTCTTCTTCATTCTGGTCTTCTCAGGTGAGAGGCCCATTGGTGCGCCTGCTGGATTGAATGGTACCGCAATTTTTCCTTTTAAACGCAGCTCCTTTCTGTTCTCATTATTAGCGTTTAACCCATTTACATCTCACCAGCAGCTAGAGGGTACACAGTTCTCTAAAACCTCTTCTGCATTTATTGTTTGTAGACTTTTTTCCAATGGTCAGTCGACTGGTGTGAGTTGAAAACTTTTTGTAGATTCGATTGCATGAGTCTAATACTTCCTGAGGTTGAGCTTTTATCCATTTTCCTTTCTTTAAAAAGAGAGTGAGTAAAACTTGCCTCTTCATAGTAACTTCTTGAAAATTCTGACTGTTTTGAATTTTCTTTATCCATTCCCTACCTCAGCACAATTTTGAGGGCAGTTGTCCTTTACAGCCTTGAGTCATTTTGAATGGCAAGTGACCATTAGCTGTGGGTTAAAAGCTGCTCTTGCGGGAATTGGCCACAAGGCGGCAGCATTTCTCCTTTACCAAATCTGGTTACTAGGGCAACAGAGCCTTGCTGGAAGTGGTGTTCTAGGTTGTAAATTAGAATGGAATGTGCGAGGAAAAAGCCCTTTAAGTTTATGTCTCATTACTTCTTGTTGGTATTTTTAACTTAATTTTTATTTTTTATCACAGCAAACTTGATTACAATGTTTTGTTTGTTCTAGGTGTGCAAGATGTGGTTCTTTCACACATATACATATAAATATTCTTCTTCGGATCCTTTTCCCATGTAGGTTATGACACAATGTTGAGAAGTCTTCTCTTGGTATTGCGTAGGTCTTTGGTGATTATATATTTCACATGTGTTTGTATCTCTCTGTTAACCTCAATATGGTAATGTATCCAATCCTCACACCTTACTATTTGGTTAACCATAAGTTTTTTTATTGATTCTATGATAGTGTTTCTCTGTGGAAATATCTTTGTCTGTATCATTTTTTAGGTAACCCCTATATGTGATATGATAGGATATGTGTCTTTCGCTTTCTCACTTACTCCAAGTTGCGTGATTACTTCTAGACTCATCTATAGTGCTGCAAATGGCATTGTTTCATTTTTTCACTAGCTCATATTCCATCTGTACAGGTAGAAGTTCTTCTTTGTCCACCCATCTGTCGGTGGACTTTTTGGTTACTTCCATATCTTGGCTATTGTAACACTATGCAATGCCGATTTGCGTGCCTGTCTCCTTCCAATTCTGTCTTCTTAGTTTATAGGTCCAGGAATAGGTCTGCTGGATCATATGGTAGCTCAATGTTTACCTTTTAAAGGCACCTCTATTCTGTTCTCCTTAGTGGCTCTTTCCAGGTTACGTCCCACTTAAAGTGGAGGGTATGTATTTCTTCCCAGCACCTTCAGCATTTATTCTTTGTAGTTTTTGCTGATGGTTATTCTGAGTGGTGTGAGCTGATACCTCTTTGTGGTTAAATTTGCATGTGTCTCATAATGCGTAGAAATTGAGCTTTAAGACATGTCCTTTTGATTTTTCCAGCTGTGATTAGAGCTTATTTCTTCAAAGTGTTTTCTTAAAGTATCTGTCACCATTTGAAATATTTTGGCCATTATCTCCCTCAAGACATTTTGAGGGCAGGTTTCATTTACAGCCCTGCAGTACTTGTTCATATGAAGTGACCATTAGCTCAGGCTTTAAACCTGCTTTTGCAGGTATCGGCCGAAGAGCGGCAGCCTTTCTACGTTCCCCTTGCTGGTACTAGGGAAACAGACCTATCGGCCAGTGGTGTTCTTCGGTTATAAATTAGAGTGCAATGTGCCCGGATAAACCCACAAATGTTGATGTCTCCTTGCTTTTGTTTGTTTTTAAATTTAATTTATATTTATTATTAGAGTAATATTCCATTGTGTACGTGGACCACTTCTTCTTGGTGCATTCCTCGGTTGATGGACATTTTCATTGCTTCCAAGTGCTGGCTATGGTAAATCTTGCTGGCGTACAGGTTTGCCAGCCTGTCACTTTTTGATTCTCATTTTCTCAGGTGATAGGCCAAGAAGTGATTGTGATTGATTGACTGGTAGCTCAATGTTTCCCTTTTCAAAGCACCTACATTGTGTTTTCATTAGTGGCTCTTTACATGCCCCCCCTTACAACCGAGGGTACACATTTCTCCGCACTCCCTTCACCGTTTATTTTTTGCAGCATTATTCCTAATGGCCATTCTGACTGCTGTGAGCTGATAGGTTTTTGTAATATGGGTATGCATATCATTAAAATTTTTTAAATTCATCATTTTCCTATGCCTTTTTGTTTTCTCTTAAAAGAAAAAACCGTGAGTACAATATAGCTCTCGAAATTCTCTTCTTCGAAGGTTGCCCTCAACTGAAGTTTTTGGTCGATTTTTGACCCCAGAAATTTTCTGGAGGGCAGGTGCCATTTACAGAACTGCAAGTTGGCGAAAATATAGTGACCTTTTGCAGTGGGTTCAAAGCTGCTGTTGTGGGAAACGGCCACAAGGAGGTAGCATTTCTCCATTCCCCAATCTGGGTACTAGGGCAGCAGAGCCTTTCTGGAAGTCATTGACCAAGGTTGTAAATTAGAATGGAATTTGCCAGGAGAAATCCCCATATGTTTTTGTCTCATTACTTCTTCTTGGTTTTCAAAATTTTTTTAATCTGGGTAAAGTTTAGAATATTGTTTGTGTTAGGTGTACACAATCTGGTTCATTTGTACATTATGTATGTCTATTAATGTACAGATCCTCTTCCCATGTAAAATATTACAGTGTTCCGTCGACCTCCCTTGTTATATGTTCAGTCTTTTTGATACATGTATATAATATGTATTTGTATATGTATAGTAACTCTAATCTTCATTTCTCAATTTCCCCCCTCCTTTCCTTTTAGATGAGCATAGTTTGTTTTCTAAGCCTGTGAGTGTCTTTCTCTTTGGAAATATGTTCATCTGTGTCAGTTATTAGATAATGCCATAAGTGATAATATAGGATATAGGTCTTTTGCTTTCCGACCTACTTCATGTTTTGTGATTATCTCCAGGCTCATGTATGGTGCCTCAAAGAGCAGTGCTTCAATGTTTTCCATGGCTAATATTCCATTGTGTACATGGACCACTTCTTCTTGGTGCATTCCTCTGTTGATGGACATTTTCGTTGCTTCCAATTGTTGCCTATGGTAAATATTGCTGGAGTGCAGGATTGCCAGCCTGTGATTTTTGAGTTTCATTTTCTCAGGTGATAGACCCAGCAGTGGGTATGATTGATTGACTGGTATGGTAGCTCAACGTTTACCTTTTCAAGGCACCTCAATTTTTCTTTCATTAGTGGCTCTTACCACGTCCCCCTTAGAATCGATGGTACGCATTTCTCCACAATCATGTCAGCATTTATTGTTTGCAGCATTTTTGTTGATGGCCATTCTGACTGGTGTGAAATGACAGGTTTTTGTAATTTGGGTTTACATGTCTGTAAAAATTCCTACAATTCATCATTTCTCCACGGCTTTATCTTTTTTGTTAAAAAAAAAAGAAAAAAAGTGTTAGTATGATATACCTCTTCAAATATTCTTTTTGAAAGGTTGCACTCTAGAATTTTTTGGTCAATTTTCGACCTCAGTATTTTTTAGAGGGCAGGTGTCATTTACAGAACTGCAATTGGTGAATATTTAGTGACCTTTTGAAGTTGCTTTAAAGCTGCTGTTGTGGGAAACGGCCACAAGGATGCAACATTTCTCCATTCCCAAATCTGGGTACTAGGGCAGCAGAGCCGTTCTGGAAGTCGTTTGCCTAGGTTGTAAATTTGAATGGAATGTGCCAGGAAAAACCCCCATAAGTTTATGTCTCATTACACCTAGTTCGTTGTTTTAATTTTTTCAATTGGGGTAATGGTTAGAATGTTGCTTGTCCAAGGTGTACACACTCTGGTTCATCTACATATCCTATATGCCTATTTATGTAGAGATTCTCTTCCCGTGTAAATTATTACAGAGTGTTCCGTAAACCTTCTTTGCTATATGGTCTGTCTTTTTGATATATGTATATAATATGTATTTGTATACATATGGTAACGCTAATCTTCATTTATCCATTCCCCCCACCTTTCCTTTTAGATAAGCATAGTTTTTTTTTTAATAAGTCTGTGATTGACTTTCTCTGTGGAAATATGTTCATTTGTGTCAGTTATTAGATAACGCCTATAAGTGATATCATAGGGTATAGGACTTTTGCTTTCCGACTTACCTCATGTTCTGTGATTATCTCCAAGATCATCTATGGTGCCTCAAAGAGCAGTGTTTCATTGTTTTCCATGGCTAGTATTCATTGTGTACATGGACCACTTCTTCTTTATCCTTTCATCTGTTGATGGACATTTTGGTTGCTTCACTGTCTTGTCTATTGTAAGTAAGGCTGAAGTGCAGCTTTTGCAGCCCGGGTCTTCTTCATTCTGGTCTTCTCAGGTGAGAGGCCCATTGGTGCGCCTGCTGGATTGAATGGTACCTCAATTTTTCCTTTTAAACGCAGCTCCTTTCTGTTCTCATGATTAGCGTTTAACCCTTTTACATCTCCCCAGCAGCTAGAGGGTACACAGTTCTCTAAAACCTCTTCTGCATTTATTGTTTGTAGACTTTTTTCCAATGGTCAGTCGACTGGTGTGAGTTGAAAACTTTTTGTAGATTAGATTGCATGAGTCTAATACTTCCTGAGGTTGAGCTTTTATCCATTTTCCTTTCTTTAAAAAGAGAGTGAGTAAAACTTGCCTCTTCATAGTAACTTCTTGAAAATTCTGCCTGTTTTGAATTTTCTTTATCCATTCCCTACCTCAGCACAATTTTGAGGGCAGTTGTCCTTTACAGCCTTGAGTCATTTTGAATGGCAAGTGACCATTAGTTGTGGGTTAAAAGCTGCTCTTGCGGGAATTGGCCACAAGGCGGCAGCATTTCTCCTTTACCAAATCTGGTTACTAGGGCAACAGAGCCTTGCTGGAAGTGGTGTTCTAGGTTGTAAATTAGAATGGAATGTGCGAGGAAAAAGCCCTTTAAGTTTATGTCTCATTACTTCTTGTTGGTATTTTTAACTTAATTTTTATTTTTTATCACAGCAAACTTGATTACAATGTTTTGTTTGTTCTAGGTGTGCAAGATGTGGTTCTTTCACACATATACATATAAATATTCTTCTTCGGATCCTTTTCCCATGTAGGTTATGACACAATGTTGAGAAGTCTTCTCTTGGTATTGCGTAGGTCTTTGGTGATTATATATTTCACATGTGTTTGTATCTCTCTGTTAACCTCAATATGGTAATGTATCCAATCCTCACACCTTACTATTTGGTGAACCATAAGTTTTTTTATTGATTCTATGATAGTGTTTCTCTGTGGAAATATCTTTGTCTGTATCATTTTTTAGGTAACCCCTATATGTGATATGATAGGATATGTGTCTTTCGCTTTCTCACTTACTCCAAGTTGCGTGATTACTTCTAGACTCATCTATAGTGCTGCAAATGGCATTGTTTCATTTTTTCACTAGCTCATATTCCATCTGTACAGGTAGAAGTTCTTCTTTGTCCACCCATCTGTCGGTGGACTTTTTGGTTACTTCCATATCTTGGCTATTGTAACACTATGCAATGCCGATTTGCGTGCCTGTCTCCTTCCAATTCTGTCTTCTTAGTTTATAGGTCCAGGAATAGGTCTGCTGGATCATATGGTAGCTCAATGTTTACCTTTTAAAGGCACCTCTATTCTGTTCTCCTTAGTGGCTCTTTCCAGGTTACGTCCCACTTAAAGTGGAGGGTATGTATTTCTTCCCAGCACCTTCAGCATTTATTCTTTGTAGTTTTTGCTGATGGTTATTCTGAGTGGTGTGAGCTGATACCTCTTTGTGGTTGAATTTGCATGTGTCTCATAATGCGTAGAAATTGAGCTTTAAGACATGTCCTTTTTATTTTTCCAGCTGTGATTAGAGCTTATTTCTTCAAAGTGTTTTCTTAAAGTATCTGTCACCATTTGAAATATTTTGGCCATTATCTCCCTCAAGACATTTTGAGGGCAGGTTTCATTTACAGCCCTGCAGTACTTGTTCATATGAAGTGACCATTAGCTCAGGCTTTAAACCTGCTTTTGCAGGTATCGGCCGAAGAGCGGCAGCCTTTCTACGTTCCCCTTGCTGGTACTAGGGAAACAGACCTATCGGCCAGTGGTGTTCTTCGGTTATAAATTAGAGTGCAATGTGCCCGGATAAACCCACAAATGTTGATGTCTCCTTGCTTTTGTTTGTTTTTAAATTTAATTTATATTTATTATTAGAGTAATATTCCATTGTGTACGTGGACCACTTCTTCTTGGTGCATTCCTCGGTTGATGGACATTTTCATTGCTTCCAAGTGCTGGCTATGGTAAATCTTGCTGGCGTACAGGTTTGCCAGCCTGTCACTTTTTGATTCTCATTTTCTCAGGTGATAGGCCAAGAAGTGATTGTGATTGATTGACTGGTAGCTCAATGTTTCCCTTTTCAAAGCACCTACATTGTGTTTTCATTAGTGGCTCTTTACATGCCCCCCCTTACAATCGAGGGTACACATTTCTCCGCACTCCCTTCACCGTTTATTTTTTGCAGAATTATTCCTAATGGCCATTCTGACTGCTGTGAGCTGATAGGTTTTTGTAATATGGGTATGCATATCATTAAAATATTTTAAATTCATCATTTTCCTATGCCTTTTTGTTTTCTCTTAAAAGAAAAAACCGTGAGTACAATATAGCTCTTGAAATTCTCTTCTTCGAAGGTTGCCCTCAACTGAAGTTTTTGGTCGATTTTTGACCCCAGAAATTTTCTGGAGCGCAGGTGCCATTTACAGAACTGCAAGTTGGCGAAAATATAGTGACCTTTTGCAGTGGGTTCAAAGCTGCTGTTGTGGGAAACGGCCACAAGGAGGTAGCATTTCTCCATTCCCCAATCTGGATACTAGGGCAGCAGAGCCTTTCTGGAAGTCATTGTCCAAGGTTGTAAATTAGAATGGAATTTGCCAGGAGAAATCCCCATATGTTTTTGTCTCATTACTTCTTCTTGGTTTTCAAAATTTTTTTAATCTGGGTAAAGTTTAGAATATTGTTTGTGTTAGGTGTACACAATCTGGTTCATTTGTACATTATGTATGTCTATTAATGTACAGATACTCTTCCCATGTAAAATATTACAGTGTTCCGTCGACCTCCCTTGTTATATGTTCAGTCTTTTTGATACATGTATATAATATGTATTTGTATATGTATAGTAACTCTAATCTTCATTTCTCAATTTCCCCCCTCCTTTCCTTTTAGATGAGCATAGTTTGTTTTCTAAGCCTGTGAGTGTCTTTCTCTTTGGAAATATGTTCATCTGTGTCAGTTATTAGATAATGCCATAAGTGATAGTATAGGATATAGGTCTTTTGCTTTCCGACCTACTTCATGTTTTGTGATTATCTCCAGGCTCATGTATGGTGCCTCAAAGAGCAGTGCTTCAATGTTTTCCATGGCTAATATTCCATTGTGTACATGGACCACTTCTTCTTGGTGCATTCCTCTGTTGATGGACATTTTCGTTGCTTCCAAGTGTTGCCTATGGTAAATATTGCTGGAGTGCAGGATTGCCAGCCTGTGATTTTTGATTTTCATTTTCTCAGGTGATAGACCCAGCAGTGGGTATGATTGATTGACTGGTATGGTAGCTCAACGTTTACCTTTTCAAGGCACCTCAATTTTTCTTTCATTAGTGGCTCTTACCACGTCCCCCTTAGAATCGATGGTACGCATTTCTCCACAATCATGTCAGCATTTATTGTTTGCAGCATTTTTGTTGATGGCCATTCTGACTGGTGTGAGCTGACAGGTTTTTGTAATTTGGGTTTACATGTCTGTAAAAATTCCTACAATTCATCATTTCTCCACGGCTTTATCTTTTTTGTTAAAAGAAAAAAGAAAAAAAGTGTTAGTATGATATACCTCTTCAAATATTCTTTTTGAAAGGTTGCACTCTAGAATTTTTTGGTCGATTTTCGACCTCAGTATTTTTTGGAGGGCAGGTGTCATTTACAGAACTGCAATTGGTGAATATTTAGTGACCTTTTGAAGTTGCTTTAAAGCTGCTGTTGTGGGAAACGGCCACAAGGATGCAGCATTTCTCCATTCCCAAATCTGGGTACTAGGGCAGCAGAGCCGTTCTGGAAGTCGTTTGCCTAGGTTGTAAATTTGAATGGAATGTGCCAGGAAAAACCCCCATAAGTTTATGTCTCATTACACCTAGTTCGTTGTTTTAATTTTTTCAATTGGGGTAATGGTTAGAATGTTGCTTGGCCAAGGTGTACACACTCTGGTTCATCTACATATCCTATATGCCTATTTATGTAGAGATTCTCTTCCCGTGTAAATTATTACAGAGTGTTCCGTAAACCTTCTTTGTTATATGGTCTGTCTTTTTGATATATGTATATAATATGTATTTGTATACATATGGTAATGCTAATCTTCATTTATCCATTCCCCCCACCTTTCCTTTTAGATAAGCATAGTTTTTTTTAATAAGTCTGTGATTGACTTTCTCTGTGGAAATATGTTCATTTGTGTCAGTTATTAGATAACGCCTATAAGTGATATCATAGGATATAGGACTTTTGCTTTCCGACTTACCTCATGTTCTGTGATTATCTCCAAGATCATCTATGGTGCCTCAAAGAGCAGTGTTTCATTGTTTTCCATGGCTAGTATTCATTGTGTACATGGACCACTTCTTCTTTATCCTTTCATCTGTTGATGGACATTTTGGTTGCTTCACTGTCTTGTCTATTGTGAATAAGGCTGAAGTGCAGCTTTTGCAGCCCGGGTCTTCTTCATTCTGGTCTTCTCAGGTGAGAGGCCCATTGGTGCGCCTGCTGGATTGAATGGTACCGCAATTTTTCCTTTTAAACGCAGCTCCTTTCTGTTCTCATTATTAGCGTTTAACCCTTTTACATCTCACCAGCAGCTAGAGGGTACACAGTTCTCTAAAACCTCTTCTGCATTTATTGTTTGTAGACTTTTTTCCAATGGTCAGTCGACTGGTGTGAGTTGAAAACTTTTGTAGATTCGATTGCATGAGTCTAATACTTCCTGAGGTTGAGCTTTTATCCATTTTCCTTTCTTTAAAAAGAGAGTGAGTAAAACTTGCCTCTTCATAGTAACTTCTTGAAAATTCTGCCTGTTTTGAATTTTCTTTATCCATTCCCTACCTCAGCACAATTTTGAGGGCAGGTGTCCTTTACAGACTTGAGTCATTTTGAATGGCAAGTGACCATTAGCTGTGGGTTAAAAGCTGCTCTTGCGGGAATTGGCCACAAGGCGGCAGCATTTCTCCTTTACCAAATCTGGTTACTAGGGCAACAGAGCCTTGCTGGAAGTGGTGTTCTAGGTTGTAAATTAGAATGGAATGTGCGAGGAAAAAGCCCTTTAAGTTTATGTCTCATTACTTCTTGTTGGTATTTTTAACTTAATTTTTATTTTTTATCACAGCAAACTTGATTACAATGTTTTGTTTGTTCTAGGTGTGCAAGATGTGGTTCTTTCACACATATACATATAAATATTCTTCTTCGGATCCTTTTCCCATGTAGGTTATGACACAATGTTGAGAAGTCTTCTCTTGGTATTGCGTAGGTCTTTGGTGATTATATATTTCACATGTGTTTGAATCTCTCTGTTAACCTCAATATGGTAATGTATCCAATCCTCACACCTTACTATTTGGTGAACCATATGTTTTTTTATTGATTCTATGATAGTGTTTCTCTGTGGAAATATCTTTGTCTGTATCATTTTTTAGGTAACCCCTATATGTGATATGATAGGATATGTGTCTTTCGCTTTCTCACTTACTCCAAGTTGCGTGATTACTTCTAGACTCATCTATAGTGCTGCAAATGGCATTGTTTCATTTTTTCACTAGCTCATATTCCATCTGTACAGGTAGAAGTTCTTCTTTGTCCACCCATCTGTCGGTGGACTTTTTGGTTACTTCCATATCTTGGCTATTGTAACACTATGCAATGCCGATTTGCGTGCCTGTCTCCTTCCAATTCTGTCTTCTTAGTTTATAGGTCCAGGAATAGGTCTGCTGGATCATATGGTAGCTCAATGTTTACCTTTTAAAGGCACCTCTATTCTGTTCTCCTTAGTGGCTCTTTCCAGGTTACGTCCCACTTAAAGTGGAGGGTATGTATTTCTTCCCAGCACCTTCAGCATTTATTCTTTGTAGTTTTTGCTGATGGTTATTCTGAGTGGTGTGAGCTGATACCTCTTTGTGGTTAAATTTGCATGTGTCTCATAATGCGTAGAAATTGAGCTTTAAGACATGTCCTTTTGATTTTTCCAGCTGTGATTAGAGCTTATTTCTTCAAAGTGTTTTCTTAAAGTATGTGTCACCATTTGAAATATTTTGGCCATTATCTCCCTCAAGACATTTTGAGGGCAGGTTTCATTTACAGCCCTGCAGTACTTGTTCATATGAAGTGACCATTAGCCAGGCTTTAAACCTGCTTTTGCAGGTATCGGCCGAGGAGCGGCAGCCTTTCTACGTTCCCCTTGCTGGTACTAGGGAAACAGACCTACCGGCCAGTGGTGTTCTTCGGTTATAAATTAGAGTGCAATGTGCCCGGATAAACCCACAAATGTTGATGTCTCCTTGCTTTTGTTTGTTTTTAAATTTAATTTATATTTATTATTAGAGTAATATTCCATTGTGTACGTGGACCACTTCTTCTTGGTGCATTCCTCGGTTGATGGACATTTTCATTGCTTCCAAGTGCTGGCTATGGTAAATCTTGCTGGCGTACAGGTTTGCCAGCCTGTCACTTTTTGATTCTCATTTTCTCAGGTGATAGGCCAAGAAGTGATTGTGATTGATTGACTGGTAGCTCAATGTTTCCCTTTTCAAAGCACCTACATTGTGTTTTCATTAGTGGCTCTTTACATGCCCCCCCTTACAATCGAGGGTACACATTTCTCCGCACTCCCTTCACCGTTTATTTTTTGCAGAATTATTCCTAATGGCCATTCTGACTGCTGTGAGCTGATAGGTTTTTGTAATATGGGTATGCATATCATTAAAATATTTTAAATTCATCATTTTCCTATGCCTTTTTGTTTTCTCTTAAAAGAAAAAACCGTGAGTACAATATAGCTCTTGAAATTCTCTTCTTCGAAGGTTGCCCTCAACTGAAGTTTTTGGTCGATTTTTGACCCCAGAAATTTTCTGGAGCGCAGGTGCCATTTACAGAACTGCAAGTTGGCGAAAATATAGTGACCTTTTGCAGTGGGTTCAAAGCTGCTGTTGTGGGAAACGGCCACAAGGAGGTAGCATTTCTCCATTCCCCAATCTGGATACTAGGGCAGCAGAGCCTTTCTGGAAGTCATTGTCCAAGGTTGTAAATTAGAATGGAATTTGCCAGGAGAAATCCCCATATGTTTTTGTCTCATTACTTCTTCTTGGTTTTCAAAATTTTTTTAATCTGGGTAAAGTTTCGAATATTGTTTGTCCTAGGTGTACACAATCTGGTTCATTTGTACATTATGTATGTCTATTAATGTACAGATCCTCTTCCCATGTAAAATATTACAGTGTTCCGTCGACCTCCCTTGTTATATGTTCAGTCTTTTTGATACATGTATATAATATGTATTTGTATATGTATAGTAACTCTAATCTTCATTTCTCAATTTCCCCCCTCCTTTCCTTTTAGATGAGCATAGTTTGTTTTCTAAGCCTGTGAGTGTCTTTCTCTTTGGAAATATGTTCATCTGTGTCAGTTATTAGATAATGCCATAAGTGATAGTATAGGATATAGGTCTTTTGCTTTCCGACCTACTTCATGTTTTGTGATTATCTCCAGGCTCATGTATGGTGCCTCAAAGAGCAGTGCTTCAATGTTTTCCATGGCTAATATTCCATTGTGTACATGGACCACTTCTTCTTGGTGCATTCCTCTGTTGATGGACATTTTCGTTGCTTCCAAGTGTTGCCTATGGTAAATATTGCTGGAGTGCAGGATTGCCAGCCTGTGATTTTTGATTTTCATTTTCTCAGGTGATAGACCCAGCAGTGGGTATGATTGATTGACTGGTATGGTAGCTCAACGTTTACCTTTTCAAGGCACCTCAATTTTTCTTTCATTAGTGGCTCTTACCACGTCCCCCTTAGAATCGATGGTACGCATTTCTCCACAATCATGTCAGCATTTATTGTTTGCAGCATTTTTGTTGATGGCCATTCTGACTGGTGTGAGCTGACAGGTTTTTGTAATTTGGGTTTACATGTCTGTAAAAATTCCTACAATTCATCATTTCTCCACGGCTTTATCTTTTTTGTTAAAAGAAAAAAGAAAAAAAGTGTTAGTATGATATACCTCTTCAAATATTCTTTTTGAAAGGTTGCACTCTAGAATTTTTTGGTCGATTTTCGACCTCAGTATTTTTTGGAGGGCAGGTGTCATTTACAGAACTGCAATTGGTGAATATTTAGTGACCTTTTGAAGTTGCTTTAAAGCTGCTGTTGTGGGAAACGGCCAAAAGGATGCAACATTTCTCCATTCCCAAATCTGGGTACTAGGGCAGCAGAGCCGTTCTGGAAGTCGTTTGCCTAGGTTGTAAATTTGAATGGAATGTGCCAGGAAAACCCCCCATAAGTTTATGTCTCATTACACCTAGTTCGTTGTTTTAATTTTTTCAATTGGGGTAATGGTTAGAATGTTGCTTGTCCAAGGTGTACACACGCTGGTTCATCTACATATCCTATCTGCCTATTTATATAGAGATTCTCTTCCCGTGTAAATTATTACAGAGTGTTCCGTAAACCTTCTTTGCTATATGGTCTGTCTTTTTGATATATGTATATAATATGTATTTGTATACATATGGTAATGCTAATCTTCATTTATCCATTCCCCCCACCTTTCCTTTTAGATAAGCATAGTTTTTTTTAATAAGTCTGTGATTGACTTTCTCTGTGGAAATATGTTCATTTGTGTCAGTTATTAGATAACGCCTATAAGTGATATCATAGGATATAGGACTTTTGCTTTCCGACTTACCTCATGTTCTGTGATTATCTCCAAGATCATCTATGGTGCCTCAAAGAGCAGTGTTTCATTGTTTTCCATAGCTAGTATTCATTGTGTACATGGACCACTTCTTCTTTATCCTTTCATCTGTTGATGGACATTTTGGTTGCTTCACTGTCTTGTCTATTGTGAATAAGGCTGAAGTGCAGCTTTTGCAGCCCGGGTCTTCTTCATTCTGGTCTTCTCAGGTGAGAGGCCCATTGGTGCGCCTGCTGGATTGAATGGTACCGCAATTTTTCCTTTTAAACGCAGCTCCTTTCTGTTCTCATTATTAGCGTTTAACCCATTTACATCTCACCAGCAGCTAGAGGGTACACAGTTCTCTAAAACCTCTTCTGCATTTATTGTTTGTAGACTTTTTTCCAATGGTCAGTCGACTGGTGTGAGTTGAAAACTTTTTGTAGATTCGATTGCATGAGTCTAATACTTCCTGAGGTTGAGCTTTTATCCATTTTCCTTTCTTTAAAAAGAGAGTGAGTAAAACTTGCCTCTTCATAGTAACTTCTTGAAAATTCTGACTGTTTTGAATTTTCTTTATCCATTCCCTACCTCAGCACAATTTTGAGGGCAGTTGTCCTTTACAGCCTTGAGTCATTTTGAATGGCAAGTGACCATTAGCTGTGGGTTAAAAGCTGCTCTTGCGGGAATTGGCCACAAGGCGGCAGCATTTCTCCTTTACCAAATCTGGTTACTAGGGCAACAGAGCCTTGCTGGAAGTGGTGTTCTAGGTTGTAAATTAGAATGGAATGTGCGAGGAAAAAGCCCTTTAAGTTTATGTCTCATTACTTCTTGTTGGTATTTTTAACTTAATTTTTATTTTTTATCACAGCAAACTTGATTACAATGTTTTGTTTGTTCTAGGTGTGCAAGATGTGGTTCTTTCACACATATACATATAAATATTCTTCTTCGGATCCTTTTCCCATGTAGGTTATGACACAATGTTGAGAAGTCTTCTCTTGGTATTGCGTAGGTCTTTGGTGATTATATATTTCACATGTGTTTGTATCTCTCTGTTAACCTCAATATGGTAATGTATCCAATCCTCACACCTTACTATTTGGTGAACCATAAGTTTTTTTATTGATTCTATGATAGTGTTTCTCTGTGGAAATATCTTTGTCTGTATCATTTTTTAGGTAACCCCTATATGTGATATGATAGGATATGTGTCTTTCGCTTTCTCACTTACTCCAAGTTGCGTGATTACTTCTAGACTCATCTATAGTGCTGCAAATGGCATTGTTTCATTTTTTCACTAGCTCATATTCCATCTGTACAGGTAGAAGTTCTTCTTTGTCCACCCATCTGTCGGTGGACTTTTTGGTTACTTCCATATCTTGGCTATTGTAACACTATGCAATGCCGATTTGCGTGCCTGTCTCCTTCCAATTCTGTCTTCTTAGTTTATAGGTCCAGGAATAGGTCTGCTGGATCATATGGTAGCTCAATGTTTACCTTTTAAAGGCACCTCTATTCTGTTCTCCTTAGTGGCTCTTTCCAGGTTACGTCCCACTTAAAGTGGAGGGTATGTATTTCTTCCCAGCACCTTCAGCATTTATTCTTTGTAGTTTTTGCTGATGGTTATTCTGAGTGGTGTGAGCTGATACCTCTTTGTGGTTGAATTTGCATGTGTCTCATAATGCGTAGAAATTGAGCTTTAAGACATGTCCTTTTTATTTTTCCAGCTGTGATTAGAGCTTATTTCTTCAAAGTGTTTTCTTAAAGTATCTGTCACCATTTGAAATATTTTGGCCATTATCTCCCTCAAGACATTTTGAGGGCAGGTTTCATTTACAGCCCTGCAGTACTTGTTCATATGAAGTGACCATTAGCTCAGGCTTTAAACCTGCTTTTGCAGGTATCGGCCGAAGAGCGGCAGCCTTTCTACGTTCCCCTTGCTGGTACTAGGGAAACAGACCTACCGGCCAGTGGTGTTCTTCGGTTATAAATTAGAGTGCAATGTGCCCGGATAAACCCACAAATGTTGATGTCTCCTTGCTTTTGTTTGTTTTTAAATTTAATTTATATTTATTATTAGAGTAATATTCCATTGTGTACGTGGACCACTTCTTCTTGGTGCATTCCTCGGTTGATGGACATTTTCATTGCTTCCAAGTGCTGGCTATGGTAAATCTTGCTGGCGTACAGGTTTGCCAGCCTGTCACTTTTTGATTCTCATTTTCTCAGGTGATAGGCCAAGAAGTGATTGTGATTGATTGACTGGTAGCTCAATGTTTCCCTTTTCAAAGCACCTACATTGTGTTTTCATTAGTGGCTCTTTACATGCCCCCCCTTACAACCGAGGGTACACATTTCTCCGCATTCCCTTCACCGTTTATTTTTTGCAGCATTATTCCTAATGACCATTCTGACTGCTGTGAGCTGATAGGTTTTTGTAATATGGGTATGCATATCATTAAAATTTTTAAAATTCATCATTTTCCTATGCCTTTTTGTTTTCTCTTAAAAGAAAAAACCGTGAGTACAATATAGCTCTCGAAATTCTCTTCTTCGAAGGTTGCCCTCAACTGAAGTTTTTGGTCGATTTTTGACCCCAGAAATTTTCTGGAGGGCAGGTGCCATTTACAGAACTGCAAGTTGGCGAAAATATAGTGACCTTTTGCAGTGGGTTCAAAGCTGCTGTTGTGGGAAACGGCCACAAGGAGGTAGCATTTCTCCATTCCCCAATCTGGGTACTAGGGCAGCAGAGCCTTTCTGGAAGTCATTGTCCAAGGTTGTAAATTAGAATGGAATTTGCCAGGAGAAATCCCCATATGTTTTTGTCTCATTACTTCTTCTTGGTTTTCAAAATTTTTTTAATCTGGGTAAACTTTAGAATATTGTTTGTCCTAGGTGTACACAATCTGGTTCATTTGTACATTATGTATGTCTATTAATGTACAGATCCTCTTCCCATGTAAAATATTACAGTGTTCCGTCGACCTCCCTTGTTATATGTTCAGTCTTTTTGATACATGTATATAATATGTATTTGTATATGTATAGTAACTCTAATCTTCATTTCTCAATTTCCGCCCTCCTTTCCTTTTAGATGAGCATAGTTTGTTTTCTAAGCCTGTGAGTGTCTTTCTCTTTGGAAATATGTTCATCTGTGTCAGTTATTAGATAATGCCATAAGTGATAATATAGGATATAGGTCTTTTGCTTTCCGACCTACTTCATGTTTTGTGATTATCTCCAGGCTCATGTATGGTGCCTCAAAGAGCAGTGCTTCAATGTTTTCCATGGCTAATATTCCATTGTGTACATGGACCACTTCTTCTTGGTGCATTCCTCTGTTGATGGACATTTTCGTTGCTTCCAATTGTTGCCTATGGTAAATATTGCTGGAGTGCAGAATTGCCAGCCTGTGATTTTTGATTTTCATTTTCTCAGGTGATAGACCCAGCAGTGGGTATGATTGATTGACTGGTATGGTAGCTCAACGTTTACCTTTTCAAGGCACCTCAATTTTTCTTTCATTAGTGGCTCTTACCACGTCCCCCTTAGAATCGATGGTACGCATTTCTCCACAATCATGTCAGCATTTATTGTTTGCAGCATTTTTGTTGATGGCCATTCTGACTGGTGTGAGCTGACAGGTTTTTGTAATTTGGGTTTACATGTCTGTAAAAATTCCTACAATTCATCATTTCTCCACGGCTTTATCTTTTTTGTTAAAAGAAAAAAGAAAAAAAGTGTTAGTATGATATACCTCTTCAAATATTCTTTTTGAAAGGTTGCACTCTAGAATTTTTTGGTCGATTTTCGACCTCAGTATTTTTTGGAGGGCAGGTGTCATTTACAGAACTGCAATTGGTGAATATTTAGTGACCTTTTGAAGTTGCTTTAAAGATGCTGTTGTGGGAAACGGCCACAAGGATGCAGCATTTCTCCATTCCCAAATCTGGGTACTAGGGCAGCAGAGCCGTTCTGGAAGTCGTTTGCCTAGGTTGTAAATTTGAATGGAATGTGCCAGGAAAACCCCCCATAAGTTTATGTCTCATTACACCTAGTTCGTTGTTTGAATTTTTTCAATTGGGGTAATGGTTAGAATGTTGCTTGTCCAAGGTGTACACACTCTGGTTCATCTACATATCCTATATGCCTATTTATGTAGAGATTCTCTTCCCGGGTAAATTATTACAGAGTGTTCCGTAAACCTTCTTTGCTATATGGTCTGTCTTTTTGATATATGTATATAATATGTATTTGTATACATATGGTAACGCTAATCTTCATTTATCCATTCCCCCCACCTTTCCTTTTAGATAAGCATAGTTTTTTTTAATAAGTCTGTGATTGACTTTCTCTGTGGAAATATGTTCATTTGTGTCAGTTATTAGATAACGCCTATAAGTGATATCATAGGATATAGGACTTTTGCTTTCCGACTTACCTCATGTTCTGTGATTATCTCCAAGATCATCTATGGTGCCTCAAAGAGCAGTGTTTCATTGTTTTCCATGGCTAGTATTCATTGTGTACATGGACCACTTCTTCTTTATCCTTTCATCTGTTGATGGACATTTTGGTTGCTTCACTGTCTTGTCTATTGTGAATAAGGCTGAAGTGCAGCTTTTGCAGCCCGGGTCTTCTTCATTCTGGTCTTCTCAGGTGAGAGGCCCATTGGTGCGCCTGCTGGATTGAATGGTACCTCAATTTTTCCTTTTAAACGCAGCTCCTTTCTGTTCTCATTATTAGCGTTTAACCCTTTTACATCTCCCCAGCAGCTAGAGGGTACACAGTTCTCTAAAACCTCTTCTGCATTTATTGTTTGTAGACTTTTTTCCAATGGTCAGTCGACTGGTGTGAGTTGAAAACTTTTTGTAGATTAGATTGCATGAGTCTAATACTTCCTGAGGTTGAGCTTTTATCCATTTTCCTTTCTTTAAAAAGAGAGTGAGTAAAACTTGCCTCTTCATAGTAACTTCTTGAAAATTCTGCCTGTTTTGAATTTTCTTTATCCATTCCCTACCTCAGCACAATTTTGAGGGCAGTTGTCCTTTACAGCCTTGAGTCATTTTGAATGGCAAGTGACCATTAGCTGTGGGTTAAAAGCTGCTCTTGCGGGAATTGGCCACAAGGCGGCAGCATTTCTCCTTTACCAAATCTGGTTACTAGGGCAACAGAGCCTTACTGGAAGTGGTGTTCTAGGTTGTAAATTAGAATGGAATGTGCGAGGAAAAAGCCCTTTAAGTTTATGTCTCATTACTTCTTGTTGGTATTTTTAACTTAATTTTTATTTTTTATCACAGCAAACTTGATTACAATGTTTTCTTTGTTCTAGGTGTGCAAGATGTGGTTCTTTCACACATATACATATAAATATTCTTCTTCGGATCCTTTTCCCATGTAGGTTATGACACAATGTTGAGTAGTCTTCTCTTGGTATTGCGTAGGTCTTTGGTGATTATATATTTCACATGTGTTTGTATCTCTCTGTTAACCTCAATATGGTAATGTATCCAATCCTCACACCTTACTATTTGGTGAACCATAAGTTTTTTTATTGATTCTATGATAGTGTTTCTCTGTGGAAATATCTTTGTATCATTTTTTAGGTAACCCCTATATGTGATATGATAGGATATGTGTCTTTCGCTTTCTCACTTACTCCAAGTTGCGTGATTACTTCTAGACTCGTCTATAGTGCTGCAAATGGCATTGTTTCATTTTTTCACTAGCTCATATTCCATCTGTACAGGTAGAAGTTCTTCTTTGTCCACCCATCTGTCGGTGGACTTTTTGGTTACTTCCATATCTTGGCTATTGTAACACTATGCAATGCCGATTTGCGTGCCTGTCTCCTTCCAATTCTGTCTTCTTAGTTTATAGGTCCAGGAATAGGTCTGCTGGATCATATGGTAGCTCAATGTTTACCTTTTAAAGGCACCTCTATTCTGTTCTCCTTAGTGGCTCTTTCCAGGTTACGTCCCACTTAAAGTGGAGGGTATGTATTTCTTCCCAGCACCTTCAGCATTTATTCTTTGTAGTTTTTGCTGATGGTTATTCTGAGTGGTGTGAGCTGATACCTCTTTGTGGTTAAATTTGCATGTGTCTCATAATGCGTAGAAATTGAGCTTTAAGACATGTCCTTTTGATTTTTCCAGCTGTGATTAGAGCTTATTTCTTCAAAGTGTTTTCTTAAAGTATGTGTCACCATTTGGAATATTTTTGCCATTATCTCCCTCAAGACATTTTGAGGGCAGGTTTCATTTACAGCCCTGCATTACTTGTTCATATGAAGCGACCATTAGCTCAGGCTTTAAACCTGCTTTTGCAGGTATCGGCCGAAGAGCGGCAGCCTTTCTACGTTCCCCTTGCTGGTACTAGGGAAACAGACCTACCGGCCAGTGGTGTTCTTCGGTTATAAATTAGAGTGCAATGTGCCCGGATAAACCCACAAATGTTGATGTCTCCTTGCTTTTGTTTGTTTTTAAATTTAATTTATATTTATTATTAGAGTAATATTCCATTGTGTACGTGGACCACTTCTTCTTGGTGCATTCCTCGGTTGATGGACATTTTCATTGCTTCCAAGTGCTGGCTATGGTAAATCTTGCTGGCGTACAGGTTTGCCAGCCTGTCACTTTTTGATTCTCATTTTCTCAGGTGATAGGCCAAGAAGTGATTGTGATTGATTGACTGGTAGCTCAATGTTTCCCTTTTCAAAGCACCTACATTGTGTTTTCATTAGTGGCTCTTTACATGCCCCCCCTTACAATCGAGGGTACACATTTCTCCGCACTCCCTTCACCGTTTATTTTTTGCAGAATTATTCCTAATGGCCATTCTGACTGCTGTGAGCTGATAGGTTTTTGTAATATGGGTATGCATATCATTAAAATATTTTAAATTCATCATTTTCCTATGCCTTTTTGTTTTCTCTTAAAAGAAAAAACCGTGAGTACAATATAGCTCTTGAAATTCTCTTCTTCGAAGGTTGCCCTCAACTGAAGTTTTTGGTCGATTTTTGACCCCAGAAATTTTCTGGAGCGCAGGTGCCATTTACAGAACTGCAAGTTGGCGAAAATATAGTGACCTTTTGCAGTGGGTTCAAAGCTGCTGTTGTGGGAAACGGCCACAAGGAGGTAGCATTTCTCCATTCCCCAATCTGGATACTAGGGCAGCAGAGCCTTTCTGGAAGTCATTGTCCAAGGTTGTAAATTAGAATGGAATTTGCCAGGAGAAATCCCCATATGTTTTTGTCTCATTACTTCTTCTTGGTTTTCAAAATTTTTTTAATCTGGGTAAAGTTTAGAATATTGTTTGTCCTAGGTGTACACAATCTGGTTCATTTGTACATTATGTATGTCTATTAATGTACAGATCCTCTTCCCATGTAAAATATTACAGTGTTCCGTCGACCTCCCTTGTTATATGTTCAGTCTTTTTGATACATGTATATAATATGTATTTGTATATGTATAGTAACTCTAATCTTCATTTCTCAATTTCCCCCCTCCTTTCCTTTTAGATGAGCATAGTTTGTTTTCTAAGCCTGTGAGTGTCTTTCTCTTTGGAAATATGTTCATCTGTGTCAGTTATTAGATAATGCCATAAGTGATAGTATAGGATATAGGTCTTTTGCTTTCCGACCTACTTCATGTTTTGTGATTATCTCCAGGCTCATGTATGGTGCCTCAAAGAGCAGTGCTTCAATGTTTTCCATGGCTAATATTCCATTGTGTACATGGACCACTTCTTCTTGGTGCATTCCTCTGTTGATGGACATTTTCGTTGCTTCCAAGTGTTGCCTATGGTAAATATTGCTGGAGTGCAGGATTGCCAGCCTGTGATTTTTGATTTTCATTTTCTCAGGTGATAGACCCAGCAGTGGGTATGATTGATTGACTGGTATGGTAGCTCAACGTTTACCTTTTCAAGGCACCTCAATTTTTCTTTCATTAGTTTCTCTTACCACGTCACCCTTAGAATCGATGGTACGCATTTCTCCACAATCATGTCAGCATTTATTGTTTGCAGCATTTTTGTTGATGGCCATTCTGACTGGTGTGAAATGACAGGTTTTTGTAATTTGGGTTTACATGTCTGTAAAAATTCCTACAATTCATCATTTCTCCACGGCTTTATCTTTTTTGTTAAAAAAAAAGAAAAAAAGTGTTAGTATGATATACCTCTTCAAATATTCTTTTTGAAAGGTTGCACTCTAGAATTTTTTGGTCGATTTTCGACCTCAGTTTTTTTTGGAGGGCAGGTGTCATTTACAGAACTGCAATTGGTGAATATTTAGTGACCTTTTGAAGTTGCTTTAAAGCTGCTGTTGTGGGAAACGGCCACAAGGATGCAACATTTCTCCATTCCCAAATCTGCGTACTAGGGCAGCAGAGCCGTTCTGGAAGTCGTTTGCCTAGGTTGTAAATTTGAATAGAATGTGCCAGGAAAACCCCCCATAAGTTTATGTCTCATTACACCTAGTTCGTTGTTTGAATTTTTTCAATTGGGGTAATGGTTAGAATGTTGCTTGTCCAAGGTGTACACACTCTGGTTCATCTACATATCCTATATGCCTATTTATGTAGAGATTCTCTTCCCGTGTAAATTATTACAGAGTGTTCCGTAAACCTTCTTTGCTATATGGTCTGTCTTTTTGATATATGTATATAATATGTATTTGTATACATATGGTAACGCTAATCTTCATTTATCCATTCCCCCCACCTTTCCTTTTAGATAAGCATAGTTTTTTTTTAATAAGTCTGTGATTGACTTTCTCTGTGGAAATATGTTCATTTGTGTCAGTTATTAGATAACGCCTATAAGTGATATCATAGGGTATAGGACTTTTGCTTTCCGACTTACCTCATGTTCTGTGATTATCTCCAAGATCATCTATGGTGCCTCAAAGAGCAGTGTTTCATTGTTTTCCATGGCTAGTATTCATTGTGTACATGGACCACTTCTTCTTTATCCTTTCATCTGTTGATGGACATTTTGGTTGCTTCACTGTCTTGTCTATTGTGAGTAAGGCTGAAGTGCAGCTTTTGCAGCCCGGGTCTTCTTCATTCTGGTCTTCTCAGGTGAGAGGCCCATTGGTGCGCCTGCTGGATTGAATGGTACCTCAATTTTTCCTTTTAAACGCAGCTCCTTTCTGTTCTCATTATTAGCGTTTAACCCTTTTACATCTCCCCAGCAGCTAGAGGGTACACAGTTCTCTAAAACCTCTTCTGCATTTATTGTTTGTAGACTTTTTTCCAATGGTCAGTCGACTGGTGTGAGTTGAAAACTTTTTGTAGATTAGATTGCATGAGTCTAATACTTCCTGAGGTTGAGCTTTTATCCATTTTCCTTTCTTTAAAAAGAAAGTGAGTAAAACTTGCCTCTTCATAGTAACTTCTTGAAAATTCTGCCTGTTTTGAATTTTCTTTATCCATTCCCTACCTCAGCACAATTTTGAGGGCAGGTGTCCTTTACAGCCTTGAGTCATTTTGAATGGCAAGTGACCATTAGCTGTGGGTTAAAAGCTGCTCTTGCGGGAATTGGCCACAAAGCGGCAGCATTTCTCCTTTACCAAATCTGGTTACTAGGGCAACAGAGCCTTGCTGGAAGTGGTGTTCTAGGTTGTAAATTAGAATGGAATGTGCGAGGAAAAAGCCCTTTAAGTTTATGCCTTATTACTTCTTGTTGGTATTTTTAACTTAATTTTTATTTTTTATCACAGCAAACTTGATTACAATGTTTTGTTTGTTCTAGGTGTGCAAGATGTGGTTCTTTCACACATATACATATAAATATTCTTCTTCGGATCCTTTTCCCATGTAGGTTATGACACAATGTTGAGAAGTCTTCTCTTGGTATTGCGTAGGTCTTTGGTGATTATATATTTCACATGTGTTTGTATCTCTCTGTTAACCTCAATATGGTAATGTATCCAATCCTCACACCTTACTATTTGGTGAACCATAAGTTTTTTTATTGATTCTATGATAGTGTTTCTCTGTGGAAATATCTTTGTCTGTATCATTTTTTAGGTAACCCCTATATGTGATATGATAGGATATGTGTCTTTCGCTTTCTCACTTACTCCAAGTTGCGTGATTACTTCTAGACTCATCTATAGTGCTGCAAATGGCATTGTTTCATTTTTTCACTAGCTCATATTCCATCTGTACAGGTAGAAGTTCTTCTTTGTCCACCCATCTGTCGGTGGACTTTTTGGTTACTTCCATATCTTGGCTATTGTAACACTATGCAATGCCGATTTGCGTGCCTGTCTCCTTCCAATTCTGTCTTCTTAGTTTATAGGTCCAGGAATAGGTCTGCTGGATCATATGGTAGCTCAATGTTTACCTTTTAAAGGCACCTCTATTCTGTTCTCCTTAGTGGCTCTTTCCAGGTTACGTCCCACTTAAAGTGGAGGGTATGTATTTCTTCCCAGCACCTTCAGCATTTATTCTTTGTAGTTTTTGCTGATGGTTATTCTGAGTGGTGTGAGCTGATACCTCTTTGTGGTTGAATTTGCATGTGTCTCATAATGCGTAGAAATTGAGCTTTAAGACATGTCCTTTTGATTTTTCCAGCTGTGATTAGAGCTTATTTCTTCAAAGTGTTTTCTTAAAGTATCTGTCACCATTTGAAATATTTTGGCCATTATCTCCCTCAAGACATTTTGAGGGCAGGTTTCATTTACAGCCCTGCAGTACTTGTTCATATGAAGTGACCATTAGCTCAGGCTTTAAACCTGCTTTTGCAGGTATCGGCCGAAGAGCGGCAGCCTTTCTACGTTCCCCTTGCTGGTACTAGGGAAACAGACCTACCGGCCAGTGGTGTTCTTCGGTTATAAATTAGAGTGCAATGTGCCCGGATAAACCCACAAATGTTGATGTCTCCTTGCTTTTGTTTGTTTTTAAATTTAATTTATATTTATTATTAGAGTAATATTCCATTGTGTACGTGGACCACTTCTTCTTGGTGCATTCCTCGGTTGATGGACATTTTCATTGCTTCCAAGTGCTGGCTATGGTAAATCTTGCTGGCGTACAGGTTTGCCAGCCTGTCACTTTTTGATTCTCATTTTCTCAGGTGATAGGCCAAGAAGTGATTGTGATTGATTGACTGGTAGCTCAATGTTTCCCTTTTCAAAGCACCTACATTGTGTTTTCATTAGTGGCTCTTTACATGCCCCCCCTTACAACCGAGGGTACACATTTCTCCGCATTCCCTTCACCGTTTATTTTTTGCAGCATTATTCCTAATGACCATTCTGACTGCTGTGAGCTGATAGGTTTTTGTAATATGGGTATGCATATCATTAAAATTTTTAAAATTCATCATTTTCCTATGCCTTTTTGTTTTCTCTTAAAAGAAAAAACCGTGAGTACAATATAGCTCTCGAAATTCTCTTCTTCGAAGGTTGCCCTCAACTGAAGTTTTTGGTCGATTTTTGACCCCAGAAATTTTCTGGAGGGCAGGTGCCATTTACAGAACTGCAAGTTGGCGAAAATATAGTGACCTTTTGCAGTGGGTTCAAAGCTGCTGTTGTGGGAAACGGCCACAAGGAGGTAGCATTTCTCCATTCCCCAATCTGGGTACTAGGGCAGCAGAGCCTTTCTGGAAGTCATTGTCCAAGGTTGTAAATTAGAATGGAATTTGCCAGGAGAAATCCCCATATGTTTTTGTCTCATTACTTCTTCTTGGTTTTCAAAATTTTTTTAATCTGGGTAAACTTTAGAATATTGTTTGTCCTAGGTGTACACAATCTGGTTCATTTGTACATTATGTATGTCTATTAATGTACAGATCCTCTTCCCATGTAAAATATTACAGTGTTCCGTCGACCTCCCTTGTTATATGTTCAGTCTTTTTGATACATGTATATAATATGTATTTGTATATGTATAGTAACTCTAATCTTCATTTCTCAATTTCCGCCCTCCTTTCCTTTTAGATGAGCATAGTTTGTTTTCTAAGCCTGTGAGTGTCTTTCTCTTTGGAAATATGTTCATCTGTGTCAGTTATTAGATAATGCCATAAGTGATAATATAGGATATAGGTCTTTTGCTTTCCGACCTACTTCATGTTTTGTGATTATCTCCAGGCTCATGTATGGTGCCTCAAAGAGCAGTGCTTCAATGTTTTCCATGGCTAATATTCCATTGTGTACATGGACCACTTCTTCTTGGTGCATTCCTCTGTTGATGGACATTTTCGTTGCTTCCAATTGTTGCCTATGGTAAATATTGCTGGAGTGCAGAATTGCCAGCCTGTGATTTTTGATTTTCATTTTCTCAGGTGATAGACCCAGCAGTGGGTATGATTGATTGACTGGTATGGTAGCTCAACGTTTACCTTTTCAAGGCACCTCAATTTTTCTTTCATTAGTGGCTCTTACCACGTCCCCCTTAGAATCGATGGTACGCATTTCTCCACAATCATGTCAGCATTTATTGTTTGCAGCATTTTTGTTGATGGCCATTCTGACTGGTGTGAGCTGACAGGTTTTTGTAATTTGGGTTTACATGTCTGTAAAAATTCCTACAATTCATCATTTCTCCACGGCTTTATCTTTTTTGTTAAAAGAAAAAAGAAAAAAAGTGTTAGTATGATATACCTCTTCAAATATTCTTTTTGAAAGGTTGCACTCTAGAATTTTTTGGTCGATTTTCGACCTCAGTATTTTTTGGAGGGCAGGTGTCATTTACAGAACTGCAATTGGTGAATATTTAGTGACCTTTTGAAGTTGCTTTAAAGATGCTGTTGTGGGAAACGGCCACAAGGATGCAGCATTTCTCCATTCCCAAATCTGGGTACTAGGGCAGCAGAGCCGTTCTGGAAGTCGTTTGCCTAGGTTGTAAATTTGAATGGAATGTGCCAGGAAAACCCCCCATAAGTTTATGTCTCATTACACCTAGTTCGTTGTTTTAATTTTTTCAATTGGGGTAATGGTTAGAATGTTGCTTGTCCAAGGTGTACACACTCTGGTTCATCTACATATCCTATATGCCTATTTATGTAGAGATTCTCTTCCCGGGTAAATTATTACAGAGTGTTCCGTAAACCTTCTTTGCTATATGGTCTGTCTTTTTGATATATGTATATAATATGTATTTGTATACATATGGTAACGCTAATCTTCATTTATCCATTCCCCCCACCTTTCCTTTTAGATAAGCATAGTTTTTTTTAATAAGTCTGTGATTGACTTTCTCTGTGGAAATATGTTCATTTGTGTCAGTTATTAGATAACGCCTATAAGTGATATCATAGGATATAGGACTTTTGCTTTCCGACTTACCTCATGTTCTGTGATTATCTCCAAGATCATCTATGGTGCCTCAAAGAGCAGTGTTTCATTGTTTTCCATGGCTAGTATTCATTGTGTACATGGACCACTTCTTCTTTATCCTTTCATCTGTTGATGGACATTTTGGTTGCTTCACTGTCTTGTCTATTGTGAATAAGGCTGAAGTGCAGCTTTTGCAGCCCGGGTCTTCTTCATTCTGGTCTTCTCAGGTGAGAGGCCCATTGGTGCGCCTGCTGGATTGAATGGTACCTCAATTTTTCCTTTTAAACGCAGCTCCTTTCTGTTCTCATTATTAGCGTTTAACCCTTTTACATCTCCCCAGCAGCTAGAGGGTACACAGTTCTCTAAAACCTCTTCTGCATTTATTGTTTGTAGACTTTTTTCCAATGGTCAGTCGACTGGTGTGAGTTGAAAACTTTTTGTAGATTAGATTGCATGAGTCTAATACTTCCTGAGGTTGAGCTTTTATCCATTTTCCTTTCTTTAAAAAGAGAGTGAGTAAAACTTGCCTCTTCATAGTAACTTCTTGAAAATTCTGCCTGTTTTGAATTTTCTTTATCCATTCCCTACCTCAGCACAATTTTGAGGGCAGTTGTCCTTTACAGCCTTGAGTCATTTTGAATGGCAAGTGACCATTAGCTGTGGGTTAAAAGCTGCTCTTGCGGGAATTGGCCACAAGGCGGCAGCATTTCTCCTTTACCAAATCTGGTTACTAGGGCAACAGAGCCTTACTGGAAGTGGTGTTCTAGGTTGTAAATTAGAATGGAATGTGCGAGGAAAAAGCCCTTTAAGTTTATGTCTCATTACTTCTTGTTGGTATTTTTAACTTAATTTTTATTTTTTATCACAGCAAACTTGATTACAATGTTTTCTTTGTTCTAGGTGTGCAAGATGTGGTTCTTTCACACATATACATATAAATATTCTTCTTCGGATCCTTTTCCCATGTAGGTTATGACACAATGTTGAGTAGTCTTCTCTTGGTATTGCGTAGGTCTTTGGTGATTATATATTTCACATGTGTTTGTATCTCTCTGTTAACCTCAATATGGTAATGTATCCAATCCTCACACCTTACTATTTGGTGAACCATAAGTTTTTTTATTGATTCTATGATAGTGTTTCTCTGTGGAAATATCTTTGTATCATTTTTTAGGTAACCCCTATATGTGATATGATAGGATATGTGTCTTTCGCTTTCTCACTTACTCCAAGTTGCGTGATTACTTCTAGACTCGTCTATAGTGCTGCAAATGGCATTGTTTCATTTTTTCACTAGCTCATATTCCATCTGTACAGGTAGAAGTTCTTCTTTGTCCACCCATCTGTCGGTGGACTTTTTGGTTACTTCCATATCTTGGCTATTGTAACACTATGCAATGCCGATTTGCGTGCCTGTCTCCTTCCAATTCTGTCTTCTTAGTTTATAGGTCCAGGAATAGGTCTGCTGGATCATATGGTAGCTCAATGTTTACCTTTTAAAGGCACCTCTATTCTGTTCTCCTTAGTGGCTCTTTCCAGGTTACGTCCCACTTAAAGTGGAGGGTATGTATTTCTTCCCAGCACCTTCAGCATTTATTCTTTGTAGTTTTTGCTGATGGTTATTCTGAGTGGTGTGAGCTGATACCTCTTTGTGGTTAAATTTGCATGTGTCTCATAATGCGTAGAAATTGAGCTTTAAGACATGTCCTTTTGATTTTTCCAGCTGTGATTAGAGCTTATTTCTTCAAAGTGTTTTCTTAAAGTATGTGTCACCATTTGGAATATTTTTGCCATTATCTCCCTCAAGACATTTTGAGGGCAGGTTTCATTTACAGCCCTGCATTACTTGTTCATATGAAGCGACCATTAGCTCAGGCTTTAAACCTGCTTTTGCAGGTATCGGCCGAAGAGCGGCAGCCTTTCTACGTTCCCCTTGCTGGTACTAGGGAAACAGACCTACCGGCCAGTGGTGTTCTTCGGTTATAAATTAGAGTGCAATGTGCCCGGATAAACCCACAAATGTTGATGTCTCCTTGCTTTTGTTTGTTTTTAAATTTAATTTATATTTATTATTAGAGTAATATTCCATTGTGTACGTGGACCACTTCTTCTTGGTGCATTCCTCGGTTGATGGACATTTTCATTGCTTCCAAGTGCTGGCTATGGTAAATCTTGCTGGCGTACAGGTTTGCCAGCCTGTCACTTTTTGATTCTCATTTTCTCAGGTGATAGGCCAAGAAGTGATTGTGATTGATTGACTGGTAGCTCAATGTTTCCCTTTTCAAAGCACCTACATTGTGTTTTCATTAGTGGCTCTTTACATGCCCCCCCTTACAATCGAGGGTACACATTTCTCCGCACTCCCTTCACCGTTTATTTTTTGCAGAATTATTCCTAATGGCCATTCTGACTGCTGTGAGCTGATAGGTTTTTGTAATATGGGTATGCATATCATTAAAATATTTTAAATTCATCATTTTCCTATGCCTTTTTGTTTTCTCTTAAAAGAAAAAACCGTGAGTACAATATAGCTCTTGAAATTCTCTTCTTCGAAGGTTGCCCTCAACTGAAGTTTTTGGTCGATTTTTGACCCCAGAAATTTTCTGGAGCGCAGGTGCCATTTACAGAACTGCAAGTTGGCGAAAATATAGTGACCTTTTGCAGTGGGTTCAAAGCTGCTGTTGTGGGAAACGGCCACAAGGAGGTAGCATTTCTCCATTCCCCAATCTGGATACTAGGGCAGCAGAGCCTTTCTGGAAGTCATTGTCCAAGGTTGTAAATTAGAATGGAATTTGCCAGGAGAAATCCCCATATGTTTTTGTCTCATTACTTCTTCTTGGTTTTCAAAATTTTTTTAATCTGGGTAAAGTTTCGAATATTGTTTGTCCTAGGTGTACACAATCTGGTTCATTTGTACATTATGTATGTCTATTAATGTACAGATCCTCTTCCCATGTAAAATATTACAGTGTTCCGTCGACCTCCCTTGTTATATGTTCAGTCTTTTTGATACATGTATATAATATGTATTTGTATATGTATAGTAACTCTAATCTTCATTTCTCAATTTCCCCCCTCCTTTCCTTTTAGATGAGCATAGTTTGTTTTCTAAGCCTGTGAGTGTCTTTCTCTTTGGAAATATGTTCATCTGTGTCAGTTATTAGATAATGCCATAAGTGATAGTATAGGATATAGGTCTTTTGCTTTCCGACCTACTTCATGTTTTGTGATTATCTCCAGGCTCATGTATGGTGCCTCAAAGAGCAGTGCTTCAATGTTTTCCATGGCTAATATTCCATTGTGTACATGGACCACTTCTTCTTGGTGCATTCCTCTGTTGATGGACATTTTCGTTGCTTCCAAGTGTTGCCTATGGTAAATATTGCTGGAGTGCAGGATTGCCAGCCTGTGATTTTTGATTTTCATTTTCTCAGGTGATAGACCCAGCAGTGGGTATGATTGATTGACTGGTATGGTAGCTCAACGTTTACCTTTTCAAGGCACCTCAATTTTTCTTTCATTAGTGGCTCTTACCACGTCCCCCTTAGAATCGATGGTACGCATTTCTCCACAATCATGTCAGCATTTATTGTTTGCAGCATTTTTGTTGATGGCCATTCTGACTGGTGTGAGCTGACAGGTTTTTGTAATTTGGGTTTACATGTCTGTAAAAATTCCTACAATTCATCATTTCTCCACGGCTTTATCTTTTTTGTTAAAAGAAAAAAGAAAAAAAGTGTTAGTATGATATACCTCTTCAAATATTCTTTTTGAAAGGTTGCACTCTAGAATTTTTTGGTCGATTTTCGACCTCAGTATTTTTTGGAGGGCAGGTGTCATTTACAGAACTGCAATTGGTGAATATTTAGTGACCTTTTGAAGTTGCTTTAAAGCTGCTGTTGTGGGAAACGGCCACAAGGATGCAGCATTTCTCCATTCCCAAATCTGGGTACTAGGGCAGCAGAGCCGTTCTGGAAGTCGTTTGCCTAGGTTGTAAATTTGAATGTAATGTGCCAGGAAAAACCCCCATAAGTTTATGTCTCATTACACCTAGTTCGTTGTTTTAATTTTTTCAATTGGGGTAATGGTTAGAATGTTGCTTGGCCAAGGTGTACACACTCTGGTTCATCTACATATCCTATATGCCTATTTATGTAGAGATTCTCTTCCCGTGTAAATTATTACAGAGTGTTCCGTAAACCTTCTTTGTTATATGGTCTGTCTTTTTGATATATGTATATAATATGTATTTGTATACATATGGTAATGCTAATCTTCATTTATCCATTCCCCCCACCTTTCCTTTTAGATAAGCATAGTTTTTTTTAATAAGTCTGTGATTGACTTTCTCTGTGGAAATATGTTCATTTGTGTCAGTTATTAGATAACGCCTATAAGTGATATCATAGGATATAGGACTTTTGCTTTCCGACTTACCTCATGTTCTGTGATTATCTCCAAGATCATCTATGGTGCCTCAAAGAGCAGTGTTTCATTGTTTTCCATGGCTAGTATTCATTGTGTACATGGACCACTTCTTCTTTATCCTTTCATCTGTTGATGGACATTTTGGTTGCTTCACTGTCTTGTCTATTGTGAATAAGGCTGAAGTGCAGCTTTTGCAGCCCGGGTCTTCTTCATTCTGGTCTTCTCAGGTGAGAGGCCCATTGGTGCGCCTGCTGGATTGAATGGTACCGCAATTTTTCCTTTTAAACGCAGCTCCTTTCTGTTCTCATTATTAGCGTTTAACCCTTTTACATCTCACCAGCAGCTAGAGGGTACACAGTTCTCTAAAACCTCTTCTGCATTTATTGTTTGTAGACTTTTTTCCAATGGTCAGTCGACTGGTGTGAGTTGAAAACTTTTGTAGATTCGATTGCATGAGTCTAATACTTCCTGAGGTTGAGCTTTTATCCATTTTCCTTTCTTTAAAAAGAGAGTGAGTAAAACTTGCCTCTTCATAGTAACTTCTTGAAAATTCTGCCTGTTTTGAATTTTCTTTATCCATTCCCTACCTCAGCACAATTTTGAGGGCAGGTGTCCTTTACAGACTTGAGTCATTTTGAATGGCAAGTGACCATTAGCTGTGGGTTAAAAGCTGCTCTTGCGGGAATTGGCCACAAGGCGGCAGCATTTCTCCTTTACCAAATCTGGTTACTAGGGCAACAGAGCCTTGCTGGAAGTGGTGTTCTAGGTTGTAAATTAGAATGGAATGTGCGAGGAAAAAGCCCTTTAAGTTTATGTCTCATTACTTCTTGTTGGTATTTTTAACTTAATTTTTATTTTTTATCACAGCAAACTTGATTACAATGTTTTGTTTGTTCTAGGTGTGCAAGATGTGGTTCTTTCACACATATACATATAAATATTCTTCTTCGGATCCTTTTCCCATGTAGGTTATGACACAATGTTGAGAAGTCTTCTCTTGGTATTGCGTAGGTCTTTGGTGATTATATATTTCACATGTGTTTGTATCTCTCTGTTAACCTCAATATGGTAATGTATCCAATCCTCACACCTTACTATTTGGTGAACCATAAGTTTTTTTATTGATTCTATGATAGTGTTTCTCTGTGGAAATATCTTTGTCTGTATCATTTTTTAGGTAACCCCTATATGTGATATGATAGGATATGTGTCTTTCGCTTTCTCACTTACTCCAAGTTGCGTGATTACTTCTAGACTCATCTATAGTGCTGCAAATGGCATTGTTTCATTTTTTCACTAGCTCATATTCCATCTGTACAGGTAGAAGTTCTTCTTTGTCCACCCATCTGTCGGTGGACTTTTTGGTTACTTCCATATCTTGGCTATTGTAACACTATGCAATGCCGATTTGCGTGCCTGTCTCCTTCCAATTCTGTCTTCTTAGTTTATAGGTCCAGGAATAGGTCTGCTGGATCATATGGTAGCTCAATGTTTACCTTTTAAAGGCACCTCTATTCTGTTCTCCTTAGTGGCTCTTTCCAGGTTACGTCCCACTTAAAGTGGAGGGTATGTATTTCTTCCCAGCACCTTCAGCATTTATTCTTTGTAGTTTTTGCTGATGGTTATTCTGAGTGGTGTGAGCTGATACCTCTTTGTGGTTAAATTTGCATGTGTCTCATAATGCGTAGAAATTGAGCTTTAAGACATGTCCTTTTGATTTTTCCAGCTGTGATTAGAGCTTATTTCTTCAAAGTGTTTTCTTAAAGTATGTGTCACCATTTGAAATATTTTGGCCATTATCTCCCTCAAGACATTTTGAGGGCAGGTTTCATTTACAGCCCTGCAGTACTTGTTCATATGAAGTGACCATTAGCCAGGCTTTAAACCTGCTTTTGCAGGTATCGGCCGAGGAGCGGCAGCCTTTCTACGTTCCCCTTGCTGGTACTAGGGAAACAGACCTACCGGCCAGTGGTGTTCTTCGGTTATAAATTAGAGTGCAATGTGCCCGGATAAACCCACAAATGTTGATGTCTCCTTGCTTTTGTTTGTTTTTAAATTTAATTTATATTTATTATTAGAGTAATATTCCATTGTGTACGTGGACCACTTCTTCTTGGTGCATTCCTCGGTTGATGGACATTTTCATTGCTTCCAAGTGCTGGCTATGGTAAATCTTGCTGGCGTACAGGTTTGCCAGCCTGTCACTTTTTGATTCTCATTTTCTCAGGTGATAGGCCAAGAAGTGATTGTGATTGATTGACTGGTAGCTCAATGTTTCCCTTTTCAAAGCACCTACATTGTGTTTTCATTAGTGGCTCTTTACATGCCCCCCCTTACAATCGAGGGTACACATTTCTCCGCACTCCCTTCACCGTTTATTTTTTGCAGAATTATTCCTAATGGCCATTCTGACTGCTGTGAGCTGATAGGTTTTTGTAATATGGGTATGCATATCATTAAAATATTTTAAATTCATCATTTTCCTATGCCTTTTTGTTTTCTCTTAAAAGAAAAAACCGTGAGTACAATATAGCTCTTGAAATTCTCTTCTTCGAAGGTTGCCCTCAACTGAAGTTTTTGGTCGATTTTTGACCCCAGAAATTTTCTGGAGCGCAGGTGCCATTTACAGAACTGCAAGTTGGCGAAAATATAGTGACCTTTTGCAGTGGGTTCAAAGCTGCTGTTGTGGGAAACGGCCACAAGGAGGTAGCATTTCTCCATTCCCCAATCTGGATACTAGGGCAGCAGAGCCTTTCTGGAAGTCATTGTCCAAGGTTGTAAATTAGAATGGAATTTGCCAGGAGAAATCCCCATATGTTTTTGTCTCATTACTTCTTCTTGGTTTTCAAAATTTTTTTAATCTGGGTAAAGTTGAGAATATTGTTTGTCCTAGGTGTACACAATCTGGTTCATTTGTACATTATGTATGTCTATTAATGTACAGATCCTCTTCCCATGTAAAATATTACAGTGTTCCGTCGACCTCTCTTGTTATATGTTCGGTCTTTTTGATACATGTATATAATATGTATTTGTATATGTATAGTAACTCTAATCTTCATTTCTCAATTTCCCCCCTCCTTTCCTTTTAGATGAGCATAGTTTGTTTTCTAAGCCTGTGAGTGTCTTTCTCTTTGGAAATATGTTCATCTGTGTCAGTTATTAGATAATGCCATAAGTGATAGTATAGGATATAGGTCTTTTGCTTTCCGACCTACTTCATGTTTTGTGATTATCTCCAGGCTCATGTATGGTGCCTCAAAGAGCAGTGCTTCAATGTTTTCCATGGCTAATATTCCATTGTGTACATGGACCACTTCTTCTTGGTGCATTCCTCTGTTGATGGACATTTTCGTTGCTTCCAAGTGTTGCCTATGGTAAATATTGCTGGAGTGCAGGATTGCCAGCCTGTGATTTTTGATTTTCATTTTCTCAGGTGATAGAACCAGCAGTGGGTATGATTGATTGACTGGTATGGTAGCTCAACGTTTACCTTTTCAAGGCACCTCAATTTTTCTTTCATTAGTGGCTCTTACCACGTCACCCTTAGAATCGATGGTACGCATTTCTCCACAATCATGTCAGCATTTATTGTTTGCAGCATTTTTGTTGATGGCCATTCTGACTGGTGTGAGCTGACAGGTTTTTGTAATTTGGGTTTACATGTCTGTAAAAATTCCTACAATTCATCATTTCTCCACGGCTTTATCTTTTTTGTTAAAAGAAAAAAGAAAAAAAGTGTTAGTATGATATACCTCTTCAAATATTCTTTTTGAAAGGTTGCACTCTAGAATTTTTTGGTCGATTTTCGACCTCAGTATTTTTTGGAGGGCAGGTGTCATTTACAGAACTGCAATTGGTGAATATTTAGTGACCTTTTGAAGTTGCTTTAAAGCTGCTGTTGTGGGAAATGGCCACAAGGATGCAGCATTTCTCCATTCCCAAATCTGGGTACTAGGGCAGCAGAGCCGTTCTGGAAGTCGTTTGCCTAGGTTGTAAATTTGAATGGAATGTGCCAGGAAAAACCCCCATAAGTTTATGTCTCATTACACCTAGTTCGTTGTTTTAATTTTTTCAATTGGGGTAATGGTTAGAATGTTGCTTGGCCAAGGTGTACACACTCTGGTTCATCTACATATCCTATATGCCTATTTATGTAGAGATTCTCTTCCCGTGTAAATTATTACAGAGTGTTCCGTAAACCTTCTTTGTTATATGGTCTGTCTTTTTGATATATGTATATAATATGTATTTGTATACATATGGTAATGCTAATCTTCATTTATCCATTCCCCCCACCTTTCCTTTTAGATAAGCATAGTTTTTTTTAATAAGTCTGTGATTGACTTTCTCTGTGGAAATATGTTCATTTGTGTCAGTTATTAGATAACGCCTATAAGTGATATCATAGGATATAGGACTTTTGCTTTCCGACTTACCTCATGTTCTGTGATTATCTCCAAGATCATCTATGGTGCCTCAAAGAGCAGTGTTTCATTGTTTTCCATGGCTAGTATTCATTGTGTACATGGACCACTTCTTCTTTATCCTTTCATCTGTTGATGGACATTTTGGTTGCTTCACTGTCTTGTCTATTGTGAATAAGGCTGAAGTGCAGCTTTTGCAGCCCGGGTCTTCTTCATTCTGGTCTTCTCAGGTGAGAGGCCCATTGGTGCGCCTGCTGGATTGAATGGTACCGCAATTTTTCCTTTTAAACGCAGCTCCTTTCTGTTCTCATTATTAGCGTTTAACCCTTTTACATCTCCCCAGCAGCTAGAGGGTACACAGTTCTCTAAAACCTCTTCTGCATTTATTGTTTGTAGACTTTTTTCCAATGGTCAGTCGACTGGTGTGAGTTGAAAACTTTTGTAGATTCGATTGCATGAGTCTAATACTTCCTGAGGTTGAGCTTTTATCCATTTTCCTTTCTTTAAAAAGAGAGTGAGTAAAACTTGCCTCTTCATAGTAACTTCTTGAAAATTCTGCCTGTTTTGAATTTTCTTTATCCATTCCCTACCTCAGCACAATTTTGAGGGCAGGTGTCCTTTACAGACTTGAGTCATTTTGAATGGCAAGTGACCATTAGCTGTGGGTTAAAAGCTGCTCTTGCGGGAATTGGCCACAAGGCGGCAGCATTTCTCCTTTACCAAATCTGGTTACTAGGGCAACAGAGCCTTGCTGGAAGTGGTGTTCTAGGTTGTAAATTAGAATGGAATGTGCGAGGAAAAAGCCCTTTAAGTTTATGTCTCATTACTTCTTGTTGGTATTTTTAACTTAATTTTTATTTTTTATCACAGCAAACTTGATTACAATGTTTTGTTTGTTCTAGGTGTGCAAGATGTGGTTCTTTCACACATATACATATAAATATTCTTCTTCGGATCCTTTTCCCATGTAGGTTATGACACAATGTTGAGAAGTCTTCTCTTGGTATTGCGTAGGTCTTTGGTGATTATATATTTCACATGTGTTTGTATCTCTCTGTTAACCTCAATATGGTAATGTATCCAATCCTCACACCTTACTATTTGGTGAACCATATGTTTTTTTATTGATTCTATGATAGTGTTTCTCTGTGGAAATATCTTTGTCTGTATCATTTTTTAGGTAACCCCTATATGTGATATGATAGGATATGTGTCTTTCGCTTTCTCACTTACTCCAAGTTGCGTGATTACTTCTAGACTCATCTATAGTGCTGCAAATGGCATTGTTTCATTTTTTCACTAGCTCATATTCCATCTGTACAGGTAGAAGTTCTTCTTTGTCCACCCATCTGTCGGTGGACTTTTTGGTTACTTCCATATCTTGGCTATTGTAACACTATGCAATGCCGATTTGCGTGCCTGTCTCCTTCCAATTCTGTCTTCTTAGTTTATAGGTCCAGGAATAGGTCTGCTGGATCATATGGTAGCTCAATGTTTACCTTTTAAAGGCACCTCTATTCTGTTCTCCTTAGTGGCTCTTTCCAGGTTACGTCCCACTTAAAGTGGAGGGTATGTATTTCTTCCCAGCACCTTCAGCATTTATTCTTTGTAGTTTTTGCTGATGGTTATTCTGAGTGGTGTGAGCTGATACCTCTTTGTGGTTAAATTTGCATGTGTCTCATAATGCGTAGAAATTGAGCTTTAAGACATGTCCTTTTGATTTTTCCAGCTGTGATTAGAGCTTATTTCTTCAAAGTGTTTTCTTAAAGTATGTGTCACCATTTGGAATATTTTTGCCATTATCTCCCTCAAGACATTTTGAGGGCAGGTTTCATTTACAGCCCTGCATTACTTGTTCATATGAAGCGACCATTAGCTCAGGCTTTAAACCTGCTTTTGCAGGTATCGGCCGAAGAGCGGCAGCCTTTCTACGTTCCCCTTGCTGGTACTAGGGAAACAGACCTACCGGCCAGTGGTGTTCTTCGGTTATAAATTAGAGTGCAATGTGCCCGGATAAACCCACAAATGTTGATGTCTCCTTGCTTTTGTTTGTTTTTAAATTTAATTTATATTTATTATTAGAGTAATATTCCATTGTGTACGTGGACCACTTCTTCTTGGTGCATTCCTCGGTTGATGGACATTTTCATTGCTTCCAAGTGCTGGCTATGGTAAATCTTGCTGGCGTACAGGTTTGCCAGCCTGTCACTTTTTGATTCTCATTTTCTCAGGTGATAGGCCAAGAAGTGATTGTGATTGATTGACTGGTAGCTCAATGTTTCCCTTTTCAAAGCACCTACATTGTGTTTTCATTAGTGGCTCTTTACATGCCCCCCCTTACAATCGAGGGTACACATTTCTCCGCACTCCCTTCACCGTTTATTTTTTGCAGAATTATTCCTAATGGCCATTCTGACTGCTGTGAGCTGATAGGTTTTTGTAATATGGGTATGCATATCATTAAAATATTTTAAATTCATCATTTTCCTATGCCTTTTTGTTTTCTCTTAAAAGAAAAAACCGTGAGTACAATATAGCTCTTGAAATTCTCTTCTTCGAAGGTTGCCCTCAACTGAAGTTTTTGGTCGATTTTTGACCCCAGAAATTTTCTGGAGCGCAGGTGCCATTTACAGAACTGCAAGTTGGCGAAAATATAGTGACCTTTTGCAGTGGGTTCAAAGCTGCTGTTGTGGGAAACGGCCACAAGGAGGTAGCATTTCTCCATTCCCCAATCTGGATACTAGGGCAGCAGAGCCTTTCTGGAAGTCATTGTCCAAGGTTGTAAATTAGAATGGAATTTGCCAGGAGAAATCCCCATATGTTTTTGTCTCATTACTTCTTCTTGGTTTTCAAAATTTTTTTAATCTGGGTAAAGTTTCGAATATTGTTTGTCCTAGGTGTACACAATCTGGTTCATTTGTACATTATGTATGTCTATTAATGTACAGATCCTCTTCCCATGTAAAATATTACAGTGTTCCGTCGACCTCCCTTGTTATATGTTCAGTCTTTTTGATACATGTATATAATATGTATTTGTATATGTATAGTAACTCTAATCTTCATTTCTCAATTTCCCCCCTCCTTTCCTTTTAGATGAGCATAGTTTGTTTTCTAAGCCTGTGAGTGTCTTTCTCTTTGGAAATATGTTCATCTGTGTCAGTTATTAGATAATGCCATAAGTGATAGTATAGGATATAGGTCTTTTGCTTTCCGACCTACTTCATGTTTTGTGATTATCTCCAGGCTCATGTATGGTGCCTCAAAGAGCAGTGCTTCAATGTTTTCCATGGCTAATATTCCATTGTGTACATGGACCACTTCTTCTTGGTGCATTCCTCTGTTGATGGACATTTTCGTTGCTTCCAAGTGTTGCCTATGGTAAATATTGCTGGAGTGCAGGATTGCCAGCCTGTGATTTTTGATTTTCATTTTCTCAGGTGATAGACCCAGCAGTGGGTATGATTGATTGACTGGTATGGTAGCTCAACGTTTACCTTTTCAAGGCACCTCAATTTTTCTTTCATTAGTGGCTCTTACCACGTCCCCCTTAGAATCGATGGTACGCATTTCTCCACAATCATGTCAGCATTTATTGTTTGCAGCATTTTTGTTGATGGCCATTCTGACTGGTGTGAGCTGACAGGTTTTTGTAATTTGGGTTTACATGTCTGTAAAAATTCCTACAATTCATCATTTCTCCACGGCTTTATCTTTTTTGTTAAAAGAAAAAAGAAAAAAAGTGTTAGTATGATATACCTCTTCAAATATTCTTTTTGAAAGGTTGCACTCTAGAATTTTTTGGTCGATTTTCGACCTCAGTATTTTTTGGAGGGCAGGTGTCATTTACAGAACTGCAATTGGTGAATATTTAGTGACCTTTTGAAGTTGCTTTAAAGCTGCTGTTGTGGGAAACGGCCACAAGGATGCAGCATTTCTCCATTCCCAAATCTGGGTACTAGGGCAGCAGAGCCGTTCTGGAAGTCGTTTGCCTAGGTTGTAAATTTGAATGTAATGTGCCAGGAAAAACCCCCATAAGTTTATGTCTCATTACACCTAGTTCGTTGTTTTAATTTTTTCAATTGGGGTAATGGTTAGAATGTTGCTTGGCCAAGGTGTACACACTCTGGTTCATCTACATATCCTATATGCCTATTTATGTAGAGATTCTCTTCCCGTGTAAATTATTACAGAGTGTTCCGTAAACCTTCTTTGTTATATGGTCTGTCTTTTTGATATATGTATATAATATGTATTTGTATACATATGGTAATGCTAATCTTCATTTATCCATTCCCCCCACCTTTCCTTTTAGATAAGCATAGTTTTTTTTAATAAGTCTGTGATTGACTTTCTCTGTGGAAATATGTTCATTTGTGTCAGTTATTAGATAACGCCTATAAGTGATATCATAGGATATAGGACTTTTGCTTTCCGACTTACCTCATGTTCTGTGATTATCTCCAAGATCATCTATGGTGCCTCAAAGAGCAGTGTTTCATTGTTTTCCATGGCTAGTATTCATTGTGTACATGGACCACTTCTTCTTTATCCTTTCATCTGTTGATGGACATTTTGGTTGCTTCACTGTCTTGTCTATTGTGAATAAGGCTGAAGTGCAGCTTTTGCAGCCCGGGTCTTCTTCATTCTGGTCTTCTCAGGTGAGAGGCCCATTGGTGCGCCTGCTGGATTGAATGGTACCGCAATTTTTCCTTTTAAACGCAGCTCCTTTCTGTTCTCATTATTAGCGTTTAACCCTTTTACATCTCACCAGCAGCTAGAGGGTACACAGTTCTCTAAAACCTCTTCTGCATTTATTGTTTGTAGACTTTTTTCCAATGGTCAGTCGACTGGTGTGAGTTGAAAACTTTTGTAGATTCGATTGCATGAGTCTAATACTTCCTGAGGTTGAGCTTTTATCCATTTTCCTTTCTTTAAAAAGAGAGTGAGTAAAACTTGCCTCTTCATAGTAACTTCTTGAAAATTCTGCCTGTTTTGAATTTTCTTTATCCATTCCCTACCTCAGCACAATTTTGAGGGCAGGTGTCCTTTACAGACTTGAGTCATTTTGAATGGCAAGTGACCATTAGCTGTGGGTTAAAAGCTGCTCTTGCGGGAATTGGCCACAAGGCGGCAGCATTTCTCCTTTACCAAATCTGGTTACTAGGGCAACAGAGCCTTGCTGGAAGTGGTGTTCTAGGTTGTAAATTAGAATGGAATGTGCGAGGAAAAAGCCCTTTAAGTTTATGTCTCATTACTTCTTGTTGGTATTTTTAACTTAATTTTTATTTTTTATCACAGCAAACTTGATTACAATGTTTTGTTTGTTCTAGGTGTGCAAGATGTGGTTCTTTCACACATATACATATAAATATTCTTCTTCGGATCCTTTTCCCATGTAGGTTATGACACAATGTTGAGAAGTCTTCTCTTGGTATTGCGTAGGTCTTTGGTGATTATATATTTCACATGTGTTTGAATCTCTCTGTTAACCTCAATATGGTAATGTATCCAATCCTCACACCTTACTATTTGGTGAACCATATGTTTTTTTATTGATTCTATGATAGTGTTTCTCTGTGGAAATATCTTTGTCTGTATCATTTTTTAGGTAACCCCTATATGTGATATGATAGGATATGTGTCTTTCGCTTTCTCACTTACTCCAAGTTGCGTGATTACTTCTAGACTCATCTATAGTGCTGCAAATGGCATTGTTTCATTTTTTCACTAGCTCATATTCCATCTGTACAGGTAGAAGTTCTTCTTTGTCCACCCATCTGTCGGTGGACTTTTTGGTTACTTCCATATGTTGGCTATTGTAACACTATGCAATGCCGATTTGCGTGCCTGTCTCCTTCCAATTCTGTCTTCTTAGTTTATAGGTCCAGGAATAGGTCTGCTGGATCATATGGTAGCTCAATGTTTACCTTTTAAAGGCACCTCTATTCTGTTCTCCTTAGTGGCTCTTTCCAGGTTACTTCCCACTTAAAGTGGAGGGTATGTATTTCTTCCCAGCACCTTCAGCATTTATTCTTTGTAGTTTTTGCTGATGGTTATTCTGAGTGGTGTGAGCTGATACCTCTTTGTGGTTAAATTTGCATGTGTCTCATAATGCGTAGAAATTGAGCTTTAAGACATGTCCTTTTGATTTTTCCAGCTGTGATTAGAGCTTATTTCTTCAAAGTGTTTTCTTAAAGTATGTGTCACCATTTGAAATATTTTGGCCATTATCTCCCTCAAGACATTTTGAGGGCAGGTTTCATTTACAGCCCTGCAGTACTTGTTCATATGAAGTGACCATTAGCCAGGCTTTAAACCTGCTTTTGCAGGTATCGGCCGAGGAGCGGCAGCCTTTCTACGTTCCCCTTGCTGGTACTAGGGAAACAGACCTACCGGCCAGTGGTGTTCTTCGGTTATAAATTAGAGTGCAATGTGCCCGGATAAACCCACAAATGTTGATGTCTCCTTGCTTTTGTTTGTTTTTAAATTTAATTTATATTTATTATTAGAGTAATATTCCATTGTGTACGTGGACCACTTCTTCTTGGTGCATTCCTCGGTTGATGGACATTTTCATTGCTTCCAAGTGCTGGCTATGGTAAATCTTGCTGGCGTACAGGTTTGCCAGCCTGTCACTTTTTGATTCTCATTTTCTCAGGTGATAGGCCAAGAAGTGATTGTGATTGATTGACTGGTAGCTCAATGTTTCCCTTTTCAAAGCACCTACATTGTGTTTTCATTAGTGGCTCTTTACATGCCCCCCCTTACAATCGAGGGTACACATTTCTCCGCACTCCCTTCACCGTTTATTTTTTGCAGAATTATTCCTAATGGCCATTCTGACTGCTGTGAGCTGATAGGTTTTTGTAATATGGGTATGCATATCATTAAAATATTTTAAATTCATCATTTTCCTATGCCTTTTTGTTTTCTCTTAAAAGAAAAAACCGTGAGTACAATATAGCTCTTGAAATTCTCTTCTTCGAAGGTTGCCCTCAACTGAAGTTTTTGGTCGATTTTTGACCCCAGAAATTTTCTGGAGCGCAGGTGCCATTTACAGAACTGCAAGTTGGCGAAAATATAGTGACCTTTTGCAGTGGGTTCAAAGCTGCTGTTGTGGGAAACGGCCACAAGGAGGTAGCATTTCTCCATTCCCCAATCTGGATACTAGGGCAGCAGAGCCTTTCTGGAAGTCATTGTCCAAGGTTGTAAATTAGAATGGAATTTGCCAGGAGAAATCCCCATATGTTTTTGTCTCATTACTTCTTCTTGGTTTTCAAAATTTTTTTAATCTGGGTAAAGTTGAGAATATTGTTTGTCCTAGGTGTACACAATCTGGTTCATTTGTACATTATGTATGTCTATTAATGTACAGATCCTCTTCCCATGTAAAATATTACAGTGTTCCGTCGACCTCCCTTGTTATATGTTCGGTCTTTTTGATACATGTATATAATATGTATTTGTATATGTATAGTAACTCTAATCTTCATTTCTCAATTTCCCCCCTCCTTTCCTTTTAGATGAGCATAGTTTGTTTTCTAAGCCTGTGAGTGTCTTTCTCTTTGGAAATATGTTCATCTGTGTCAGTTATTAGATAATGCCATAAGTGATAGTATAGGATATAGGTCTTTTGCTTTCCGACCTACTTCATGTTTTGTGATTATCTCCAGGCTCATGTATGGTGCCTCAAAGAGCAGTGCTTCAATGTTTTCCATGGCTAATATTCCATTGTGTACATGGACCACTTCTTCTTGGTGCATTCCTCTGTTGATGGACATTTTCGTTGCTTCCAAGTGTTGCCTATGGTAAATATTGCTGGAGTGCAGGATTGCCAGCCTGTGATTTTTGATTTTCATTTTCTCAGGTGATAGAACCAGCAGTGGGTATGATTGATTGACTGGTATGGTAGCTCAACGTTTACCTTTTCAAGGCACCTCAATTTTTCTTTCATTAGTGGCTCTTACCACGTCACCCTTAGAATCGATGGTACGCATTTCTCCACAATCATGTCAGCATTTATTGTTTGCAGCATTTTTGTTGATGGCCATTCTGACTGGTGTGAGCTGACAGGTTTTTGTAATTTGGGTTTACATGTCTGTAAAAATTCCTACAATTCATCATTTCTCCACGGCTTTATCTTTTTTGTTAAAAGAAAAAAGAAAAAAAGTGTTAGTATGATATACCTCTTCAAATATTCTTTTTGAAAGGTTGCACTCTAGAATTTTTTGGTCGATTTTCGACCTCAGTATTTTTTGGAGGGCAGGTGTCATTTACAGAACTGCAATTGGTGAATATTTAGTGACCTTTTGAAGTTGCTTTAAAGCTGCTGTTGTGGGAAATGGCCACAAGGATGCAGCATTTCTCCATTCCCAAATCTGGGTACTAGGGCAGCAGAGCCGTTCTGGAAGTCGTTTGCCTAGGTTGTAAATTTGAATGGAATGTGCCAGGAAAAACCCCCATAAGTTTATGTCTCATTACACCTAGTTCGTTGTTTTAATTTTTTCAATTGGGGTAATGGTTAGAATGTTGCTTGGCCAAGGTGTACACACTCTGGTTCATCTACATATCCTATATGCCTATTTATGTAGAGATTCTCTTCCCGTGTAAATTATTACAGAGTGTTCCGTAAACCTTCTTTGTTATATGGTCTGTCTTTTTGATATATGTATATAATATGTATTTGTATACATATGGTAATGCTAATCTTCATTTATCCATTCCCCCCACCTTTCCTTTTAGATAAGCATAGTTTTTTTTAATAAGTCTGTGATTGACTTTCTCTGTGGAAATATGTTCATTTGTGTCAGTTATTAGATAACGCCTATAAGTGATATCATAGGATATAGGACTTTTGCTTTCCGACTTACCTCATGTTCTGTGATTATCTCCAAGATCATCTATGGTGCCTCAAAGAGCAGTGTTTCATTGTTTTCCATGGCTAGTATTCATTGTGTACATGGACCACTTCTTCTTTATCCTTTCATCTGTTGATGGACATTTTGGTTGCTTCACTGTCTTGTCTATTGTGAATAAGGCTGAAGTGCAGCTTTTGCAGCCCGGGTCTTCTTCATTCTGGTCTTCTCAGGTGAGAGGCCCATTGGTGCGCCTGCTGGATTGAATGGTACCGCAATTTTTCCTTTTAAACGCAGCTCCTTTCTGTTCTCATTATTAGCGTTTAACCCTTTTACATCTCACCAGCAGCTAGAGGGTACACAGTTCTCTAAAACCTCTTCTGCATTTATTGTTTGTAGACTTTTTTCCAATGGTCAGTCGACTGGTGTGAGTTGAAAACTTTTGTAGATTCGATTGCATGAGTCTAATACTTCCTGAGGTTGAGCTTTTATCCATTTTCCTTTCTTTAAAAAGAGAGTGAGTAAAACTTGCCTCTTCATAGTAACTTCTTGAAAATTCTGCCTGTTTTGAATTTTCTTTATCCATTCCCTACCTCAGCACAATTTTGAGGGCAGGTGTCCTTTACAGACTTGAGTCATTTTGAATGGCAAGTGACCATTAGCTGTGGGTTAAAAGCTGCTCTTGCGGGAATTGGCCACAAGGCGGCAGCATTTCTCCTTTACCAAATCTGGTTACTAGGGCAACAGAGCCTTGCTGGAAGTGGTGTTCTAGGTTGTAAATTAGAATGGAATGTGCGAGGAAAAAGCCCTTTAAGTTTATGTCTCATTACTTCTTGTTGGTATTTTTAACTTAATTTTTATTTTTTATCACAGCAAACTTGATTACAATGTTTTGTTTGTTCTAGGTGTGCAAGATGTGGTTCTTTCACACATATACATATAAATATTCTTCTTCGGATCCTTTTCCCATGTAGGTTATGACACAATGTTGAGAAGTCTTCTCTTGGTATTGCGTAGGTCTTTGGTGATTATATATTTCACATGTGTTTGTATCTCTCTGTTAACCTCAATATGGTAATGTATCCAATCCTCACACCTTACTATTTGGTGAACCATATGTTTTTTTATTGATTCTATGATAGTGTTTCTCTGTGGAAATATCTTTGTCTGTATCATTTTTTAGGTAACCCCTATATGTGATATGATAGGATATGTGTCTTTCGCTTTCTCACTTACTCCAAGTTGCGTGATTACTTCTAGACTCATCTATAGTGCTGCAAATGGCATTGTTTCATTTTTTCACTAGCTCATATTCCATCTGTACAGGTAGAAGTTCTTCTTTGTCCACCCATCTGTCGGTGGACTTTTTGGTTACTTCCATATCTTGGCTATTGTAACACTATGCAATGCCGATTTGCGTGCCTGTCTCCTTCCAATTCTGTCTTCTTAGTTTATAGGTCCAGGAATAGGTCTGCTGGATCATATGGTAGCTCAATGTTTACCTTTTAAAGGCACCTCTATTCTGTTCTCCTTAGTGGCTCTTTCCAGGTTACGTCCCACTTAAAGTGGAGGGTATGTATTTCTTCCCAGCACCTTCAGCATTTATTCTTTGTAGTTTTTGCTGATGGTTATTCTGAGTGGTGTGAGCTGATACCTCTTTGTGGTTAAATTTGCATGTGTCTCATAATGCGTAGAAATTGAGCTTTAAGACATGTCCTTTTGATTTTTCCAGCTGTGATTAGAGCTTATTTCTTCAAAGTGTTTTCTTAAAGTATGTGTCACCATTTGGAATATTTTTGCCATTATCTCCCTCAAGACATTTTGAGGGCAGGTTTCATTTACAGCCCTGCATTACTTGTTCATATGAAGCGACCATTAGCTCAGGCTTTAAACCTGCTTTTGCAGGTATCGGCCGAAGAGCGGCAGCCTTTCTACGTTCCCCTTGCTGGTACTAGGGAAACAGACCTACCGGCCAGTGGTGTTCTTCGGTTATAAATTAGAGTGCAATGTGCCCGGATAAACCCACAAATGTTGATGTCTCCTTGCTTTTGTTTGTTTTTAAATTTAATTTATATTTATTATTAGAGTAATATTCCATTGTGTACGTGGACCACTTCTTCTTGGTGCATTCCTCGGTTGATGGACATTTTCATTGCTTCCAAGTGCTGGCTATGGTAAATCTTGCTGGCGTACAGGTTTGCCAGCCTGTCACTTTTTGATTCTCATTTTCTCAGGTGATAGGCCAAGAAGTGATTGTGATTGATTGACTGGTAGCTCAATGTTTCCCTTTTCAAAGCACCTACATTGTGTTTTCATTAGTGGCTCTTTACATGCCCCCCCTTACAATCGAGGGTACACATTTCTCCGCACTCCCTTCACCGTTTATTTTTTGCAGAATTATTCCTAATGGCCATTCTGACTGCTGTGAGCTGATAGGTTTTTGTAATATGGGTATGCATATCATTAAAATATTTTAAATTCATCATTTTCCTATGCCTTTTTGTTTTCTCTTAAAAGAAAAAACCGTGAGTACAATATAGCTCTTGAAATTCTCTTCTTCGAAGGTTGCCCTCAACTGAAGTTTTTGGTCGATTTTTGACCCCAGAAATTTTCTGGAGCGCAGGTGCCATTTACAGAACTGCAAGTTGGCGAAAATATAGTGACCTTTTGCAGTGGGTTCAAAGCTGCTGTTGTGGGAAACGGCCACAAGGAGGTAGCATTTCTCCATTCCCCAATCTGGATACTAGGGCAGCAGAGCCTTTCTGGAAGTCATTGTCCAAGGTTGTAAATTAGAATGGAATTTGCCAGGAGAAATCCCCATATGTTTTTGTCTCATTACTTCTTCTTGGTTTTCAAAATTTTTTTAATCTGGGTAAAGTTTCGAATATTGTTTGTCCTAGGTGTACACAATCTGGTTCATTTGTACATTATGTATGTCTATTAATGTACAGATCCTCTTCCCATGTAAAATATTACAGTGTTCCGTCGACCTCCCTTGTTATATGTTCAGTCTTTTTGATACATGTATATAATATGTATTTGTATATGTATAGTAACTCTAATCTTCATTTCTCAATTTCCCCCCTCCTTTCCTTTTAGATGAGCATAGTTTGTTTTCTAAGCCTGTGAGTGTCTTTCTCTTTGGAAATATGTTCATCTGTGTCAGTTATTAGATAATGCCATAAGTGATAGTATAGGATATAGGTCTTTTGCTTTCCGACCTACTTCATGTTTTGTGATTATCTCCAGGCTCATGTATGGTGCCTCAAAGAGCAGTGCTTCAATGTTTTCCATGGCTAATATTCCATTGTGTACATGGACCACTTCTTCTTGGTGCATTCCTCTGTTGATGGACATTTTCGTTGCTTCCAAGTGTTGCCTATGGTAAATATTGCTGGAGTGCAGGATTGCCAGCCTGTGATTTTTGATTTTCATTTTCTCAGGTGATAGACCCAGCAGTGGGTATGATTGATTGACTGGTATGGTAGCTCAACGTTTACCTTTTCAAGGCACCTCAATTTTTCTTTCATTAGTGGCTCTTACCACGTCCCCCTTAGAATCGATGGTACGCATTTCTCCACAATCATGTCAGCATTTATTGTTTGCAGCATTTTTGTTGATGGCCATTCTGACTGGTGTGAGCTGACAGGTTTTTGTAATTTGGGTTTACATGTCTGTAAAAATTCCTACAATTCATCATTTCTCCACGGCTTTATCTTTTTTGTTAAAAGAAAAAATAAAAAAAGTGTTAGTATGATATACCTCTTCAAATATTCTTTTTGAAAGGTTGCACTCTAGAATTTTTTGGTCGATTTTCGACCTCAGTATTTTTTGGAGGGCAGGTGTCATTTACAGAACTGCAATTGGTGAATATTTAGTGACCTTTTGAAGTTGCTTTAAAGCTGCTGTTGTGGGAAACGGCCACAAGGATGCAACATTTCTCCATTCCCAAATCTGGGTACTAGGGCAGCAGAGCCGTTCTGGAAGTCGTTTGCCTAGGTTGTAAATTTGAATGGAATGTGCCAGGAAAACCCCCCATAAGTTTATGTCTCATTACACCTAGTTCGTTGTTTTAATTTTTTCAATTGGGGTAATGGTTAGAATGTTGCTTGTCCAAGGTGTACACACGCTGGTTCATCTACATATCCTATCTGCCTATTTATATAGAGATTCTCTTCCCGTGTAAATTATTACAGAGTGTTCCGTAAACCTTCTTTGCTATATGGTCTGTCTTTTTGATATATGTATATAATATGTATTTGTATACATATGGTAATGCTAATCTTCATTTATCCATTCCCCCCACCTTTCCTTTTAGATAAGCATAGTTTTTTTTAATAAGTCTGTGATTGACTTTCTCTGTGGAAATATGTTCATTTGTGTCAGTTATTAGATAACGCCTATAAGTGATATCATAGGATATAGGACTTTTGCTTTCCGACTTACCTCATGTTCTGTGATTATCTCCAAGATCATCTATGGTGCCTCAAAGAGCAGTGTTTCATTGTTTTCCATGGCTAGTATTCATTGTGTACATGGACCACTTCTTCTTTATCCTTTCATCTGTTGATGGACATTTTGGTTGCTTCACTGTCTTGTCTATTGTGAATAAGGCTGAAGTGCAGCTTTTGCAGCCCGGGTCTTCTTCATTCTGGTCTTCTCAGGTGAGAGGCCCATTGGTGCGCCTGCTGGATTGAATGGTACCGCAATTTTTCCTTTTAAACGCAGCTCCTTTCTGTTCTCATTATTAGCGTTTAACCCTTTTACATCTCACCAGCAGCTAGAGGGTACACAGTTCTCTAAAACCTCTTCTGCATTTATTGTTTGTAGACTTTTTTCCAATGGTCAGTCGACTGGTGTGAGTTGAAAACTTTTGTAGATTCGATTGCATGAGTCTAATACTTCCTGAGGTTGAGCTTTTATCCATTTTCCTTTCTTTAAAAAGAGAGTGAGTAAAACTTGCCTCTTCATAGTAACTTCTTGAAAATTCTGCCTGTTTTGAATTTTCTTTATCCATTCCCTACCTCAGCACAATTTTGAGGGCAGGTGTCCTTTACAGACTTGAGTCATTTTGAATGGCAAGTGACCATTAGCTGTGGGTTAAAAGCTGCTCTTGCGGGAATTGGCCACAAGGCGGCAGCATTTCTCCTTTACCAAATCTGGTTACTAGGGCAACAGAGCCTTGCTGGAAGTGGTGTTCTAGGTTGTAAATTAGAATGGAATGTGCGAGGAAAAAGCCCTTTAAGTTTATGTCTCATTACTTCTTGTTGGTATTTTTAACTTAATTTTTATTTTTTATCACAGCAAACTTGATTACAATGTTTTGTTTGTTCTAGGTGTGCAAGATGTGGTTCTTTCACACATATACATATAAATATTCTTCTTCGGATCCTTTTCCCATGTAGGTTATGACACAATGTTGAGAAGTCTTCTCTTGGTATTGCGTAGGTCTTTGGTGATTATATATTTCACATGTGTTTGTATCTCTCTGTTAACCTCAATATGGTAATGTATCCAATCCTCACACCTTACTATTTGGTGAACCATATGTTTTTTTATTGATTCTATGATAGTGTTTCTCTGTGGAAATATCTTTGTCTGTATCATTTTTTAGGTAACCCCTATATGTGATATGATAGGATATGTGTCTTTCGCTTTCTCACTTACTCCAAGTTGCGTGATTACTTCTAGACTCATCTATAGTGCTGCAAATGGCATTGTTTCATTTTTTCACTAGCTCATATTCCATCTGTACAGGTAGAAGTTCTTCTTTGTCCACCCATCTGTCGGTGGACTTTTTGGTTACTTCCATATCTTGGCTATTGTAACACTATGCAATGCCGATTTGCGTGCCTGTCTCCTTCCAATTCTGTCTTCTTAGTTTATAGGTCCAGGAATAGGTCTGCTGGATCATATGGTAGCTCAATGTTTACCTTTTAAAGGCACCTCTATTCTGTTCTCCTTAGTGGCTCTTTCCAGGTTACGTCCCACTTAAAGTGGAGGGTATGTATTTCTTCCCAGCACCTTCAGCATTTATTCTTTGTAGTTTTTGCTGATGGTTATTCTGAGTGGTGTGAGCTGATACCTCTTTGTGGTTAAATTTGCATGTGTCTCATAATGCGTAGAAATTGAGCTTTAAGACATGTCCTTTTGATTTTTCCAGCTGTGATTAGAGCTTATTTCTTCAAAGTGTTTTCTTAAAGTATGTGTCACCATTTGGAATATTTTTGCCATTATCTCCCTCAAGACATTTTGAGGGCAGGTTTCATTTACAGCCCTGCATTACTTGTTCATATGAAGCGACCATTAGCTCAGGCTTTAAACCTGCTTTTGCAGGTATCGGCCGAAGAGCGGCAGCCTTTCTACGTTCCCCTTGCTGGTACTAGGGAAACAGACCTACCGGCCAGTGGTGTTCTTCGGTTATAAATTAGAGTGCAATGTGCCCGGATAAACCCACAAATGTTGATGTCTCCTTGCTTTTGTTTGTTTTTAAATTTAATTTATATTTATTATTAGAGTAATATTCCATTGTGTACGTGGACCACTTCTTCTTGGTGCATTCCTCGGTTGATGGACATTTTCATTGCTTCCAAGTGCTGGCTATGGTAAATCTTGCTGGCGTACAGGTTTGCCAGCCTGTCACTTTTTGATTCTCATTTTCTCAGGTGATAGGCCAAGAAGTGATTGTGATTGATTGACTGGTAGCTCAATGTTTCCCTTTTCAAAGCACCTACATTGTGTTTTCATTAGTGGCTCTTTACATGCCCCCCCTTACAATCGAGGGTACACATTTCTCCGCACTCCCTTCACCGTTTATTTTTTGCAGAATTATTCCTAATGGCCATTCTGACTGCTGTGAGCTGATAGGTTTTTGTAATATGGGTATGCATATCATTAAAATATTTTAAATTCATCATTTTCCTATGCCTTTTTGTTTTCTCTTAAAAGAAAAAACCGTGAGTACAATATAGCTCTTGAAATTCTCTTCTTCGAAGGTTGCCCTCAACTGAAGTTTTTGGTCGATTTTTGACCCCAGAAATTTTCTGGAGCGCAGGTGCCATTTACAGAACTGCAAGTTGGCGAAAATATAGTGACCTTTTGCAGTGGGTTCAAAGCTGCTGTTGTGGGAAACGGCCACAAGGAGGTAGCATTTCTCCATTCCCCAATCTGGATACTAGGGCAGCAGAGCCTTTCTGGAAGTCATTGTCCAAGGTTGTAAATTAGAATGGAATTTGCCAGGAGAAATCCCCATATGTTTTTGTCTCATTACTTCTTCTTGGTTTTCAAAATTTTTTTAATCTGGGTAAAGTTTCGAATATTGTTTGTCCTAGGTGTACACAATCTGGTTCATTTGTACATTATGTATGTCTATTAATGTACAGATCCTCTTCCCATGTAAAATATTACAGTGTTCCGTCGACCTCCCTTGTTATATGTTCAGTCTTTTTGATACATGTATATAATATGTATTTGTATATGTATAGTAACTCTAATCTTCATTTCTCAATTTCCCCCCTCCTTTCCTTTTAGATGAGCATAGTTTGTTTTCTAAGCCTGTGAGTGTCTTTCTCTTTGGAAATATGTTCATCTGTGTCAGTTATTAGATAATGCCATAAGTGATAGTATAGGATATAGGTCTTTTGCTTTCCGACCTACTTCATGTTTTGTGATTATCTCCAGGCTCATGTATGGTGCCTCAAAGAGCAGTGCTTCAATGTTTTCCATGGCTAATATTCCATTGTGTACATGGACCACTTCTTCTTGGTGCATTCCTCTGTTGATGGACATTTTCGTTGCTTCCAAGTGTTGCCTATGGTAAATATTGCTGGAGTGCAGGATTGCCAGCCTGTGATTTTTGATTTTCATTTTCTCAGGTGATAGACCCAGCAGTGGGTATGATTGATTGACTGGTATGGTAGCTCAACGTTTACCTTTTCAAGGCACCTCAATTTTTCTTTCATTAGTGGCTCTTACCACGTCCCCCTTAGAATCGATGGTACGCATTTCTCCACAATCATGTCAGCATTTATTGTTTGCAGCATTTTTGTTGATGGCCATTCTGACTGGTGTGAGCTGACAGGTTTTTGTAATTTGGGTTTACATGTCTGTAAAAATTCCTACAATTCATCATTTCTCCACGGCTTTATCTTTTTTGTTAAAAGAAAAAATAAAAAAAGTGTTAGTATGATATACCTCTTCAAATATTCTTTTTGAAAGGTTGCACTCTAGAATTTTTTGGTCGATTTTCGACCTCAGTATTTTTTGGAGGGCAGGTGTCATTTACAGAACTGCAATTGGTGAATATTTAGTGACCTTTTGAAGTTGCTTTAAAGCTGCTGTTGTGGGAAACGGCCACAAGGATGCAACATTTCTCCATTCCCAAATCTGGGTACTAGGGCAGCAGAGCCGTTCTGGAAGTCGTTTGCCTAGGTTGTAAATTTGAATGGAATGTGCCAGGAAAACCCCCCATAAGTTTATGTCTCATTACACCTAGTTCGTTGTTTTAATTTTTTCAATTGGGGTAATGGTTAGAATGTTGCTTGTCCAAGGTGTACACACGCTGGTTCATCTACATATCCTATCTGCCTATTTATATAGAGATTCTCTTCCCGTGTAAATTATTACAGAGTGTTCCGTAAACCTTCTTTGCTATATGGTCTGTCTTTTTGATATATGTATATAATATGTATTTGTATACATATGGTAATGCTAATCTTCATTTATCCATTCCCCCCACCTTTCCTTTTAGATAAGCATAGTTTTTTTTAATAAGTCTGTGATTGACTTTCTCTGTGGAAATATGTTCATTTGTGTCAGTTATTAGATAACGCCTATAAGTGATATCATAGGATATAGGACTTTTGCTTTCCGACTTACCTCATGTTCTGTGATTATCTCCAAGATCATCTATGGTGCCTCAAAGAGCAGTGTTTCATTGTTTTCCATAGCTAGTATTCATTGTGTACATGGACCACTTCTTCTTTATCCTTTCATCTGTTGATGGACATTTTGGTTGCTTCACTGTCTTGTCTATTGTGAATAAGGCTGAAGTGCAGCTTTTGCAGCCCGGGTCTTCTTCATTCTGGTCTTCTCAGGTGAGAGGCCCATTGGTGCACCTGCTGGATTGAATGGTACCGCAATTTTTCCTTTTAAACGCAGCTCCTTTCTGTTCTCATTATTAGCGTTTAACCCATTTACATCTCACCAGCAGCTAGAGGGTACACAGTTCTCTAAAACCTCTTCTGCATTTATTGTTTGTAGACTTTTTTCCAATGGTCAGTCGACTGGTGTGAGTTGAAAACTTTTTGTAGATTCGATTGCATGAGTCTAATACTTCCTGAGGTTGAGCTTTTATCCATTTTCCTTTCTTTAAAAAGAGAGTGAGTAAAACTTGCCTCTTCATAGTAACTTCTTGAAAATTCTGACTGTTTTGAATTTTCTTTATCCATTCCCTACCTCAGCACAATTTTGAGGGCAGTTGTCCTTTACAGCCTTGAGTCATTTTGAATGGCAAGTGACCATTAGCTGTGGGTTAAAAGCTGCTCTTGCGGGAATTGGCCACAAGGCGGCAGCATTTCTCCTTTACCAAATCTGGTTACTAGGGCAACAGAGCCTTACTGGAAGTGGTGTTCTAGGTTGTAAATTAGAATGGAATGTGCGAGGAAAAAGCCCTTTAAGTTTATGTCTCATTACTTCTTGTTGGTATTTTTAACTTAATTTTTATTTTTTATCACAGCAAACTTGATTACAATGTTTTGTTTGTTCTAGGTGTGCAAGATGTGGTTCTTTCACACATATACATATAAATATTCTTCTTCGGATCCTTTTCCCATGTAGGTTATGACACAATGTTGAGAAGTCTTCTCTTGGTATTGCGTAGGTCTTTGGTGATTATATATTTCACATGTGTTTGTATCTCTCTGTTAACCTCAATATGGTAATGTATCCAATCCTCACACCTTACTATTTGGTGAACCATAAGTTTTTTTATTGATTCTATGATAGTGTTTCTCTGTGGAAATATCTTTGTCTGTATCATTTTTTAGGTAACCCCTATATGTGATATGATAGGATATGTGTCTTTCGCTTTCTCACTTACTCCAAGTTGCGTGATTACTTCTAGACTCATCTATAGTGCTGCAAATGGCATTGTTTCATTTTTTCACTAGCTCATATTCCATCTGTACAGGTAGAAGTTCTTCTTTGTCCACCCATCTGTCGGTGGACTTTTTGGTTACTTCCATATCTTGGCTATTGTAACACTATGCAATGCCGATTTGCGTGCCTGTCTCCTTCCAATTCTGTCTTCTTAGTTTATAGGTCCAGGAATAGGTCTGCTGGATCATATGGTAGCTCAATGTTTACCTTTTAAAGGCACCTCTATTCTGTTCTCCTTAGTGGCTCTTTCCAGGTTACGTCCCACTTAAAGTGGAGGGTATGTATTTCTTCCCAGCACCTTCAGCATTTATTCTTTGTAGTTTTTGCTGATGGTTATTCTGAGTGGTGTGAGCTGATACCTCTTTGTGGTTGAATTTGCATGTGTCTCATAATGCGTAGAAATTGAGCTTTAAGACATGTCCTTTTGATTTTTCCAGCTGTGATTAGAGCTTATTTCTTCAAAGTGTTTTCTTAAAGTATCTGTCACCATTTGAAATATTTTGGCCATTATCTCCCTCAAGACATTTTGAGGGCAGGTTTCATTTACAGCCCTGCAGTACTTGTTCATATGAAGTGACCATTAGCTCAGGCTTTAAACCTGCTTTTGCAGGTATCGGCCGAAGAGCGGCAGCCTTTCTACGTTCCCCTTGCTGGTACTAGGGAAACAGACCTATCGGCCAGTGGTGTTCTTCGGTTATAAATTAGAGTGCAATGTGCCCGGATAAACCCACAAATGTTGATGTCTCCTTGCTTTTGTTTGTTTTTAAATTTAATTTATATTTATTATTAGAGTAATATTCCATTGTGTACGTGGACCACTTCTTCTTGGTGCATTCCTCGGTTGATGGACATTTTCATTGCTTCCAAGTGCTGGCTATGGTAAATCTTGCTGGCGTACAGGTTTGCCAGCCTGTCACTTTTTGATTCTCATTTTCTCAGGTGATAGGCCAAGAAGTGATTGTGATTGATTGACTGGTAGCTCAATGTTTCCCTTTTCAAAGCACCTACATTGTGTTTTCATTAGTGGCTCTTTACATGCCCCCCCTTACAACCGAGGGTACACATTTCTCCGCACTCCCTTCACCGTTTATTTTTTGCAGCATTATTCCTAGTGGCCATTCTGACTGCTGTGAGCTGATAGGTTTTTGTAATATGGGTATGCATATCATTAAAATTTTTTAAATTCATCATTTTCCTATGCCTTTTTGTTTTCTCTTAAAAGAAAAAACCGTGAGTACAATATAGCTCTCGAAATTCTCTTCTTCGAAGGTTGCCCTCAACTGAAGTTTTTGGTCGATTTTTGACCCCAGAAATTTTCTGGAGGGCAGGTGCCATTTACAGAACTGCAAGTTGGCGAAAATATAGTGACCTTTTGCAGTGGGTTCAAAGCTGCTGTTGTGGGAAACGGCCACAAGGAGGTAGCATTTCTCCATTCCCCAATCTGGGTACTAGGGCAGCAGAGCCTTTCTGGAAGTCATTGACCAAGGTTGTAAATTAGAATGGAATTTGCCAGGAGAAATCCCCATATGTTTTTGTCTCATTACTTCTTCTTGGTTTTCAAAATTTTTTTAATCTGGGTAAAGTTTAGAATATTGTTTGTGTTAGGTGTACACAATCTGGTTCATTTGTACATTATGTATGTCTATTAATGTACAGATCCTCTTCCCATGTAAAATATTACAGTGTTCCGTCGACCTCCCTTGTTATATGTTCAGTCTTTTTGATACATGTATATAATATGTATTTGTATATGTATAGTAACTCTAATCTTCATTTCTCAATTTCCCCCCTCCTTTCCTTTTAGATGAGCATAGTTTGTTTTCTAAGCCTGTGAGTGTCTTTCTCTTTGGAAATATGTTCATCTGTGTCAGTTATTAGATAATGCCATAAGTGATAATATAGGATATAGGTCTTTTGCTTTCCGACCTACTTCATGTTTTGTGATTATCTCCAGGCTCATGTATGGTGCCTCAAAGAGCAGTGCTTCAATGTTTTCCATGGCTAATATTCCATTGTGTACATGGACCACTTCTTCTTGGTGCATTCCTCTGTTGATGGACATTTTCGTTGCTTCCAATTGTTGCCTATGGTAAATATTGCTGGAGTGCAGGATTGCCAGCCTGTGATTTTTGAGTTTCATTTTCTCAGGTGATAGACCCAGCAGTGGGTATGATTGATTGACTGGTATGGTAGCTCAACGTTTACCTTTTCAAGGCACCTCAATTTTTCTTTCATTAGTGGCTCTTACCACGTCCCCCTTAGAATCGATGGTACGCATTTCTCCACAATCATGTCAGCATTTATTGTTTGCAGCATTTTTGTTGATGGCCATTCTGACTGGTGTGAAATGACAGGTTTTTGTAATTTGGGTTTACATGTCTGTAAAAATTCCTACAATTCATCATTTCTCCACGGCTTTATCTTTTTTGTTAAAAAAAAAAGAAAAAAAGTGTTAGTATGATATACCTCTTCAAATATTCTTTTTGAAAGGTTGCACTCTAGAATTTTTTGGTCAATTTTCGACCTCAGTATTTTTTAGAGGGCAGGTGTCATTTACAGAACTGCAATTGGTGAATATTTAGTGACCTTTTGAAGTTGCTTTAAAGCTGCTGTTGTGGGAAACGGCCACAAGGATGCAACATTTCTCCATTCCCAAATCTGGGTACTAGGGCAGCAGAGCCGTTCTGGAAGTCGTTTGCCTAGGTTGTAAATTTGAATGGAATGTGCCAGGAAAAACCCCCATAAGTTTATGTCTCATTACACCTAGTTCGTTGTTTTAATTTTTTCAATTGGGGTAATGGTTAGAATGTTGCTTGTCCAAGGTGTACACACTCTGGTTCATCTACATATCCTATATGCCTATTTATGTAGAGATTCTCTTCCCGTGTAAATTATTACAGAGTGTTCCGTAAACCTTCTTTGCTATATGGTCTGTCTTTTTGATATATGTATATAATATGTATTTGTATACATATGGTAACGCTAATCTTCATTTATCCATTCCCCCCACCTTTCCTTTTAGATAAGCATAGTTTTTTTTTTAATAAGTCTGTGATTGACTTTCTCTGTGGAAATATGTTCATTTGTGTCAGTTATTAGATAACGCCTATACGTGATATCATAGGGTATAGGACTTTTGCTTTCCGACTTACCTCATGTTCTGTGATTATCTCCAAGATCATCTATGGTGCCTCAAAGAGCAGTGTTTCATTGTTTTCCATGGCTAGTATTCATTGTGTACATGGACCACTTCTTCTTTATCCTTTCATCTGTTGATGGACATTTTGGTTGCTTCACTGTCTTGTCTATTGTGAGTAAGGCTGAAGTGCAGCTTTTGCAGCCCGGGTCTTCTTCATTCTGGTCTTCTCAGGTGAGAGGCCCATTGGTGCGCCTGCTGGATTGAATGGTACCTCAATTTTTCCTTTTAAACGCAGCTCCTTTCTGTTCTCATTATTAGCGTTTAACCCTTTTACATCTCCCCAGCAGCTAGAGGGTACACAGTTCTCTAAAACCTCTTCTGCATTTATTGTTTGTAGACTTTTTTCCAATGGTCAGTCGACTGGTGTGAGTTGAAAACTTTTTGTAGATTAGATTGCATGAGTCTAATACTTCCTGAGGTTGAGCTTTTATCCATTTTCCTTTCTTTAAAAAGAAAGTGAGTAAAACTTGCCTCTTCATAGTAACTTCTTGAAAATTCTGCCTGTTTTGAATTTTCTTTATCCATTCCCTACCTCAGCACAATTTTGAGGGCAGGTGTCCTTTACAGCCTTGAGTCATTTTGAATGGCAAGTGACCATTAGCTGTGGGTTAAAAGCTGCTCTTGCGGGAATTGGCCACAAGGCGGCAGCATTTCTCCTTTACCAAATCTGGTTACTAGGGCAACAGAGCCTTGCTGGAAGTGGTGTTCTAGGTTGTAAATTAGAATGGAATGTGCGAGGAAAAAGCCCTTTAAGTTTATGTCTCATTACTTCTTGTTGGTATTTTTAACTTAATTTTTATTTTTTATCACAGCAAACTTGATTACAATGTTTTGTTTGTTCTAGGTGTGCAAGATGTGGTTCTTTCACACATATACATATAAATATTCTTCTTCGGATCCTTTTCCCATGTAGGTTATGACACAATGTTGAGAAGTCTTCTCTTGGTATTGCGTAGGTCTTTGGTGATTATATATTTCACATGTGTTTGAATCTCTCTGTTAACCTCAATATGGTAATGTATCCAATCCTCACACCTTACTATTTGGTGAACCATATGTTTTTTTATTGATTCTATGATAGTGTTTCTCTGTGGAAATATCTTTGTCTGTATCATTTTTTAGGTAACCCCTATATGTGATATGATAGGATATGTGTCTTTCGCTTTCTCACTTACTCCAAGTTGCGTGATTACTTCTAGACTCATCTATAGTGCTGCAAATGGCATTGTTTCATTTTTTCACTAGCTCATATTCCATCTGTACAGGTAGAAGTTCTTCTTTGTCCACCCATCTGTCGGTGGACTTTTTGGTTACTTCCATATCTTGGCTATTGTAACACTATGCAATGCCGATTTGCGTGCCTGTCTCCTTCCAATTCTGTCTTCTTAGTTTATAGGTCCAGGAATAGGTCTGCTGGATCATATGGTAGCTCAATGTTTACCTTTTAAAGGCACCTCTATTCTGTTCTCCTTAGTGGCTCTTTCCAGGTTACGTCCCACTTAAAGTGGAGGGTATGTATTTCTTCCCAGCACCTTCAGCATTTATTCTTTGTTGTTTTTGCTGATGGTTATTCTGAGTGGTGTGAGCTGATACCTCTTTGTGGTTAAATTTGCATGTGTCTCATAATGCGTAGAAATTGATCTTTAAGACATGTCCTTTTGATTTTTCCAGCTGTGATTAGAGCTTATTTCTTCAAAGTGTTTTCTTAAAGTATGTGTCACCATTTGGAATATTTTGGCCATTATCTCCCTCAAGACATTTTGAGGGCAGGTTTCATTTACAGCCCTGCATTACTTGTTCATATGAAGTGACCATTAGCTCAGGCTTTAAACCTGCTTTTGCAGGTATCGGCCGACGAGCGGCAGCCTTTCTACGTTCCCCTTGCTGGTACTAGGGAAACAGACCTACCGGCCAGTGGTGTTCTTCGGTTATAAATTAGAGTGCAATGTGCCCGGATAAACCCACAAATGTTGATGTCTCCTTGCTTTGGTTTGTTTTTAAATTTAATTTATATTTATTATTAGAGTAATATTCCATTGTGTACGTGGACCACTTCTTCCTGGTGCATTCCTCGGTTGATGGACATTTTTATTGCTTCCAAGTGCTGGCTATGGTAAATCTTGCTAGCGTACACGTTTTCCAGCCTGTCACTTTTTGATTCTCATTTTCTCAGGTGATAGGCCAAGAAGTGATTGTGATTGATTGACTGGTAGCTCAATGTTTCCCTTTTCAAAGCACCTACATTGTGTTTTCATTAGTGGCTCTTTACATGCCCCCCCTTACAATCGAGGGTTCACATTTCTCCGCACTCCCTTCACCGTTTATTTTTTGCAGCATTATTCCTAATGGCCATTCTGACTGCTGTGAGCTGATAGGTTTTTGTAATATGGGTATGCATATCGTTAAAATTTTTAAAATTCATCATTTTCCTATGCCTTTTTGTTTTCTCTTAAAAGAAAAAACCGTGAGTACAATATAGCTCTTGAAATTCTCTTCTTCGAAGGTTGCCCTCAACTGAAGTTTTTGGTCGATTTTTGACCCCAGAAATTTTCTGGAGGGCAGGTGCCATTTACAGAACTGCAAGTTGGCGAAAATTTAGTGACCTTTTGCAATGGGTTCAAAGCTGCTGTTGTGGGAAACGGCCACAAGGAGGTAGCATTTCTCCATTCCCCAATCTGGGTACTAGGGCAGCAGAGCCTTTCTGGAAGTCATTGTCTAAGGTTGTAAATTAGAATGGAATTTGCCAGGAGAAATCCCCATATGTTTTTGTCTCATTACTTCTTCTTGGTTTTTAAAATTTTTTTAATCTGGGTAAAGTTTAGAATATTGTTTGTCCTAGGTGTACACAATCTGGTTCATTTGTACATTATGTATGTCTATTAATGTACAGATCCTCTTCCCATGTAAAATATTACATTGTTCCTTCGACCTCCCTTGTTATATGTTCGGTCTTTTTGATACATGTATATAATATGTATTTGTATATGTATAGTAACACTAATCTTCATTTCTCAATTTCCCCCCTCCTTTCCTTTTAGATGAGCATAGTTTGTTTTCTAAGCCTGTGAGTGTCTTTCTCTTTGGAAATATGTTCATCTGTGTCAGTTATTAGATAATGCCATAAGTGATAATATAGGATATAGGTCTTTTGCTTTCCGACCTACTTCATGTTTTGTGATTATCTCCAGGCTCATGTATGGTGCCTCTAAGAGCAGTGCTTCGATGTTTTCCATAGCTAATATTCCATTGTGTACATGGACCACTTCTTCTTGGTGCATTCCTCTGTTGATGGACATTTTCGTTGCTTCCAAGTGTTGCCTATGGTAAATATTGCTGGAGTGCAGGATTGCCAGCCTGTGATTTTTGATTTTCATTTTCTCAGGTGATAGACCCAGCAGTGGGTATGATTGATTGACTGGTATGGTAGCTCAACGTTTACCTTTTCAAGGCACCTCAATTTTTCTTTCATTAGTGGCTCTTACCACGTCCCCCTTAGAATCGATGGTACGCATTTCTCCACAATCATGTCAGCATTTATTGTTTGCAGCATTTTTGTTGATGGCCATTCTGACTGGTGTGAGCTGACAGGTTTTTGTAATTTGGGTTTACATGTCTGTAAAAATTCCTACAATTCATCATTTCTCCACGGCTTTATCTTTTTTGTTAAAAGAAAAAATAAAAAAAGTGTTAGTATGATATACCTCTTCAAATATTCTTTTTGAAAGGTTGCACTCTAGAATTTTTTGGTCGATTTTCGACCTCAGTATTTTTTGGAGGGCAGGTGTCATTTACAGAACTGCAATTGGTGAATATTTAGTGACCTTTTGAAGTTGCTTTAAAGCTGCTGTTGTGGGAAACGGCCACAAGGATGCAACATTTCTCCATTCCCAAATCTGGGTACTAGGGCAGCAGAGCCGTTCTGGAAGTCGTTTGCCTAGGTTGTAAATTTGAATGGAATGTGCCAGGAAAACCCCCCATAAGTTTATGTCTCATTACACCTAGTTCGTTGTTTTAATTTTTTCAATTGGGGTAATGGTTAGAATGTTGCTTGTCCAAGGTGTACACACGCTGGTTCATCTACATATCCTATCTGCCTATATATATAGAGATTCTCTTCCCGTGTAAATTATTACAGAGTGTTCCGTAAACCTTCTTTGCTATATGGTCTGTCTTTTTGATATATGTATATAATATGTATTTGTATACATATGGTAATGCTAATCTTCATTTATCCATTCCCCCCACCTTTCCTTTTAGATAAGCATAGTTTTTTTTAATAAGTCTGTGATTGACTTTCTCTGTGGAAATATGTTCATTTGTGTCAGTTATTAGATAACGCCTATAAGTGATATCATAGGATATAGGACTTTTGCTTTCCGACTTACCTCATGTTCTGTGATTATCTCCAAGATCATCTATGGTGCCTCAAAGAGCAGTGTTTCATTGTTTTCCATAGCTAGTATTCATTGTGTACATGGACCACTTCTTCTTTATCCTTTCATCTGTTGATGGACATTTTGGTTGCTTCACTGTCTTGTCTATTGTGAATAAGGCTGAAGTGCAGCTTTTGCAGCCCGGGTCTTCTTCATTCTGGTCTTCTCAGGTGAGAGGCCCATTGGTGCACCTGCTGGATTGAATGGTACCGCAATTTTTCCTTTTAAACGCAGCTCCTTTCTGTTCTCATTATTAGCGTTTAACCCATTTACATCTCACCAGCAGCTAGAGGGTACACAGTTCTCTAAAACCTCTTCTGCATTTATTGTTTGTAGACTTTTTTCCAATGGTCAGTCGACTGGTGTGAGTTGAAAACTTTTTGTAGATTCGATTGCATGAGTCTAATACTTCCTGAGGTTGAGCTTTTATCCATTTTCCTTTCTTTAAAAAGAGAGTGAGTAAAACTTGCCTCTTCATAGTAACTTCTTGAAAATTCTGACTGTTTTGAATTTTCTTTATCCATTCCCTACCTCAGCACAATTTTGAGGGCAGTTGTCCTTTACAGCCTTGAGTCATTTTGAATGGCAAGTGACCATTAGCTGTGGGTTAAAAGCTGCTCTTGCGGGAATTGGCCACAAGGCGGCAGCATTTCTCCTTTACCAAATCTGGTTACTAGGGCAACAGAGCCTTACTGGAAGTGGTGTTCTAGGTTGTAAATTAGAATGGAATGTGCGAGGAAAAAGCCCTTTAAGTTTATGTCTCATTACTTCTTGTTGGTATTTTTAACTGAATTTTTATTTTTTATCACAGCAAACTTGATTACAATGTTTTGTTTGTTCTAGGTGTGCAAGATGTGGTTCTTTCACACATATACATATAAATATTCTTCTTCGGATCCTTTTCCCATGTAGGTTATGACACAATGTTGAGAAGTCTTCTCTTGGTATTGCGTAGGTCTTTGGTGATTATATATTTCACATGTGTTTGTATCTCTCTGTTAACCTCAATATGGTAATGTATCCAATCCTCACACCTTACTATTTGGTGAACCATAAGTTTTTTTATTGATTCTATGATAGTGTTTCTCTGTGGAAATATCTTTGTCTGTATCATTTTTTAGGTAACCCCTATATGTGATATGATAGGATATGTGTCTTTCGCTTTCTCACTTACTCCAAGTTGCGTGATTACTTCTAGACTCATCTATAGTGCTGCAAATGGCATTGTTTCATTTTTTCACTAGCTCATATTCCATCTGTACAGGTAGAAGTTCTTCTTTGTCCACCCATCTGTCGGTGGACTTTTTGGTTACTTCCATATCTTGGCTATTGTAACACTATGCAATGCCGATTTGCGTGCCTGTCTCCTTCCAATTCTGTCTTCTTAGTTTATAGGTCCAGGAATAGGTCTGCTGGATCATATGGTAGCTCAATGTTTACCTTTTAAAGGCACCTCTATTCTGTTCTCCTTAGTGGCTCTTTCCAGGTTACGTCCCACTTAAAGTGGAGGGTATGTATTTCTTCCCAGCACCTTCAGCATTTATTCTTTGTAGTTTTTGCTGATGGTTATTCTGAGTGGTGTGAGCTGATACCTCTTTGTGGTTGAATTTGCATGTGTCTCATAATGCGTAGAAATTGAGCTTTAAGACATGTCCTTTTTATTTTTCCAGCTGTGATTAGAGCTTATTTCTTCAAAGTGTTTTCTTAAAGTATCTGTCACCATTTGAAATATTTTGGCCATTATCTCCCTCAAGACATTTTGAGGGCAGGTTTCATTTACAGCCCTGCAGTACTTGTTCATATGAAGTGACCATTAGCTCAGGCTTTAAACCTGCTTTTGCAGGTATCGGCCGAAGAGCGGCAGCCTTTCTACGTTCCCCTTGCTGGTACTAGGGAAACAGACCTATCGGCCAGTGGTGTTCTTCGGTTATAAATTAGAGTGCAATGTGCCCGGATAAACCCACAAATGTTGATGTCTCCTTGCTTTTGTTTGTTTTTAAATTTAATTTATATTTATTATTAGAGTAATATTCCATTGTGTACGTGGACCACTTCTTCTTGGTGCATTCCTCGGTTGATGGACATTTTCATTGCTTCCAAGTGCTGGCTATGGTAAATCTTGCTGGCGTACAGGTTTGCCAGCCTGTCACTTTTTGATTCTCATTTTCTCAGGTGATAGGCCAAGAAGTGATTGTGATTGATTGACTGGTAGCTCAATGTTTCCCTTTTCAAAGCACCTACATTGTGTTTTCATTAGTGGCTCTTTACATGCCCCCCCTTACAACCGAGGGTACACATTTCTCCGCACTCCCTTCACCGTTTATTTTTTGCAGCATTATTCCTAATGGCCATTCTGACTGCTGTGAGCTGATAGGTTTTTGTAATATGGGTATGCATATCATTAAAATTTTTTAAATTCATCATTTTCCTATGCCTTTTTGTTTTCTCTTAAAAGAAAAAACCGTGAGTACAATATAGCTCTCGAAATTCTCTTCTTCGAAGGTTGCCCTCAACTGAAGTTTTTGGTCGATTTTTGACCCCAGAAATTTTCTGGAGGGCAGGTGCCATTTACAGAACTGCAAGTTGGCGAAAATATAGTGACCTTTTGCAGTGGGTTCAAAGCTGCTGTTGTGGGAAACGGCCACAAGGAGGTAGCATTTCTCCATTCCCCAATCTGGGTACTAGGGCAGCAGAGCCTTTCTGGAAGTCATTGACCAAGGTTGTAAATTAGAATGGAATTTGCCAGGAGAAATCCCCATATGTTTTTGTCTCATTACTTCTTCTTGGTTTTCAAAATTTTTTTAATCTGGGTAAAGTTTAGAATATTGTTTGTGTTAGGTGTACACAATCTGGTTCATTTGTACATTATGTATGTCTATTAATGTACAGATCCTCTTCCCATGTAAAATATTACAGTGTTCCGTCGACCTCCCTTGTTATATGTTCAGTCTTTTTGATACATGTATATAATATGTATTTGTATATGTATAGTAACTCTAATCTTCATTTCTCAATTTCCCCCCTCCTTTCCTTTTAGATGAGCATAGTTTGTTTTCTAAGCCTGTGAGTGTCTTTCTCTTTGGAAATATGTTCATCTGTGTCAGTTATTAGATAATGCCATAAGTGATAATATAGGATATAGGTCTTTTGCTTTCCGACCTACTTCATGTTTTGTGATTATCTCCAGGCTCATGTATGGTGCCTCAAAGAGCAGTGCTTCAATGTTTTCCATGGCTAATATTCCATTGTGTACATGGACCACTTCTTCTTGGTGCATTCCTCTGTTGATGGACATTTTCGTTGCTTCCAATTGTTGCCTATGGTAAATATTGCTGGAGTGCAGGATTGCCAGCCTGTGATTTTTGATTTTCATTTTCTCAGGTGATAGACCCAGCAGTGGGTATGATTGATTGACTGGTATGGTAGCTCAACGTTTACCTTTTCAAGGCACCTCAATTTTTCTTTCATTAGTGGCTCTTACCACGTCCCCCTTAGAATCGATGGTACGCATTTCTCCACAATCATGTCAGCATTTATTGTTTGCAGCATTTTTGTTGATGGCCATTCTGACTGGTGTGAAATGACAGGTTTTTGTAATTTGGGTTTACATGTCTGTAAAAATTCCTACAATTCATCATTTCTCCACGGCTTTATCTTTTTTGTTAAAAAAAAAAGAAAAAAAGTGTTAGTATGATATACCTCTTCAAATATTCTTTTTGAAAGGTTGCACTCTAGAATTTTTTGGTCGATTTTCGACCTCAGTATTTTTTGGAGGGCAGGTGTCATTTACAGAACTGCAATTGGTGAATATTTAGTGACCTTTTGAAGTTGCTTTAAAGCTGCTGTTGTGGGAAACGGCCACAAGGATGCAGCATTTCTCCATTCCCAAATCTGGGTACTAGGGCAGCAGAGCCGTTCTGGAAGTCGTTTGCCTAGGTTGTAAATTTGAATGGAATGTGCCAGGAAAACCCCCCATAAGTTTATGTCTCATTACACCTAGTTCGTTGTTTTAATTTTTTCAATTGGGGTAATGGTTAGAATGTTGCTTGTCCAAGGTGTACACACTCTGGTTCATCTACATATCCTATATGCCTATTTATGTAGAGATTCTCTTCCCGGGTAAATTATTACAGAGTGTTCCGTAAACCTTCTTTGCTATATGGTCTGTCTTTTTGATATATGTATATAATATGTATTTGTATACATATGGTAACGCTAATCTTCATTTATCCATTCCCCCCACCTTTCCTTTTAGATAAGCATAGTTTTTTTTAATAAGTCTGTGATTGACTTTCTCTGTGGAAATATGTTCATTTGTGTCAGTTATTAGATAACGCCTATAAGTGATATCATAGGATATAGGACTTTTGCTTTCCGACTTACCTCATGTTCTGTGATTATCTCCAAGATCATCTATGGTGCCTCAAAGAGCAGTGTTTCATTGTTTTCCATGGCTAGTATTCATTGTGTACATGGACCACTTCTTCTTTATCCTTTCATCTGTTGATGGACATTTTGGTTGCTTCACTGTCTTGTCTATTGTGAATAAGGCTGAAGTGCAGCTTTTGCAGCCCGGGTCTTCTTCATTCTGGTCTTCTCAGGTGAGAGGCCCATTGGTGCGCCTGCTGGATTGAATGGTACCTCAATTTTTCCTTTTAAACGCAGCTCCTTTCTGTTCTCATTATTAGCGTTTAACCCTTTTACATCTCCCCAGCAGCTAGAGGGTACACAGTTCTCTAAAACCTCTTCTGCATTTATTGTTTGTAGACTTTTTTCCAATGGTCAGTCGACTGGTGTGAGTTGAAAACTTTTTGTAGATTAGATTGCATGAGTCTAATACTTCCTGAGGTTGAGCTTTTATCCATTTTCCTTTCTTTAAAAAGAGAGTGAGTAAAACTTGCCTCTTCATAGTAACTTCTTGAAAATTCTGCCTGTTTTGAATTTTCTTTATCCATTCCCTACCTCAGCACAATTTTGAGGGCAGTTGTCCTTTACAGCCTTGAGTCATTTTGAATGGCAAGTGACCATTAGCTGTGGGTTAAAAGCTGCTCTTGCGGGAATTGGCCACAAGGCGGCAGCATTTCTCCTTTACCAAATCTGGTTACTAGGGCAACAGAGCCTTACTGGAAGTGGTGTTCTAGGTTGTAAATTAGAATGGAATGTGCAAGGAAAAAGCCCTTTAAGTTTATGTCTCATTACTTCTTGTTGGTATTTTTAACTTAATTTTTATTTTTTATCACAGCAAACTTGATTACAATGTTTTCTTTGTTCTAGGTGTGCAAGATGTGGTTCTTTCACACATATACATATAAATATTCTTCTTCGGATCCTTTTCCCATGTAGGTTATGACACAATGTTGAGTAGTCTTCTCTTGGTATTGCGTAGGTCTTTGGTGATTATATATTTCACATGTGTTTGTATCTCTCTGTTAACCTCAATATGGTAATGTATCCAATCCTCACACCTTACTATTTGGTGAACCATAAGTTTTTTTATTGATTCTATGATAGTGTTTCTCTGTGGAAATATCTTTGTATCATTTTTTAGGTAACCCCTATATGTGATATGATAAGATATGTGTCTTTCGCTTTCTCACTTACTCCAAGTTGCGTGATTACTTCTAGACTCATCTATAGTGCTGCAAATGGCATTGTTTCATTTTTTCACTAGCTCATATTCCATCTGTACAGGTAGAAGTTCTTCTTTGTCCACCCATCTGTCGGTGGACTTTTTGGTTACTTCCATATCTTGGCTATTGTAACACTATGCAATGCCGATTTGCGTGCCTGTCTCCTTCCAATTCTGTCTTCTTAGTTTATAGGTCCAGGAATAGGTCTGCTGGATCATATGGTAGCTCAATGTTTACCTTTTAAAGGCACCTCTATTCTGTTCTCCTTAGTGGCTCTTTCCAGGTTACGTCCCACTTAAAGTGGAGGGTATGTATTTCTTCCCAGCACCTTCAGCATTTATTCTTTTTAGTTTTTGCTGATGGTTATTCTGAGTGGTGTGAGCTGACACCTCTTTGTGGTTGAATTTGCATGTGTCTCATAATGCATAGAAATTGAGCTTTAAGACATGTCCTTTTTATTTTTCCAGCTGTGATTAGAGCTTATTTCTTCAAAGTGTTTTCTTAAAGTATCTGTCACCATTTGAAATATTTTGGCCATTATCTCCCTCAAGACATTTTGAGGGCAGGTTTCATTTACAGCCCTGCAGTACTTGTTCATATGAAGTGACCATTAGCTCAGGCTTTAAACCTGCTTTTGCAGGTATCGGCCGAAGAGTGGCAGCCTTTCTACGTTCCCCTTGCTGGTACTAGGGAAACAGACCTACCGGCCAGTGGTGTTCTTCGGTTATAAATTAGAGTGCAATGTGCCCGGATAAACCCACAAATGTTGATGTCTCCTTGCTTTTGTTTGTTTTTAAATTTAATTTATATTTATTATTAGAGTAATATTCCATTGTGTACGTGGACCACTTCTTCTTGGTGCATTCCTCGGTTGATGGACATTTTCATTGCTTCCAAGTGCTGGCTATGGTAAATCTTGCTGGCGTACAGGTTTGCCAGCCTGTCACTTTTTGATTCTCATTTTCTCAGGTGATAGGCCAAGAAGTGATTGTGATTGATTGACTGGTAGCTCAATGTTTCCCTTTTCAAAGCACCTATATTGTGTTTTCATTAGTGGCTCTTTACATGCCCCCCCTTACAACCGAGGGTACACATTTCTCCGCACTCCCTTCACCGTTTATTTTTTGCAGCATTATTCCTAATGGCCATTCTGACTGCTGTGAGCTGATAGGTTTTTGTAATATGGGTATGCATATCATTAAAATTTTTAAAATTCATCATTTTCCTATGCCTTTTTGTTTTCTCTTAAAAGAAAAAACCGTGAGTACAATATAGCTCTCGAAATTCTCTTCTTCGAAGGTTGCCCTCAACTGAAGTTTTTGGTCGATTTTTGACCCCAGATATTTTCTGGAGGGCAGGTGCCATTTACAGAACTGCAAGTTGGCGAAAATATAGTGACCTTTTGCAGTGGGTTCAAAGCTGCTGTTGTGGGAAACGGCCACAAGGAGGTAGCATTTCTCCATTCCCCAATCTGGGTACTAGGGCAGCAGAGCCTTTCTGGAAGTCATTGTCCAAGGTTGTAAATTAGAATGGAATTTGCCAGGAGAAATCCCCATATGTTTTTGTCTCATTACTTCTTCTTGGTTTTCAAAATTTTTTTAATCTGGGTAAACTTTAGAATATTGTTTGTCCTAGGTGTACACAATCTGGTTCATTTGTACATTATGTATGTCTATTAATGTACAGATCCTCTTCCCATGTAAAATATTACAGTGTTCCGTCGACCTCCCTTGTTATATGTTCAGTCTTTTTGATACATGTATATAATATGTATTTGTATATGTATAGTAACTCTAATCTTCATTTCTCAATTTCCCCGCTCCTTTCCTTTTATATGAGCATAGTTTGTTTTCTAAGCCTGTGAGTGTCTTTCTCTTTGGAAATATGTTCATCTGTGTCAGTTATTAGATAATGCCATAAGTGATAATATAGGATATAGGTCTTTTGCTTTCCGACCTACTTCATGTTTTGTGATTATCTCCAGGCTCATGTATGGTGCCTCAAAGAGCAGTGCTTCAATGTTTTCCATGGCTAATATTCCATTGTGTACATGGACCACTTCTTCTTGGTGCATTCCTCTGTTGATGGACATTTTCGTTGCTTCCAATTGTTGCCTATGGTAAATATTGCTGGAGTGCAGAATTGCTAGCCTGTGATTTTTGATTTTCATTTTCTCAGGTGATAGACCCAGCAGTGGGTATGATTGATTGACTGGTATGGTAGCTCAACGTTTACCTTTTCAAGGCACCTCAATTTTTCTTTCATTAGTGGCTCTTACCACGTCCCCCTTAGAATCGATGGTACGCATTTCTCCACAATCATGTCAGCATTTATTGTTTGCAGCATTTTTGTTGATGGCCATTCTGACTGGTGTGAGCTGACAGGTTTTTGTAATTTGGGTTTACATGTCTGTAAAAATTCCTACAATTCATCATTTCTCCACGGCTTTATCTTTTTTGTTAAAAGAAAAAAGAAAAAAAGTGTTAGTATGATATACCTCTTCAAATATTCTTTTTGAAAGGTTGCACTCTAGAATTTTTTGGTCGATTTTCGACCTCAGTATTTTTTGGAGGGCAGGTGTCATTTACAGAACTGCAATTGGTGAATATTTAGTGACCTTTTGAAGTTGCTTTAAAGCTGCTGTTGTGGGAAACGGCCACAAGGATGCAGCATTTCTCCATTCCCAAATCTGGGTACTAGGGCAGCAGAGCCGTTCTGGAAGTCGTTTGCCTAGGTTGTAAATTTGAATGGAATGTGCCAGGAAAACCCCCCATAAGTTTATGTCTCATTACACCTAGTTCGTTGTTTTAATTTTTTCAATTGGGGTAATGGTTAGAATGTTGCTTGTCCAAGGTGTACACACTCTGGTTCATCTACATATCCTATATGCCTATTTATGTAGAGATTCTCTTCCCGGGTAAATTATTACAGAGTGTTCCGTAAACCTTCTTTGCTATATGGTCTGTCTTTTTGATATATGTATATAATATGTATTTGTATACATATGGTAACGCTAATCTTCATTTATCCATTCCCCCCACCTTTCCTTTTAGATAAGCATAGTTTTTTTTAATAAGTCTGTGATTGACTTTCTCTGTGGAAATATGTTCATTTGTGTCAGTTATTAGATAACGCCTATAAGTGATATCATAGGATATAGGACTTTTGCTTTCCGACTTACCTCATGTTCTGTGATTATCTCCAAGATCATCTATGGTGCCTCAAAGAGCAGTGTTTCATTGTTTTCCATGGCTAGTATTCATTGTGTACATGGACCACTTCTTCTTTATCCTTTCATCTGTTGATGGACATTTTGGTTGCTTCACTGTCTTGTCTATTGTGAATAAGGCTGAAGTGCAGCTTTTGCAGCCCGGGTCTTCTTCATTCTGGTCTTCTCAGGTGAGAGGCCCATTGGTGCGCCTGCTGGATTGAATGGTACCTCAATTTTTCCTTTTAAACGCAGCTCCTTTCTGTTCTCATTATTAGCGTTTAACCCTTTTACATCTCCCCAGCAGCTAGAGGGTACACAGTTCTCTAAAACCTCTTCTGCATTTATTGTTTGTAGACTTTTTTCCAATGGTCAGTCGACTGGTGTGAGTTGAAAACTTTTTGTAGATTAGATTGCATGAGTCTAATACTTCCTGAGGTTGAGCTTTTATCCATTTTCCTTTCTTTAAAAAGAGAGTGAGTAAAACTTGCCTCTTCATAGTAACTTCTTGAAAATTCTGCCTGTTTTGAATTTTCTTTATCCATTCCCTACCTCAGCACAATTTTGAGGGCAGTTGTCCTTTACAGCCTTGAGTCATTTTGAATGGCAAGTGACCATTAGCTGTGGGTTAAAAGCTGCTCTTGCGGGAATTGGCCACAAGGCGGCAGCATTTCTCCTTTACCAAATCTGGTTACTAGGGCAACAGAGCCTTACTGGAAGTGGTGTTCTAGGTTGTAAATTAGAATGGAATGTGCAAGGAAAAAGCCCTTTAAGTTTATGTCTCATTACTTCTTGTTGGTATTTTTAACTTAATTTTTATTTTTTATCACAGCAAACTTGATTACAATGTTTTCTTTGTTCTAGGTGTGCAAGATGTGGTTCTTTCACACATATACATATAAATATTCTTCTTCGGATCCTTTTCCCATGTAGGTTATGACACAATGTTGAGTAGTCTTCTCTTGGTATTGCGTAGGTCTTTGGTGATTATATATTTCACATGTGTTTGTATCTCTCTGTTAACCTCAATATGGTAATGTATCCAATCCTCACACCTTACTATTTGGTGAACCATAAGTTTTTTTATTGATTCTATGATAGTGTTTCTCTGTGGAAATATCTTTGTATCATTTTTTAGGTAACCCCTATATGTGATATGATAAGATATGTGTCTTTCGCTTTCTCACTTACTCCAAGTTGCGTGATTACTTCTAGACTCATCTATAGTGCTGCAAATGGCATTGTTTCATTTTTTCACTAGCTCATATTCCATCTGTACAGGTAGAAGTTCTTCTTTGTCCACCCATCTGTCGGTGGACTTTTTGGTTACTTCCATATCTTGGCTATTGTAACACTATGCAATGCCGATTTGCGTGCCTGTCTCCTTCCAATTCTGTCTTCTTAGTTTATAGGTCCAGGAATAGGTCTGCTGGATCATATGGTAGCTCAATGTTTACCTTTTAAAGGCACCTCTATTCTGTTCTCCTTAGTGGCTCTTTCCAGGTTACGTCCCACTTAAAGTGGAGGGTATGTATTTCTTCCCAGCACCTTCAGCATTTATTCTTTTTAGTTTTTGCTGATGGTTATTCTGAGTGGTGTGAGCTGACACCTCTTTGTGGTTGAATTTGCATGTGTCTCATAATGCATAGAAATTGAGCTTTAAGACATGTCCTTTTTATTTTTCCAGCTGTGATTAGAGCTTATTTCTTCAAAGTGTTTTCTTAAAGTATCTGTCACCATTTGAAATATTTTGGCCATTATCTCCCTCAAGACATTTTGAGGGCAGGTTTCATTTACAGCCCTGCAGTACTTGTTCATATGAAGTGACCATTAGCTCAGGCTTTAAACCTGCTTTTGCAGGTATCGGCCGAAGAGTGGCAGCCTTTCTACGTTCCCCTTGCTGGTACTAGGGAAACAGACCTACCGGCCAGTGGTGTTCTTCGGTTATAAATTAGAGTGCAATGTGCCCGGATAAACCCACAAATGTTGATGTCTCCTTGCTTTTGTTTGTTTTTAAATTTAATTTATATTTATTATTAGAGTAATATTCCATTGTGTACGTGGACCACTTCTTCTTGGTGCATTCCTCGGTTGATGGACATTTTCATTGCTTCCAAGTGCTGGCTATGGTAAATCTTGCTGGCGTACAGGTTTGCCAGCCTGTCACTTTTTGATTCTCATTTTCTCAGGTGATAGGCCAAGAAGTGATTGTGATTGATTGACTGGTAGCTCAATGTTTCCCTTTTCAAAGCACCTATATTGTGTTTTCATTAGTGGCTCTTTACATGCCCCCCCTTACAACCGAGGGTACACATTTCTCCGCACTCCCTTCACCGTTTATTTTTTGCAGCATTATTCCTAATGGCCATTCTGACTGCTGTGAGCTGATAGGTTTTTGTAATATGGGTATGCATATCATTAAAATTTTTAAAATTCATCATTTTCCTATGCCTTTTTGTTTTCTCTTAAAAGAAAAAACCGTGAGTACAATATAGCTCTCGAAATTCTCTTCTTCGAAGGTTGCCCTCAACTGAAGTTTTTGGTCGATTTTTGACCCCAGAAATTTTCTGGAGGGCAGGTGCCATTTACAGAACTGCAAGTTGGCGAAAATATAGTGACCTTTTGCAGTGGGTTCAAAGCTGCTGTTTTGGGAAACGGCCACAAGGAGGTAGCATTTCTCCATTCCCCAATCTGGGTACTAGGGCAGCAGAGCCTTTCTGGAAGTCATTGTCCGAGGTTGTAAATTAGAATGGAATTTGCCAGGAGAAATCCCCATATGTTTTTGTCTCATTACTTCTTCTTGGTTTTCAAAATTTTTTTAATCTGGGTAAACTTTAGAATATTGTTTGTCCTAGGTGTACACAATCTGGTTCATTTGTACATTATGTATGTCTATTAATGTACAGATCCTCTTCCCATGTAAAATATTACAGTGTTCCGTCGACCTCCCTTGTTATATGTTCAGTCTTTTTGATACATGTATATAATATGTATTTCTATATGTATAGTAACTCTAATCTTCATTTCTCAATTTCCCCCCTCCTTTCCTTTTAGATGAGCATAGTTTGTTTTCTAAGCCTGTGAGTGTCTTTCTCTTTGGAAATATGTTCATCTGTGTCAGTTATTAGATAATGCCATAAGTGATAATATAGGATATAGGTCTTTTGCTTTCCGACCTACTACATGTTTTGTGATTATCTCCAGGCTCATGTATGGTGCCTCAAAGAGCAGTGCTTCAATGTTTTCCATGGCCAATATTCCATTGTGTACATGGACCACTTCTTCTTGGTGCATTCCTCTGTTGATGGACATTTTCGTTGCTTCCAAGTGTTGCCTATGGTAAATATTGCTGGAGTGCAGAATTGCCAGCCTGTGATTTTTGATTTTCATTTTCTCAGGTGATAGACCCAGCAGTGGGTATGATTGATTGACTGGTATGGTAGCTCAACGTTTACCTTTTCAAGGCACCTCAATTTTTCTTTCATTAGTGGCTCTTACCACGTCCCCCTTAGAATCGATGGTACGCATTTCTCCACAATCATGTCAGCATTTATTGTTTGCAGCATTTTTGTTGATGGCCATTCTGACTGGTGTGAGCTGACAGGTTTTTGTAATTTGGGTTTACATGTCTGTAAAAATTCCTACAATTCATCATTTCTCCACGGCTTTATCTTTTTTGTTAAAAGAAAAAAGAAAAAAAGTGTTAGTATGATATACCTCTTCAAATATTCTTTTTGAAAGGTTGCACTCTAGAATTTTTTGGTCGATTTTCGACCTCAGTATTTTTTGGAGGGCAGGTGTCATTTACAGAACTGCAATTGGTGAATATTTAGTGACCTTTTGAAGTTGCTTTAAAGCTGCTGTTGTGGGAAACGGCCACAAGGATGCAGCATTTCTCCATTCCCAAATCTGGGTACTAGGGCAGCAGAGCCGTTCTGGAAGTCGTTTGCCTAGGTTGTAAATTTGAATGGAATGTGCCAGGAAAACCCCCCATAAGTTTATGTCTCATTACACCTAGTTTGTTGTTTTAATTTTTTCAATTGGGATAATGGTTAGAATGTTGCTTGTCCAAGGTGTACACACTCTGGTTCATCTACATATCCTATATGCCTATTTATGTAGAGATTCTCTTCCCGTGTAAATTATTACAGAGTGTTCCGTAAACCTTCTTTTCTATATGGTCTGTCTTTTTGATATATGTATATAATATGTATTTGTATACATATGGTAACGCTAATCTTCATTTATCCATTCCCCCCACCTTTCCTTTTAGATAAGCATAGTTTTTTTTAATAAGTCTGTGATTGACTTTCTCTGTGGAAATATGTTCATTTGTGTCAGTTATTAGATAACGCCTATAAGTGATATCATAGGATATAGGACTTTTGCTTTCCGACTTACCTCATGTTCTGTGATTATCTCCAAGATCATCTATGGTGCCTCAAAGAGCAGTGTTTCATTGTTTTCCATGGCTAGTATTCATTGTGTACATGGACCACTTCTTCTTTATCCTTTCATCTGTTGATGGACATTTTGGTTGCTTCACTGTCTTGTCTATTGTGAATAAGGCTGAAGTGCAGCTTTTGCAGCCCGGGTCTTCTTCATTCTGGTCTTCTCAGGTGAGAGGCCCATTGGTGCGCCTGCTGGATTGAATGGTACCTCAATTTTTCCTTTTAAACGCAGCTCCTTTCTGTTCTCATTATTAGCGTTTAACCCTTTTACATCTCCCCAGCAGCTAGAGGGTACACAGTTCTCTAAAACCTCTTCTGCATTTAGTGTTTGTAGACTTTTTTCCAATGGTCAGTCGACTGGTGTGAGTTGAAAACTTTTTGTAGATTAGATTGCCTGAGTCTAATACTTCCTGAGGTTGAGCTTTTATCCATTTTCCTTTCTTTAAAAAGAGAGTGAGTAAAACTTGCCTCTTCATAGTAACTTCTTGAAAATTCTGCCTATTTTGAATTTTCTTTATCCATTCCCTACCTCAGCACAATTTTGAGGGCAGTTGTCCTTTACAGCCTTGAGTCATTTTGAATGGCAAGTGACCATTAGCTGTGGGTTAAAAGCTGCTCTTGCGGGAATTGGTCACAAGGTGGCAGCATTTCTCCTTTACCAAATCTGGTTACTAGGGCAACAGAGCCTTACTGGAAGTGGTGTTCTAGGTTGTAAATTAGAATGGAATGTCCGAGGAAAAAGCCCTTTAAGTTTATGTCTCATTACTTCTTGTTGGTATTTTTAACTTAATTTTTATTTTTTATCACAGCAAACTTGATTACAATGTTTTGTTTGTTCTAGGTGTGCAAGATGTGGTTCTTTCACACATATACATATAAATATTCTTCTTCGGATCCTTTTCCCATGTAGGTTATGACACAATGTTGAGAAGTCTTCTCTTGGTATTGCGTAGGTCTTTGGTGATTATATATTTCACATGTGTTTGAATCTCTCTGTTAACCTCAATATGGTAATGTATCCAATCCTCACACCTTACTATTTGGTGAACCATAAGTTTTTTTATTGATTCTATGATAGTGTTTCTCTGTGGAAATATCTTTGTATCATTTTTTAGGTAACCCCTATATGTGATATGATAGGATATGTGTCTTTCGCTTTCTCACTTACTCCAAGTTGCGTGATTACTTCTAGACTCATCTATAGTGCTGCAAATGGCATTGATTCATTTTTTCACTAGCTCATATTCCATCTGTACAGGTAGAAGTTCTTCTTTGTCCACCCATCTGTCGGTGGACTTTTTGGTTACTTCCATATCTTGGCTATTGTAACACTATGCAATGCCGATTTGCGTGCCTGTCTCCTTCCAATTCTGTCTTCTTAGTTTATAGGTCCAGGAATAGGTCTGCTGGATCATATGGTAGCTCAATGTTTACCTTTTAAAGGCACCTCTATTCTGTTCTCCTTAGTGGCTCTTTCCAGGTTACGTCCCACTTAAAGTGGAGGGTATGTATTTCTTCCCAGCACCTTCAGCATTTATTCTTTGTAGTTTTTGCTGATGGTTATTCTGAGTGGTGTGAGCTGACACCTCTTTGTGGTTGAATTTGCATGTGTCTCATAATGCGTAGAAATTGAGCTTTAAGACATGTCCTTTTTATTTTTCCAGCTGTGATTAGAGCTTATTTCTTCAAAGTGTTTTCTTAAAGTATGTGTCACCATTTGAAATATTTTGGCCATTATCTCCCTCAAGACATTTTGAGGGCAGGTTTCATTTACAGCCCTGCAGTACTTGTTCATATGAAGTGACCATTAGCTCAGCCTTTAAACCTGCTTTTGCAGGTATCGGCCGAAGAGCGGCAGCCTTTCTACGTTTCCCTTGCTGGTACTAGGGAAACAGACCTACCGGCCAGTGGTGTTCTTCGGTTATAAATTAGAGTGCAATGTGCCCGGATAAACCCACAAATGTTGATGTCTCCTTGCTTTTGTTTGTTTTTAAATTTAATTTATATTTATTATTAGAGTAATATTCCATTGTGTACGTGGACCACTTCTTCTTGGTGCATTCCTCGGTTGATGGACATTTTCATTGCTTCCAAGTGCTGGCTATGGTAAATCTTGCTGGCGTACAGGTTTGCCAGCCTGTCACTTTTTGATTCTCATTTTCTCAGGTGATAGGCCAAGAAGTGATTGTGATTGATTGACTGGTAGCTCAATGTTTCCCTTTTCAAAGCACCTACATTGTGTTTTCATTAGTGGCTCTTTACATGCCCCCCCTTACAACCGAGGGTACACATTTCTCCGCACTCCCTTCACCGTTTATTTTTTGCAGCATTATTCCTAATGGCCATTCTGACTGCTGTGAGCTGATAGGTTTTTGTAATATGGGTATGCATATCATTAAAATTTTTAAAATTCATCATTTTCCTATGCCTTTTTGTTTTCTCTTAAAAGAAAAAACCGTGAGTACAATATAGCTCTCGAAATTCTCTTCTTCGAAGGTTGCCCTCAACTGAAGTTTTTGGTCGATTTTTGACCCCAGAAATTTTCTGGAGGGCAGGTGCCATTTACAGAACTGCAAGTTGGCGAAAATATAGTGACCTTTTGCAGTGGGTTCAAAGCTGCTGTTTTGGGAAACGGCCACAAGGAGGTAGCATTTCTCCCTTCCCCAATCTGGGTACTAGGGCAGCAGAGCCTTTCTGGAAGTCATTGTCCAAGGTTGTAAATTAGAATGGAATTTGCCAGGAGAAATCCCCATATGTTTTTGTCTCATTACTTCTTCTTGGTTTTCAAAATTTTTTTAATCTGGGTAAACTTTAGAATATTGTTTGTCCTAGGTGTACACAATCTGGTTCATTTGTACATTATGTATGTCTATTAATGTACAGATCCTCTTCCCATGTAAAATATTACAGTGTTCCGTCGACCTCCCTTGTTATATGTTCAATCTTTTTGATACATGTATATAATATGTATTTGTATATGTATAGTAACTCTAATCTTCATTTCTCAATTTCCCCCCTCCTTTCCTTTTAGATGAGCATAGTTTGTTTTCTAAGCCTGTGAGTGTCTTTCTCTTTGGAAATATGTTCATCTGTGTCAGTTATTAGATAATGCCATAAGTGATAATATAGGATATAGGTCTTTTGCTTTCCGACCTACTACATGTTTTGTGATTATCTCCAGGCTCATGTATGGTGCCTCAAAGAGCAGTGCTTCAATGTTTTCCATGGCTAATATTCCATTGTGTACATGGACCACTTCTTCTTGGTGCATTCCTCTGTTGATGGACATTTTCGTTGCTTCCAATTGTTGCCTATGGTAAATATTGCTGGAGTGAAGAATTGCCAGCCTGTGATTTTTGACTTTCATTTTCTCAGGTGATAGACCCAGCAGTGGGTATGATTGATTGACTGGTATGGTAGCTCAACGTTTACCTTTTCAAGGCACCTCAATTTTTCTTTCATTAGTGGCTATTACCACGTCCCCCTTAGAATCGATGGTACGCATTTCTCCACAATCATGTCAGCATTTATTGTTTGCAGCATTTTTGTTGATGGCCATTCTGACTGGTGTGAGCTGACAGGTTTTTGTAATTTGGGTTTACATGTCTGTAAAAATTCCTACAATTCATCATTTCTCCACGGCTTTATCTTTTTTGTTAAAAGAAAAAAGAAAAAAAGTGTTAGTATGATATACCTCTTCAAATATTCTTTTTGAAAGGTTGCACTCTAGAATTTTTTGGTCGATTTTCGACCTCAGTATTTTTTGGAGGGCAGGTGTCATTTACAGAACTGCAATTGGTGAATATTTAGTGACCTTTTGAAGTTGCTTTAAAGCTGCTGTTGTGGGAAACGGCCACAAGGATGCAGCATTTCTCCATTCCCAAATCTGGGTACTAGGGCAGCAGAGCCGTTCTGGAAGTCGTTTGCCTAGGTTGTAAATTTGAATGGAATGTGCCAGGAAAACCCCCCATAAGTTTATGTCTCATTACACCTAGTTCGTTGTTTTAATTTTTTCAATTGGGGTAATGGTTAGAATGTTGCTTGTCCAAGGTGTACACACTCTGGTTCATCTACATATCCTATATGCCTATTTATGTAGAGATTCTCTTCCCGGGTAAATTATTACAGAGTGTTCCGTAAACCTTCTTTGCTATATGGTCTGTCTTTTTGATATATGTATATAATATGTATTTGTATACATATGGTAACGCTAATCTTCATTTATCCATTCCCCCCACCTTTCCTTTTAGATAAGCATAGTTTTTTTTAATAAGTCTGTGATTGACTTTCTCTGTGGAAATATGTTCATTTGTGTCAGTTATTAGATAACGCCTATAAGTGATATCATAGGATATAGGACTTTTGCTTTCCGACTTACCTCATGTTCTGTGATTATCTCCAAGATCATCTATGGTGCCTCAAAGAGCAGTGTTTCATTGTTTTCCATGGCTAGTATTCATTGTGTACATGGACCACTTCTTCTTTATCCTTTCATCTGTTGATGGACATTTTGGTTGCTTCACTGTCTTGTCTATTGTGAATAAGGCTGAAGTGCAGCTTTTGCAGCCCGGGTCTTCTTCATTCTGGTCTTCTCAGGTGAGAGGCCCATTGGTGCGCCTGCTGGATTGAATGGTACCTCAATTTTTCCTTTTAAACGCAGCTCCTTTCTGTTCTCATTATTAGCGTTTAACCCTTTTACATCTCACCAGCAGCTAGAGGGTACACAGTTCTCTAAAACCTCTTCTGCATTTATTGTTTGTAGACTTTTTTCCAATGGTCAGTCGACTGGTGTGAGTTGAAAACTTTTTGTAGATTAGATTGCATGAGTCTAATACTTCCTGAGGTTGAGCTTTAATCCATTTTCCTTTCTTTAAAAAGAGAGTGAGTAAAACTTACCTCTTCATAGTAACTTCTTGAAAATTCTGCCTGTTTTGAATTTTCTTTATCCATTCCCTACCTCAGCACAATTTTGAGGGCAGTTGTCCTTTACAGCCTTGAGTCATTTTGAATGGCAAGTGACCATTAGCTGTGGGTTAAAAGCTGCTCTTGCGGGAATTGGTCACAAGGCGGCAGCATTTCTCCTTTACCAAATCTGGTTACTAGGGCAACAGAGCCTTACTGGAAGTGGTGTTCTAGGTTGTAAATTAGAATGGAATGTGCGAGGAAAAAGCCCTTTAAGTTTATGTCTCATTACTTCTTGTTGGTATTTTTAACTTAATTTTTATTTTTTATCACAGCAAACTTGATTACAATGTTTTGTTTGTTCTAGGTGTGCAAGATGTGGTTCTTTCACACATATACATATAAATATTCTTCGGATCCTTTCCCATGTAGGTTATGACACAATGTTGAGAAGTCTTCTCTTGGTATTGCGTAGGTCTTTGGTGATTATATATTTCACATGTGTTTGTATCTCTCTGTTAACCTCAATATGGTAATGTATCCAATCCTCACACCTTACTATTTGGTGAACCATAAGTTTTTTTATTGATTCTATGATAGTGTTTCTCTGTGGAAATATCTTTGTATCATTTTTTAGGTAACCCCTATATGTGATATGATAGGATATGTGTCTTTCGCTTTCTCACTTACTCCAAGTTGCGTGATTACTTCTAGACTCATCTATAGTGCTGCAAATGGCTTTGATTCATTTTTTCACTAGCTCATATTCCATCTGTACAGGTAGAAGTTCTTCTTTGTCCACCCATCTGTCGGTGGACTTTTTGGTTACTTCCATATCTTGGCTATTGTAACACTATGCAATGCCGATTTGCGTGCCTGTCTCCTTCCAATTCTGTCTTCTTAGTTTATAGGTCCAGGAATAGGTCTGCTGGATCATATGGTAGCTCAATGTTTACCTTTTAAAGGCACCTCTATTCTGTTCTCCTTAGTGGCTTTTTCCAGGTTACGTCCCACTTAAAGTGGAGGGTATGTATTTCTTCCCAGCACCTTCAGCATTTATTCTTTGTAGTTTTTGCTGATGGTTATTCTGAGTGGTGTGAGCTGACACCTCTTTGTGGTTAAATTTGCATGTGTCTCATAATGCGTAGAAATTGAGCTTTATGACATGTCCTTTTTATTTTTCCAGCTGTGATTAGAGCTTATTTCTTCAAAGTGTTTTCTTAAAGTATGTGTCACCATTTGAAATATTTTGGCCATTATCTCCCTCAAGACATTTTGAGGGAAGGTTTCATTTACAGCCCTGCAGTACTTGTTCATATGAAGTGACCATTAGCTCAGGCTTTAAACCTGCTTTTGCAGGTATCGGCCGAAGAGCTGCAGCCTTTCTACGTTCCCCTTGCTGGTACTAGGGAAACAGACCTACCGGCCAGTGGTGTTCTTCGGTTATAAATTAGAGTGCAATGTGCCCGGATAAACCCACAAATGTTGATGTCTCCTTGCTTCTGTTTGTTTTTAAATTTAATTTATATTTATTATTAGAGTAATATTCCATTGTGTACGTGGACCACTTCTTCTTGGTGCATTCCTCGGTTGATGGACATTTTCATTGCTTCCAAGTGCTGGCTATGGTAAATCTTGCTGGCGTACAGGTTTGCCAGCCTGTCACTTTTTGATTCTCATTTTCTCAGGTGATAGGCCAAGAAGTGATTGTGATTGATTGACTGGTAGCTCAATGTTTCCCTTTTCAAAGCACCTACATTGTGTTTTCATTAGTGGCTCTTTACATGCCCCCCCTTACAACCGAGGGTACACATTTCTCCGCACTCCCTTCACCGTTTATTTTTTGCAGCATTATTCCTAATGGCCATTCTGACTGCTGTGAGCTGATAGGTTTTTGTAATATGGGTATGCATATCATTAAAATTTTTAAAATTCATCATTTTCCTATGCCTTTTTGTTTTCTCTTAAAAGAAAAAACCGTGAGTACAATATAGCTCTCGAAATTCTCTTCTTCGAAGGTTGCCCTCAACTGAAGTTTTTGGTCGATTTTTGACCCCAGAAATTTTCTGGAGGGCAGGTGCCATTTACAGAACTGCAAGTTGGCGAAAATATAGTGACCTTTTGCAGTGGGTTCAAAGCTGCTGTTGTGGGAAACGGCCACAAGGAGGTAGCATTTCTCCATTCCCCAATCTGGGTACTAGGGCAGCAGAGCCTTTCTGGAAGTCATTGTCCGAGGTTGTAAATTAGAATGGAATTTGCCACGAGAAATCCCCATATGTTTTTGTCTCATTACTTCTTCTTGGTTTTCAAAATTTTTTTAATTTGGGTAAAGTTTAGAATATTGTTTGTCCTAGGTGTACACAATCTGGTTCATTTGTACATTATGTATGTCTATTAATGTACAGATCCTCTTCCCATGTAAAATATTACAGTGTTCCGTCGACCTCCCTTGTTATATGTTCGGTCTTTTTGATACATGTATATAATATGTATTTGTATATGTATAGTAACTCTAATCTTCATTTCTCAATTTCCCCCCTCCTTTCCTTTTAGATGAGCATAGTTTGTTTTCTAAGCCTGTGAGTGTCTTTCTCTTTGGAAATATGTTCATCTGTGTCAGTTATTAGATAATGCCATAAGTGATAATATAGGATATAGGTCTTTTGCTTTCCGACCTACTTCATGTTTTGTGATTATCTCCAGGCTCATGTATGGTGCCTCAAAGAGCAGTGCTTCAATGTTTTCCATGGCTAATATTCCATTGTGTACATGGACCACTTCTTCTTGGTGCATTCCTCTGTTGATGGACATTTTCGTTGCCTCCAAGTGTTGCCTATGGTAAATATTGCTGGAGTGCAGGATTGCCAGCCTGTGATTTTTGAGTATCATTTTCTCAGGTGATAGACCCAGCAGTGGGTATGATTGATTGACTGGTATGGTTGCTCAACGTTTACCTTTTCAAGGCACCTCAATTTTTCTTTCATTAGTGGCTCTTACCACGTCCCCCTTAGAATCGATGGTACGCATTTCTCCACAATCACGTCAGCATTTATTGTTTGCAGCATTTTTGTTGATGGCCATTCTGACTGGTGTGAGCTGACAGGTGTTTTTAATTTGGGTTTACATGTCTGTAAAAATTCCTACAATTCACCATTTCTCCACGGCTTTATCTTTTCTGTTAAAAGAAAAAAGAAAAAAAGTGTTAGTATAATATACCTCTTCAAATATTCTTTTTGAAAGGTTGCACTCTAGAATTTTTTGGTCGATTTTCGACCTCAGTATTTTTTGGAGGGCAGGTGTCATTTACAGGACTGCAATTGGTGAATATTTAGTGACCTTTTGAAGTTGCTTTGAAACTGCTCTTGTGGAAAACGGCCACAAGGATGCAGCATTTCTCCATTCCCAAATCTGGGTACTAGGGCAGCAGAGCCGTTCTGGAAGTCGTTTGCCTAGGTTGTAAATTTGAATGGAATGTGCCAGGAAAACCCCCCATAAGTTTATGTCTCATTACTCCTAGTTCTTTGTTTTAATTTTTTCAATTGGGGTAATGGTTAGAATGTTGCTTGTCCAAGGTGTACACACTCTGGTTCATCTACATATCCTATATGCCTATTTATGTAGAGATTCTCTTCCCGTGTAAATTATTACAGAGTGTTCCGTAAACCTTCTTTGCTATATGGTCTGTCTTTTTGATATATGTAGATAATATGTATTTGTATACATATGGTAACGCTAATCTTCATTTATCCATTCCCCCCACCTTTCCTTTTAGATAAGCATAGTTTTTTTTAATAAGTCTGTGATTGACTTTCTCTGTGGAAATATGTTCATTTGTGTCAGTTATTAGATAACGCCTATAAGTGATATCATAGGATATAGGACTTTTGCTTTCCGACTTACCTCATGTTCTGTGATTATCTCCAAGATCATCTATGGTGCCTCAAAGAGCAGTGTTTCATTGTTTTCCATGGCTAGTATTCATTGTGTACATGGACCACTTCTTCTTTATCCTTTCATCTGTTGATGGACATTTTGGTTGCTTCACTGTCTTGTCTATTGTGAATAAGGCTGAAGTGCAGCTTTTGCAGCCCGGGTCTTCTTCATTCTGGTCTTCTCAGGTGAGAGGCCCATTGGTGCGCCTGCTGGATTGAATGGTACCTCAATTTTTCCTTTTAAACGCAGCTCCTTTCTGTTCTCATTATTAGCGTTTAACCCTTTTACATCTCACCAGCAGCTAGAGGGTACACAGTTCTCTAAAACCTCTTCTGCATTTATTGTTTGTAGACTTTTTTCCAATGGTCAGTCGACTGGTGTGAGTTGAAAACTTTTTGTAGATTCGATTGCATGAGTCTAATATTTCCTGAGGCTGAGCTTTTATCCATTTTCCTTTCTTTAAAAAGAGAGTGAGTAAAACTTGCCTCTTCATAGTAACTTCTTGAAAATTCTGCCTGTTTTGAATTTTCTTTATCCATTCCCTACCTCAGCACAATTTTGAGGGCAGGTGTCCTTTACAGGCTTGAGTCATTTTGAATGGCAAGTGACCGTTAGCTGTGGGTTAAAAGCTGCTCTTGCGGGAATTGGCCACAAGGCGGCAGCATTTCTCCTTTACCAAATCTGGTTACTAGGGCAACAGAGCCTTACTGGAAGTGGTGTTCTAGGTTGTAAATTAGAATGGAATGTGCGAGGAAAAAGCCTTTTACGTTTATGTCTCATTACTTCTTGTTGGTATTTTTAACTTAATTTTTATTTTTTATCACAGCAAACTTGATTACAATGTTTTGTTTGTTCTAGGTGTGCAAGATGTGGTTCTTTCACACATTTACATATAAATATTCTTCTTCGGATCCTTTTCCCATGTAGGTTATGACACAATGTTGAGTAGTCTTCTCTTGGTATTGCGTAGGTCTTTGGTGATTATATATTTCACATGTGTTTGTATCTCTCTGTTAACCTCAATATGATAATGTATCCAATCCTCACACCTTACTATTTGGTGAACCATAAGTTTTTTTATTGATTCTGTGATAGTGTTTCTCTGTGGAAATATCTTTGTCTGTATCATTTTTTAGGTAACCCCTATATGTGATATGATAGGATATGTGTCTTTCGCTTTCTCACTTACTCCAAGTTGCGTGATTACTTCTAGACTCATCTATAGTGCTGCAAATGGCATTGTTTCATTTTTTCACTAGCTCATATTCCATCTGTACAGGTAGAAGTTGTTCTTTGTCCACCCATCTGTCGGTGGACTTTTTGGTTACTTCCATATCTTGGCTATTGTAACACTATGCAATGCCGATTTGCGTGCCTGTCTCCTTCCAATTCTGTCTTCTTAGTTTATAGGTCCAGGAATAGGTCTGCTGGATCATATGGTAGCTCAATGTTTACCTTTTAAAGGCACCTCTATTCTGTTCTCCTTACTGGCTCTTTCCAGGTTACGTCCCACTTAAAGTGGAGGGTATGTATTTCTTCCCAGCACCTTCAGCATTTATTCTTTGTAGTTTTTGCTGATGGTTATTCTGAGTGGTGTGAGCTGATACCTCTTTGTGGTTGAATTTGCATGTGTCTCATAATGCGTAGAAATTGAGCTTTAAGACATGTCCTTTTTATTTTTCCAGCTGTGATTAGAGCTTATTTCTTCAAAGTGTTTTCTTAAAGTATCTGTCACCATTTGAAATATTTTGGCCATTATCTCCCTCAAGACATTTTGAGGGCAGGTTTCATTTACAGCCCTGCAGTACTTGTTCATATGAAGTGACCATTAGCTCAGGCTTTAAACCTGCTTTTGCAGGTATCGGCCGAACAGCGGCAGCCTTTCTACGTTCCCCTTGCTGGTACTAGGGAAACAGACCTACCGGCCAGTGGTGTTCTTCGGTTATAAATTAGAGTGCAATGTGCCCGGATAAACCCACAAATGTTGATGTCTCCTTGCTTCTGCTTGTTTTTAAATTTAATTTATATTTATTATTAGAGTAATATTCCATTGTGTACGTGGACCACTTCTTCTTGGTGCATTCCTCGGTTGATGGACATTTTCATTGCTTCCAAGTGCTGGCTATGGTAAATCTTGCTGGCGTACAGGTTTGCCAGCCTGTCACTTTTTGATTCTCATTTTCTCAGGTGGTAGGCCAAGAAGTGATTGTGATTGATTGACTGGTAGCTCAATGTTTCCCTTTTCAAAGCACCTACATTGTGTTTTCATTAGTGGCTCTTTACATGCCCCCCCTTACAACCGAGGGTACACATTTCTCCGCACTCCCTTCACCGTTTATTTTTTGCAGCATTATTCCTAATGGCCATTCTGACTGCTGTGAGCTGATAGGTTTTTTTAATATGGGTATGCATATCATTAAAATTTTTAAAATTCATTATTTTCCTATGCCTTTTTGTTTTCTCTTAAAAGAAAAAACCGTGAGTACAATATAGCTCTCGAAATTCTCTTCTTCGAAGGTTGCCCTCAACTGAAGTTTTTGGTCGATTTTTGACCCCAGAAATTTTCTGGAGGGCAGGTGCCACTTACAGAACTGCAAGTTGGCGAAAATATAGTGACCTTTTGCAGTGGGTTCAAAGCTGCTGTTGTGGGAAACGGCCACAAGGAGGTAGCATTTCTCCATTCCCCAATCTGGGTACTAGGGCAGCAGAGCCTTTCTGGAAGTCATTGTCCAAGGTTGTAAATTAGAATGGAATTTGCCAGGAGAAATCCCCATATGTTTTTGTCTCATTACTTCTTCTTGGTTTTCAAAATTTTTTTAATCTGAGTAAAGTTTAGAATATTGTTTGTCCTAGGTGTACACAATCTGGTTCATTTGTACATTATGTATGTCTATTAATGTACAGATCCTCTTCCCATGTAAAATATTACAGTGTTCCGTCGACCTCCCTTGTTATATGTTCAGTCTTTTTGATACATGTATATAATATGTATTTGTATATGTATAGTAACTCTAATCTTCATTTCTCAATTTCCCCCCTCCTTTCCTTTTAGATGAGCATAGCTTGTTTTCTAAGCCTGTGAGTGTCTTTCTCTTTGGAAATATGTTCATCTGTGTCAGTCATTAGATAATGCCATAAGTGATAATATAGGATATAGGTCTTTTGCTTTCCGACCTACTTCATGTTTTGTGATTATCTCCAGGCTCATGTATGGTGCCTCAAAGAGCAGTGCTTCAATGTTTTCCATGGCTAATATTCCATTGTGTACATGGACCACTTCTTCTTGGTGGATTCCTCTGTTGATGGACATTTTCGTTGCTTCCAAGTGTTGCCTATGGTAAATATTGCTGGAGTGCAGGATTGCCAGCCTGTGATTTTTGATTTTCATTTTCTCAGGTGATAGACCCAGCAGTGGGTATGATTGATTGACTGGTATGGTAGCTCAACGTTTACCTTTTCAAGGCACCTCAATTTTTTTTTCATTAGTGGCTCTTACCACGTCCCCCTTAGAATCGATGGTACGCATTTCTCCACAATCATGTCAGCATTTATTGTTTGCAGCATTTTTGTTGATGGCCATTCTGACTGGTGTGAGCTGACAGGTTTTTGTAATTTGGGTTTACATGTCTGTAAAAATTCCTACAATTCATCATTTCTCCACGGCTTTATCTTTTTTGTTAAAAGAAAAAAGAAAATAATTGTTAGTATAATATACCTCTTCAAATATTCTTTTTGAAAGGTTGCACTCTAGAATTTTTTGGTCGATTTTCGACCTCAGTATTTTTTGGAGGGCAGGTGTCATTTACAGAACTGCAATTGGTGAATATTTAGTGACCTTTTGAAGTTGCTTTAAAGCTGCTGTTGTGGGAAACGGCCACAAGGATGCAGCATTTCTCCATTCCCAAATCTGGGTAATAGGGCAGCAGAGCCGTTCTGGAAGTCGTTTGCCTAGGTTGTAAATTTGAATGGAATGTGCCAGGAAAACCCCCCATAAGTTTATGTCTCTTTACACCTAGTTCGTTGTTTTAATATTTTCAATTGGGGTAATGGTTAGAATGTTGCTTGTCCAAGGTGTACACACTCTGGTTCATCTACATATCCTATATGCCTATTTATGTAGAGATTCTCTTCCCGTGAAAATTATTACAGAGTGTTCCGTAAACCTTCTTTGCTATATGGTCTGTCATTTTGATATATGTATATAATATGTATTTGTATACATATGGTAATGCTAATCTTCATTTATCCATTCACCCCACCTTTCCTTTTAGATAAGCATAGTTTTTTTTAATAAGTCTGTGATTGACTTTCTCTGTGGAAATATGTTCATTTGTGTCAGTTATTAGATAACGCCTATAAGTGATATCATAGGATATAGGACTATTGCTTTCCGACTTACCTCATGCTCTGTGATTATCTCCAAGATCATCTATGGTGCCTCAAAGAGCAGTGTTTCATTGTTTTCCATGGCTAGTATTCATTGTGTACATGGACCACTTCTTCTTTATCCTTTCATCTGTTGATGGACATTTTGGTTGCTTCACTGTCTTGTCTATTCTGAATAAGGCTGAAGTGCAGCTTTTGCAGACCGGGTCTTCTTCATTCTGGTCTTCTCAGGTGAGAGGCCCATTGGTGCGCCTGCTGGATTGAATGGTACCTCAATTTTTCCTTTTAAACGCAGCTCCTTTCTGTTCTCATTATTAGCGTTTAACCCTTTTACATCTCACCAGCAGCTAGAGGGTACACAGTTCTCTAAAACCTCTTCTGCATTTATTGTTTGTAGACTTTTTTCCAATGGTCAGTCGACTGGTGTGAGTTGAAAACTTTTTGTAGATTAGATTGCATGAGTCTAATACTTCCTGAGGTTGAGCTTTTATCCATTTTCCTTTCTTTAAAAAGAGAGTGAGTAAAACTTGCCTCTTCATAGTAACTTCTTGAAAATTCTGCCTGTTTTGAATTTTCTTTATCCATTCCCTACCTCAGCACAATTTTGAGGGCAGGTGTCCTTTACAGCCTTGAATCATTTTGAATGGCAAGTGACCATTAGCTGTGGGTTAAAAGCTGCTCTTGCGGGAATTGGCCACAAGGCGGCAGCATTTCTCCTTAACCAAATCTGGTTACTAGGGCAACAGAGCCTTACTGGAAGTGGTGTTCTAGGTTGTAAATTAGAATGGAATGTGCGAGGAAAAAGCCCTTTAAGTTTATGTCTCATTACTTCTTGTTGGTATTTTTAACTTAATTTTTATTTTTTATCACAGCAAACTTGATTACAATGTTTTGTTTGTTCTAGGTGTGCAAGATGTGGTTCTTTCACACATTTACATATAAATATTCTTCTTCGGATCCTTTTCCCATGTAGGTTATGACACAATGTTGAGTAGTCTTCTCTTGGTATTGCGTAGGTCTTTGGTGATTATATATTTCACATGTGTTTGTATCTCTCTGTTAACCTCAATATGATAATGTATCCAATCCTCACACCTTACTATTTGGTGAACCATAAGTTTTTTTATTGATTCTGTGATAGTGTTTCTCTGTGGAAATATCTTTGTCTGTATCATTTTTTAGGTAACCCCTATATGTGATATGATAGGATATGTGTCTTTCGCTTTCTCACTTACTCCAAGTTGCGTGATTACTTCTAGACTCATCTATAGTGCTGCAAATGGCATTGTTTCATTTTTTCACTAGCTCATATTCCATCTGTACAGGTAGAAGTTCTTCTTTGTCCACCCATCTGTCGGTGGACTTTTTGGTTACTTCCATATCTTGGCTATTGTAACACTATGCAATGCCGATTTGCGTGCCTGTCTCCTTCCAATTCTGTCTTCTTAGTTTATAGGTCCAGGAATAGGTCTGCTGGATCATATGGTAGCTCAATGTTTACCTTTTAAAGGCACCTCTATTCTGTTCTCCTTAGTGGCTCTTTCCAGGTTACGTCCCACTTAAAGTGGAGGGTATGTATTTCTTCCCAGCACCTTCAGCATTTATTCTTTGTAGTTTTTGCTGATGGTTATTCTGAGTGGTGTGAGCTGATACCTCTTTGTGGTTGAATTTGCATGTGTCTCATAATGCGTAGAAATTGAGCTTTAAGACATGTCCTTTTTATTTTTCCAGCTGTGATTAGAGCTTATTTCTTCAAAGTGTTTTCTTAAAGTATCTGTCACCATTTGAAATATTTTGGCCATTATCTCCCTCAAGACATTTTGAGGGCAGGTTTCATTTACAGCCCTGCAGTACTTGTTCATATGAAGTGACCATTAGCTCAGGCTTTAAACCTGCTTTTGCAGGTATCGGCCGAAGAGCGGCAGCCTTTCTACGTTCCCCTTGCTGGTACTAGGGAAACAGACCTACCGGCCAGTGGTGTTCTTCGGTTATAAATTAGAGTGCAATGTGCCCGGATAAACCCACAAATGTTGATGTCTCCTTGCTTCTGCTTCTTTTTAAATTTAATTTATATTTATTATTAGAGTAATATTCCATTGTGTACGTGGACCACTTCTTCTTGGTGCATTCCTCGGTTGATGGACATTTTCATTGCTTCCAAGGGCTGGCTATGGTAAATCTTGCTGGCGTACAGGTTTGCCAGCCTGTCACTTTTTGATTCTCATTTTCTCAGGTGATAGGCCAAGAAGTGATTGTGATTGATTGACTGGTAGCTCAATGTTTCCCTTTTCAAAGCACCTACATTGTGTTTTCATTAGTGGCTCTTTACATGCCCCCCCTTACAACCGAGGGTACACATTTCTCCGCACTCCCTTCACCGTTTATTTTTTGCAGCATTATTCCTAATGGCCATTCTGACTGCTGTGAGCTGATAGGTTTTTGTAATATGGGTATGCATATCATTAAAATTTTTAAAATTCATCATTTTCCTATGCCTTTTTGTTTTCTCTTAAAAGAAAAAACCGTGAGTACAATATAGCTCTCGAAATTCTCTTCTTCGAAGGTTGCCCTCAACTGAAGTTTTTGGTCGATTTTTGACCCCAGAAATTGTCTGGAGGGCAGGTGCCATTTACAGAACTGCAAGTTGGCGAAAATATAGTGACCTTTTGCAGTGGGTTCAAAGCTGCTGTTGTGGGAAACGGCCACAAGGAGGTAGCATTTCTCCATTCCCCAATCTGGGTACTAGGGCAGCAGAGCCTTTCTGGAAGTCATTGTCCAAGGTTGTAAATTAGAATGGAATTTGCCAGGAGAAATCCCCATATGTTTTTGTCTCATTACTTCTTCTTGGTTTTCAAAATTTTTTTAATCTGGGTAAAGTTTAGAATATTGTTTGTCCTAGGTGTACACAATCTGGTTCATTTGTACATTATGTATGTCTATTAATGTACAGATCCTCTTCCCATGTAAAATATTACAGTGTTCCGTCGACCTCCCTTGTTATATGTTCAGTCTTTTTGATACATGTATATAATATGTATTTGTATATGTATAGTAACTCTAATCTTCATTTCTCAATTTCCCCCCTCCTTTCCTTTTAGATGAGCATAGTTTGTTTTCTAAGCCTGTGAGTGTCTTTCTCTTTGGAAATATGTTCATCTGTGTCAGTTATTAGATAATGCCATAAGTGATAATATAGGATATAGGTCTTTTGCTTTCCGACCTACTTCATGTTTTGTGATTATCTCCAGGCTCATGTATGGTGCCTCAAAGAGCAGTGCTTCAATGTTTTCCATGGCTAATATTCCATTGTGTACATGGACCACTTCTTCTTGGTGCATTCCTCTGTTGATGGACATTTTCGTTGCTTCCAAGTGTTGCCTATGGTAAATATTGCTGGAGTGCAGGATTGCCAGCCTGTGATTTTTGAGTTTCATTTTCTCAGGTGATAGACCCAGCAGTGGGTATGATTGATTGACTGGTATGGTAGCTCAACGTTTACCTTTTCAAGGCACCTCAATTTTTCTTTCATTAGTGGCTCTTACCACGTCCCCCTTAGAATCGATGGTACGCATTTTCCACAATCATGTCAGCATTTATTGTTTGCAGCATTTTTGTTGATGGCCATTCTGACTGGTGTGAGCTGACAGGTTTTTGTAATTTGGGTTTACATGTCTGTAAAAATTCCTACAATTCATCATTTCTCCACGGCTTTATCTTTTTTGTTAAAAGAAAAAAGAAAAAAAGTGTTAATATGATATACCTCTTCAAATATTCTTTTTGAAAGGTTGCACTCTAGAATTTTTTGGTCGATTTTCGACCTCAGTATTTTTTGGAGGGCAGGTGTCATTTAAAGAACTGCAATTGGTGAATATTTAGTGACCTTTTGAAGTTGCTTTAAAGCTGCTGTTGTGGGAAACGGCCACAAGGATGCAGCATTTCTCCATTCCCAAATCTGGGTAATAGGGCAGCAGAGCCGTTCTGGAAGTCGTTTGCCTAGGTTGTAAATTTGAATGGAATGTGCCAGGAAAACCCCCCATAAGTTTATGTCTCTTTACACCTAGTTCGTTGTTTTAATTTTTTCAATTGGGGTAATGGTTAGAATGTTGCTTGTCCAAGGTGTACACACTCTGGTTCATCTACATATCCTATATGCCTATTTATGTAGAGATTCTCTTCCCGTGAAAATTATTACAGAGTGTTCCGTAAACCTTCTTTGCTATATGGTCTGTCATTTTGATATATGTATATAATATGTATTTGTATACATATGGTAATGCTAATCTTCATTTATCCATTCACCCCACCTTTCCTTTTAGATAAGCATAGTTTTTTTTAATAAGTCTGTGATTGACTTTCTCTGTGGAAATATGTTCATTTGTGTCAGTTATTAGATAACGCCTATAAGTGATATCATAGGATATAGGACTTTTGCTTTCCGACTTACCTCATGTTCTGTGATTATCTCCAAGATCATCTATGGTGCCTCAAAGAGCAGTGTTTCATTGTTTTCCATGGCTAGTATTCATTGTGTACATGGACCACTTCTTCTTTATCCTTTCATCTGTTGATGGACATTTTGGTTGCTTCACTGTCTTGTCTATTCTAAATAAGGCTGAAGTGCAGCTTTTGCAGACCGGGTCTTCTTCATTCTGGTCTTCTCAGGTGAGAGGCCCATTGGTGCGCCTGCTGGATTGAATGGTACCTCAATTTTTCCTTTTAAACGCAGCTCCTTTCTGTTCTCATTATTAGCGTTTAACCCTTTTACATCTCACCAGGAGCTAGAGGGTACACAGTTCTCTAAAACCTCTTCTGCATTTATTGTTTGTAGACTTTTTTCCAATGGTCAGTCGACTGGTGTGAGTTGAAAACTTTTTGTAGATTAGATTGCATGAGTCTAATACTTCCTGAGGTTGAGCTTTTATCCATTTTCCTTTCTTTAAAAAGAGAGTGAGTAAAACTTGCCTCTTCATAGTAACTTCTTGAAAATTCTGCCTGTTTTGAATTTTCTTTGTCCATTCCCTACCTCAGCACAATTTTGAGGGCAGGTGTCCTTTACAGCCTTGAATCATTTTGAATGGCAAGTGACCATTAGCTGTGGGTTAAAAGCTGCTCTTGCGGGAATTGGCCACAAGGCGGCAGCATTTCTCCTTAACCAAATCTGGTTACTAGGGCAACAGAGCCTTACTGGAAGTGGTGTTCTAGGTTGTAAATTAGAATGGAATGTGCGAGGAAAAAGCCCTTTAAGTTTATGTCTCATTACTTCTTGTTGGTATTTTTAACTTAATTTTTATTTTTTATCACAGCAAACTTGATTACAATGTTTTGTTTGTTCTAGGTGTGCAAGATGTGGTTCTTTCACACATTTACATATAAATATTCTTCTTCGGATCCTTTTCCCATGTAGGTTATGAAACAATGTTGAGTAGTCTTCTCTTGGTATTGCGTAGGTCTTTGGTGATTATATATTTCACATGTGTTTGTATCTCTCTGTTAACCTCAATATGATAATGTATCCAATAATCACACCTTACTATTTGGTGAACCATAAGTTTTTTTATTGATTCTGTGATAGTGTTTCTCTGTGGAAATATCTTTGTCTGTATCATTTTTTAGGTAACCCCTATATGTGATATGATAGGATATGTGTCTTTCGCTTTCTCACTTACTCCAAGTTGCGTGATTACTTCTAGACTCATCTATAGTGCTGCAAATGGCATTGTTTCATTTTTTCACTAGCTCATATTCCATCTGTACAGGTAGAAGTTCTTCTTTGTCCACCCATCTGTCGGTGGACTTTTTGGTTACTTCCATATCTTGGCTATTGTAACACTATGCAATGCCGATTTGCGTGCCTGTCTCCTTCCAATTCTGTCTTCTTAGTTTATAGGTCCAGGAATAGGTCTGCTGGATCATATGGTAGCTCAATGTTTACCTTTTAAAGGCACCTCTATTCTGTTCTCCTTAGTGGCTCTTTCCAGGTTACGTCCCACTTAAAGTGGAGGGTATGTATTTCTTCCCAGCACCTTCAGCATTTATTCTTTGTAGTTTTTGCTGATGGTTATTCTGAGTGGTGTGAGCTGATACCTCTTTGTGGTTGAATTTGCATGTGTCTCATAATGCGTAGAAATTGAGCTTTAAGACATGTCCTTTTTATTTTTCCAGCTGTGATTAGAGCTTATTTCTTCAAAGTGTTTTCTTAAAGTATCTGTCACCATTTGAAATATTTTGGCCATTATCTCCCTCAAGACATTTTGAGGGCAGGTTTCATTTACAGCCCTGCAGTACTTGTTCATATGAAGTGACCATTAGCTCAGGCTTTAAACCTGCTTTTGCAGGTATCGGCCGAAGAGCGGCAGCCTTTCTACGTTCCCCTTGCTGGTACTAGGGAAACAGACCTACCGGCCAGTGGTGTTCTTCGGTTATAAATTAGAGTGCAATGTGCCCGGATAAACCCACAAATGTTGATGTCTCCTTGCTTCTGCTTCTTTTTAAATTTAATTTATATTTATTATTAGAGTAATATTCCATTGTGTACGTGGACCACTTCTTCTTGGTGCATTCCTCGGTTGATGGACATTTTCATTGCTTCCAAGGGCTGGCTATGGTAAATCTTGCTGGCGTACAGGTTTGCCAGCCTGTCACTTTTTGATTCTCATTTTCTCAGGTGATAGGCCAAGAAGTGATTGTGATTGATTGACTGGTAGCTCAATGTTTCCCTTTTCAAAGCACCTACATTGTGTTTTCATTAGTGGCTCTTTACATGCCCCCCCTTACAACCGAGGGTACACATTTCTCCGCACTCCCTTCACCGTTTATTTTTTGCAGCATTATTCCTAATGGCCATTCTGACTGCTGTGAGCTGATAGGTTTTTGTAATATGGGTATGCATATCATTAAAATTTTTAAAATTCATCATTTTCCTATGCCTTTTTGTTTTCTCTTAAAAGAAAAAACCGTGAGTACAATATAGCTCTCGAAATTCTCTTCTTCGAAGGTTGCCCTCAACTGAAGTTTTTGGTCGATTTTTGACCCCAGAAATTGTCTGGAGGGCAGGTGCCATTTACAGAACTGCAAGTTGGCGAAAATATAGTGACCTTTTGCAGTGGGTTCAAAGCTGCTGTTGTGGGAAACGGCCACAAGGAGGTAGCATTTCTCCATTCCCCAATCTGGGTACTAGGGCAGCAGAGCCTTTCTGGAAGTCATTGTCCAAGGTTGTAAATTAGAATGGAATTTGCCAGGAGAAATCCCCATATGTTTTTGTCTCATTACTTCTTCTTGGTTTTCAAAATTTTTTTAATCTGGGTAAAGTTTAGAATATTGTTTGTCCTAGGTGTACACAATCTGGTTCATTTGTACATTATGTATGTCTATTAATGTACAGATCCTCTTCCCATGTAAAATATTACAGTGTTCCGTCGACCTCCCTTGTTATATGTTCAGTCTTTTTGATACATGTATATAATATGTATTTGTATATGTATAGTAACTCTAATCTTCATTTCTCAATTTCCCCCCTCCTTTCCTTTTAGATGAGCATAGTTTGTTTTCTAAGCCTGTGAGTGTCTTTCTCTTTGGAAATATGTTCATCTGTGTCAGTTATTAGATAATGCCATAAGTGATAATATAGGATATAGGTCTTTTGCTTTCCGACCTACTTCATGTTTTGTGATTATCTCCAGGCTCATGTATGGTGCCTCAAAGAGCAGTGCTTCAATGTTTTCCATGGCTAATATTCCATTGTGTACATGGACCACTTCTTCTTGGTGCATTCCTCTGTTGATGGACATTTTCGTTGCTTCCAAGTGTTGCCTATGGTAAATATTGCTGGAGTGCAGGATTGCCAGCCTGTGATTTTTGAGTTTCATTTTCTCAGGTGATAGACCCAGCAGTGGGTATGATTGATTGACTGGTATGGTAGCTCAACGTTTACCTTTTCAAGGCACCTCAATTTTTCTTTCATTAGTGGCTCTTACCACGTCCCCCTTAGAATCGATGGTACGCATTTTCCACAATCATGTCAGCATTTATTGTTTGCAGCATTTTTGTTGATGGCCATTCTGACTGGTGTGAGCTGACAGGTTTTTGTAATTTGGGTTTACATGTCTGTAAAAATTCCTACAATTCATCATTTCTCCACGGCTTTATCTTTTTTGTTAAAAGAAAAAAGAAAAAAAGTGTTAATATGATATACCTCTTCAAATATTCTTTTTGAAAGGTTGCACTCTAGAATTTTTTGGTCGATTTTCGACCTCAGTATTTTTTGGAGGGCAGGTGTCATTTAAAGAACTGCAATTGGTGAATATTTAGTGACCTTTTGAAGTTGCTTTAAAGCTGCTGTTGTGGGAAACGGCCACAAGGATGCAGCATTTCTCCATTCCCAAATCTGGGTAATAGGGCAGCAGAGCCGTTCTGGAAGTCGTTTGCCTAGGTTGTAAATTTGAATGGAATGTGCCAGGAAAACCCCCCATAAGTTTATGTCTCTTTACACCTAGTTCGTTGTTTTAATTTTTTCAATTGGGGTAATGGTTAGAATGTTGCTTGTCCAAGGTGTACACACTCTGGTTCATCTACATATCCTATATGCCTATTTATGTAGAGATTCTCTTCCCGTGAAAATTATTACAGAGTGTTCCGTAAACCTTCTTTGCTATATGGTCTGTCATTTTGATATATGTATATAATATGTATTTGTATACATATGGTAATGCTAATCTTCATTTATCCATTCACCCCACCTTTCCTTTTAGATAAGCATAGTTTTTTTTAATAAGTCTGTGATTGACTTTCTCTGTGGAAATATGTTCATTTGTGTCAGTTATTAGATAACGCCTATAAGTGATATCATAGGATATAGGACTTTTGCTTTCCGACTTACCTCATGTTCTGTGATTATCTCCAAGATCATCTATGGTGCCTCAAAGAGCAGTGTTTCATTGTTTTCCATGGCTAGTATTCATTGTGTACATGGACCACTTCTTCTTTATCCTTTCATCTGTTGATGGACATTTTGGTTGCTTCACTGTCTTGTCTATTCTAAATAAGGCTGAAGTGCAGCTTTTGCAGACCGGGTCTTCTTCATTCTGGTCTTCTCAGGTGAGAGGCCCATTGGTGCGCCTGCTGGATTGAATGGTACCTCAATTTTTCCTTTTAAACGCAGCTCCTTTCTGTTCTCATTATTAGCGTTTAACCCTTTTACATCTCACCAGGAGCTAGAGGGTACACAGTTCTCTAAAACCTCTTCTGCATTTATTGTTTGTAGACTTTTTTCCAATGGTCAGTCGACTGGTGTGAGTTGAAAACTTTTTGTAGATTAGATTGCATGAGTCTAATACTTCCTGAGGTTGAGCTTTTATCCATTTTCCTTTCTTTAAAAAGAGAGTGAGTAAAACTTGCCTCTTCATAGTAACTTCTTGAAAATTCTGCCTGTTTTGAATTTTCTTTGTCCATTCCCTACCTCAGCACAATTTTGAGGGCAGGTGTCCTTTACAGCCTTGAATCATTTTGAATGGCAAGTGACCATTAGCTGTGGGTTAAAAGCTGCTCTTGCGGGAATTGGCCACAAGGCGGCAGCATTTCTCCTTAACCAAATCTGGTTACTAGGGCAACAGAGCCTTACTGGAAGTGGTGTTCTAGGTTGTAAATTAGAATGGAATGTGCGAGGAAAAAGCCCTTTAAGTTTATGTCTCATTACTTCTTGTTGGTATTTTTAACTTAATTTTTATTTTTTATCACAGCAAACTTGATTACAATGTTTTGTTTGTTCTAGGTGTGCAAGATGTGGTTCTTTCACACATTTACATATAAATATTCTTCTTCGGATCCTTTTCCCATGTAGGTTATGAAACAATGTTGAGTAGTCTTCTCTTGGTATTGCGTAGGTCTTTGGTGATTATATATTTCACATGTGTTTGTATCTCTCTGTTAACCTCAATATGATAATGTATCCAATAATCACACCTTACTATTTGGTGAACCATAAGTTTTTTTATTGATTCTGTGATAGTGTTTCTCTGTGGAAATATCTTTGTCTGTATCATTTTTTAGGTAACCCCTATATGTGATATGATAGGATATGTGTCTTTCGCTTTCTCACTTACTCCAAGTTGCGTGATTACTTCTAGACTCATCTATAGTGCTGCAAATGGCATTGTTTCATTTTTTCACTAGCTCATATTCCATCTGTACAGGTAGAAGTTCTTCTTTGTCCACCCATCTGTCGGTGGACTTTTTGGTTACTTCCATATCTTGGCTATTGTAACACTATGCAATGCCGATTTGCGTGCCTGTCTCCTTCCAATTCTGTCTTCTTAGTTTATAGGTCCAGGAATAGGTCTGCTGGATCATATGGTAGCTCAATGTTTACCTTTTAAAGGCACCTCTATTCTGTTCTCCTTAGTGGCTCTTTCCAGGTTACGTCCCACTTAAAGTGGAGGGTATGTATTTCTTCCCAGCACCTTCAGCATTTATTCTTTGTAGTTTTTGCTGATGGTTATTCTGAGTGGTGTGAGCTGATACCTCTTTGTGGTTGAATTTGCATGTGTCTCATAATGCGTAGAAATTGAGCTTTAAGACATGTCCTTTTTATTTTTCCAGCTGTGATTAGAGCTTATTTCTTCAAAGTGTTTTCTTAAAGTATCTGTCACCATTTGAAATATTTTGGCCATTATCTCCCTCAAGACATTTTGAGGGCAGGTTTCATTTACAGCCCTGCAGTACTTGTTCATATGAAGTGACCATTAGCTCAGGCTTTAAACCTGCTTTTGCAGGTATCGGCCGAAGAGCGGCAGCCTTTCTACGTTCCCCTTGCTGGTACTAGGGAAACAGACCTACCGGCCAGTGGTGTTCTTCGGTTATAAATTAGAGTGCAATGTGCCCGGATAAACCCACAAATGTTGATGTCTCCTTGCTTCTGCTTCTTTTTAAATTTAATTTATATTTATTATTAGAGTAATATTCCATTGTGTACGTGGACCACTTCTTCTTGGTGCATTCCTCGGTTGATGGACATTTTCATTGCTTCCAAGGGCTGGCTATGGTAAATCTTGCTGGCGTACAGGTTTGCCAGCCTGTCACTTTTTGATTCTCATTTTCTCAGGTGATAGGCCAAGAAGTGATTGTGATTGATTGACTGGTAGCTCAATGTTTCCCTTTTCAAAGCACCTACATTGTGTTTTCATTAGTGGCTCTTTACATGCCCCCCCTTACAACCGAGGGTACACATTTCTCCGCACTCCCTTCACCGTTTATTTTTTGCAGCATTATTCCTAATGGCCATTCTGACTGCTGTGAGCTGATAGGTTTTTGTAATATGGGTATGCATATCATTAAAATTTTTAAAATTCATCATTTTCCTATGCCTTTTTGTTTTCTCTTAAAAGAAAAAACCGTGAGTACAATATAGCTCTCGAAATTCTCTTCTTCGAAGGTTGCCCTCAACTGAAGTTTTTGGTCGATTTTTGACCCCAGAAATTGTCTGGAGGGCAGGTGCCATTTACAGAACTGCAAGTTGGCGAAAATATAGTGACCTTTTGCAGTGGGTTCAAAGCTGCTGTTGTGGGAAACGGCCACAAGGAGGTAGCATTTCTCCATTCCCCAATCTGGGTACTAGGGCAGCAGAGCCTTTCTGGAAGTCATTGTCCAAGGTTGTAAATTAGAATGGAATTTGCCAGGAGAAATCCCCATATGTTTTTGTCTCATTACTTCTTCTTGGTTTTCAAAATTTTTTTAATCTGGGTAAAGTTTAGAATATTGTTTGTCCTAGGTGTACACAATCTGGTTCATTTGTACATTATGTATGTCTATTAATGTACAGATCCTCTTCCCATGTAAAATATTACAGTGTTCCGTCGACCTCCCTTGTTATATGTTCAGTCTTTTTGATACATGTATATAATATGTATTTGTATATGTATAGTAACTCTAATCTTCATTTCTCAATTTCCCCCCTCCTTTCCTTTTAGATGAGCATAGTTTGTTTTCTAAGCCTGTGAGTGTCTTTCTCTTTGGAAATATGTTCATCTGTGTCAGTTATTAGATAATGCCATAAGTGATAATATAGGATATAGGTCTTTTGCTTTCCGACCTACTTCATGTTTTGTGATTATCTCCAGGCTCATGTATGGTGCCTCAAAGAGCAGTGCTTCAATGTTTTCCATGGCTAATATTCCATTGTGTACATGGACCACTTCTTCTTGGTGCATTCCTCTGTTGATGGACATTTTCGTTGCTTCCAAGTGTTGCCTATGGTAAATATTGCTGGAGTGCAGGATTGCCAGCCTGTGATTTTTGAGTTTCATTTTCTCAGGTGATAGACCCAGCAGTGGGTATGATTGATTGACTGGTATGGTAGCTCAACGTTTACCTTTTCAAGGCACCTCAATTTTTCTTTCATTAGTGGCTCTTACCACGTCCCCCTTAGAATCGATGGTACGCATTTTCCACAATCATGTCAGCATTTATTGTTTGCAGCATTTTTGTTGATGGCCATTCTGACTGGTGTGAGCTGACAGGTTTTTGTAATTTGGGTTTACATGTCTGTAAAAATTCCTACAATTCATCATTTCTCCACGGCTTTATCTTTTTTGTTAAAAGAAAAAAGAAAAAAAGTGTTAATATGATATACCTCTTCAAATATTCTTTTTGAAAGGTTGCACTCTAGAATTTTTTGGTCGATTTTCGACCTCAGTATTTTTTGGAGGGCAGGTGTCATTTACAGAACTGCAATTGGTGAATATTTAGTGACCTTTTGAAGTTGCTTTAAAGCTGCTGTTGTGGGAAACGGCCACAAGGATGCAGCATTTCTCCATTCCCAAATCTGGGTACTAGGGCAGCAGAGCCGTTCTGGAAGTCGTTTGCCTAGGTTGTAAATTTGAATGGAATGTGCCAGGAAAACCCCCCATAAGTTTATGTCTCATTACACCTAGTTTGTTGTTTTAATTTTTTCAATTGGGGTAATGGTTAGAATGTTGCTTGTCCAAGGTGTACACACTCTGGTTCATCTACATATCCTATCTGCCTATTTATGTAGAGATTCTCTTACCGTGTAAATTATTACAGAGTGTTCCGTAAACCTTCTTTGCTATATGGTCTGTCTTTTTGATATATGTATATAATATGTATTTGTATACATATGGGAACGCTAATCTTCATTTATCCATTCCCCCCACCTTTCCTTTTAGATAAGCATAGTTTTTTTTAATAAGTCTGTGATTGACTTTCTCTGTGGAAATATGTTCATTTGTGTCAGTTATTAGATAACGCCTATAAGTGATATCATAGGATATAGGACTTTTGCTTTCCGACTTACCTCATGTTCTGTGATTATCTCCAAGATCATCTATGGTGCCTCAAAGAGCAGTGTTTCATTGTTTTCCATGGCTAGTATTCATTGTGTACATGGACCACTTCTTCTTTATCCTTTCATCTGTTGATGGACATTTTGGTTGCTTCACTGTCTTGTCTATTGTGAATAAGGCTGAAGTGCAGCTTTTGCAGCCCGGGTCTTCTTCATTCTGGTCTTCTCAGGTGAGAGGCCCATTGGTGCGCCTGCTGGATTGAATGGTACCTCAATTTTTCCTTTTAAACGCAGCTCCTTTCTGTTCTCATTATTAGCGTTTAACCCTTTTACATCTCCCCAGCAGCTAGAGGGTACACAGTTCTCTAAAACCTCTTCTGCAATTATTGTTTGTAGACTTTTTTCCAATGGTCAGTCGACTGGTGTGAGTTGAAAACTTTTTGTAGATTAGATTGCATGAGTCTAATACTTCCTGAGGTTGAGCTTTTATCCATTTTCCTTTCTTTAAAAAGAGAGTGAGTAAAACTTCCCTCTTCATAGTAACTTCTTGAAAATTCTGCCTGTTTTGAATTTTCTTTATCCATTCCCTACCTCAGCACAATTTTGAGGGCAGTTGTCCTTTACAGCCTTGGGTCATTTTGAATGGCAAGTGACCATTAGCTGTGGGTTAAAAGCTGCTCTTGCGGGAATTGGTCACAAGGCGGCAGCATTTCTCCTTTACCAAATCTGGTTACTAGGGCAACAGAGCCTTACTGGAAGTGGTGTTCTAGGTTGTAAATTAGAATGGAATGTGCGAGGAAAAAGCCCTTTAAGTTTATGTCTCATTACTTCTTGTTGGTATTTTTAACTTAATTTTTATTTTTTATCACAGCAAACTTGATTACAATGTTTTGTTTGTTCTAGGTGTGCAAGATGTGGTTCTTTCACACATATACATATAAATATTCTTCTTCGGATCCTTTTCCCATGTAGGTTATGACACAATGTTGAGAAGTCTTCTCTTGGTATTGCGTAGGTCTTTGGTGATTATATATTTCACATGTGTTTGTATCTCTCTGTTAACCTCAATATGGTAATGTATCCAATCCTCACACCTTACTATTTGGTGAACCATAAGTTTTTTTATTGATTCTATGATAGTGTTTCTCTGTGGAAATATCTTTGTCTGTATCATTTTTTAGGTAACCCCTATATGTGATATGATAGGATATGTGTCTTTCGCTTTCTCACTTACTCCAAGTTGCGTGATTACTTCTAGACTCATCTATAGTGCTGCAAATGGCATTGTTTCATTTTTTCACTAGCTCATATTCCATCTGTACAGGTAGAAGTTCTTCTTTGTCCACCCATCTGTCGGTGGACTTTTTGGTTACTTCCATATCTTGGCTATTGTAACACTATGCAATGCCGATTTGCGTGCCTGTCTCCTTCCAATTCTGTCTTCTTAGTTTATAGGTCCAGGAATAGGTCTGCTGGATCATATGGTAGCTCAATGTTTACCTTTTAAAGGCACCTCTATTCTGTTCTCCTTAGTGGCTCTTTCCAGGTTACGTCCCACTTAAAGTGAAGGGTATGTACTTCTTCCCAGCACCTTCAGCATTTATTCTTTGTAGTTTTTGCTGATGGTTATTCTGAGTGGTGTGAGCTGATACCTCTTTGTGGTTGAATTTGCATGTGTCTCATAATGCGTAGAAATTGAGCTTTAAGACATGTCCTTTTTATTTTTCCAGCTGTGATTAGAGCTTATTTCTTCAAAGTGTTTTCTTAAAGTATCTGTCACCATTTGAAATATTTTCGCCATTATCTCCCTCAAGACATTTTGAGGGCAGGTTTCATTTACAGCCCTGCAGTACTTGTTCATATGAAGTGACCATTAGCTCAGGCTTTAAACCTGCTTTTGCAGGTATCGGCCGAAGAGCGGCAGCCTTTCTACGTTCCCCTTGCTGGTAATAGGGAAACAGACCTACCGGCCAGTGGTGTTCTTCGGTTATAAATTAGAGTGCAATGTGCCCGGATAAACCCACAAATGTTGATGTCTCCTTGCTTCTGCTTCTTTTTAAATTTAATTTATATTTATTATTAGAGTAATATTCCATTGTGTACGTGGACCACTTCTTCTTGGTGCATTCCTCGGTTGATGGACATTTTCATTGCTTCCAAGGGCTGGCTATGGTAAATCTTGCTGGCGTACAGGTTTGCCAGCCTGTGACTCTTTGATTCTCATTTTCTCAGGTGATAGGCCAAGAAGTGATTGTGATTGATTGACTGGTAGCTCAATGTTTCCCTTTTCAAAGCACCTACATTGTGTTTTCATTAGTGGCTCTTTACATGCCCCCCCTTACAACCGAGGGTACACATTTCTCCGCACTCCCTTCACCGTTTATTTTTTGCAGCATTATTCCTAATGGCCATTCTGACTGCTGTGAGCTGATAGGTTTTTGTAATATGGGTATGCATATCATTAAAATTTTTAAAATTCATCATTTTCCTAAGCCTTTTTGTTTTCTCTTAAAAGAAAAAACCGTGAGTACAATATAGCTCTCGAAATTCTCTTCTTCGAAGGTTGCCCTCAACTGAAGTTTTTGGTCGATTTTTGACCCCAGAAATTGTCTGGAGGGCAGGTGCCATTTACAGAACTGCAAGTTGGCGAAAATATAGTGACCTTTTGCAGTGGGTTCAAAGCTGCTGTTGTGGGAAACGGCCACAAGGAGGTAGCATTTCTCCATTCCCCAATCTGGGTACTAGGGCAGCAGAGCCTTTCTGGAAGTCATTGTCCAAGGTTGTAAATTAGAATGGAATTTGCCAGGAGAAATCCCCATATGTTTTTGTCTCATTACTTCTTCTTGGTTTTCAAAATTTTTTTAATCTGGGTAAAGTTTAGAATATTGTTTGTCCTAGGTGTACACAATCTGGTTCATTTGTACATTATGTATGTCTATTAATGTACAGATCCTCTTCCCATGTAAAATATTACAGTGTTCCGTCGACCTCCCTTGTTATATGTTCAGTCTTTTTGATACATGTATATAATATGTATTTGTATATGTATAGTAACTCTAATCTTCATTTCTCAATTTCCCCCCTCCTTTCCTTTTAGATGAGCATAGTTTGTTTTCTAAGCCTGTGAGTGTCTTTCTCTTTGGAAATATGTTCATCTGTGTCAGTTATTAGATAATGCCATAAGTGATAATATAGGATATAGGTCTTTTGCTTTCCGACCTACTTCATGTTTTGTGATTATCTCCAGGCTCATGTATGGTGCCTCAAAGTGCAGTGCTTCAATGTTTTCCATGGCTAATATTCCATTGTGTACATGGACCACTTCTTCTTGGTGCATTCCTCTGTTGATGGACATTTTCGTTGCTTCCAAGTGTTGCCTATGGTAAATATTGCTGGAGTGCAGGATTGCCAGCCTGTGATTTTTGAGTTTCATTTTCTCAGGTGATAGACCCAGCAGTGGGTATGATTGATTGACTGGTATGGTAGCTCAACGTTTACCTTTTCAAGGCACCTCAATTTTTCTTTCATTAGTGGTTCTTACCACGTCCCCCTTAGAATCGATGGTACGCATTTCTCCACAATCATGTCAGCATTTATTGTTTGCAGCATTTTTGTTGATGGCCATTCTGACTGGTGTGAGCTGACAGGTTTTTGTAATTTGGGTTTACATGTCTGTAAAAATTCCTACAATTCATCATTTCTCCACGGCTTTATCTTTTTTGTTAAAAGAAAAAAAGTGTTAATATGATATACCTCTTCAAATATTCTTTTTGAAAGGTTGCACTCTAGAATTTTTTGGTCGATTTTCGACCTCAGTATTTTTTGGAGGGCAGGTGTCATTTACAGAACTGCAATTGGTGAATATTTAGTGACCTTTTGAAGTTGCTTTAAAGCTGCTGTTGTGGGAAACGGCCACAAGGATGCAACATTTCTCCATTCCCAAATCTGGGTACTAGGGCAGCAGAGCCGTTCTGGAAGTCGTTTGCCTAGGTTGTAAATTTGAATGGAATGTGCCAGGAAAACCCCCCATAAGTTTATGTCTCATTACACCTAGTTTGTTGTTTTAATTTTTTCAATTGGGGTAATGGTTAGAATGTTGCTTGTCCAAGGTGTACACACTCTGGTTCATCTACATATCCTATATGCCTATTTATGTAGAGATTCTCTTCCCGTGTAAATTATTACAGAGTGTTACGCAAACCTTCTTTGCTATATGGTCTGTCTTTTTGATATATGTATATAATATGTATTTGTATACATATGGTAACGCTAATCTTCATTTATCCATTCCCCCCACCTTTCCTTTTAGATAAGCATAGTTTTTTTTAATAAGTCTGTGATTGACTTTCTCTGTGGAAATATGTTCATTTGTGTCAGTTATTAGATAACGCCTATAAGTGATATCATAGGATATTGGACTTTTGCTTTCCGACTTACCTCATGTTCTGTGATTATCTCCAAGATCATCTATGGTGCCTCAAAGAGCAGTGTTTCATTGTTTTCCATGGCTAGTATTCATTGTGTACATGGACCACTTCTTCTTTATCCTTTCATCTGTTGATGGACATTTTGGTTGCTTCACTGTCTTGTCTATTGTGAATAAGGCTGAAGTGCAGCTTTTGCAGCCCGGGTCTTCTTCATTCTGGTCTTCTCAGGTGAGAGGCCCATTGGTGCGCCTGCTGGATTGAATGGCACCTCAATTTTTCCTTTTAAACGCAGCTCCTTTCTGTTCTCATTATGAGCGTTTAACCCTTTTACATCTCACCAGCAGCTAGAGGGTACACAGTTCTCTAAAACCTCTTCTGCATTTATTGTTTGTAGACTTTTTTCCAATGGTCAGTCGACTGCTGTGAGTTGAAAACTTTTTGTAGATTCGATTGCATGAGTCTAATACTTCCTGAGGCTGAGCTTTTATCCATTTTCCTTTCTTTAAAAAGAGAGTGAGTAAAACTTGCCTCTTCATAGTAACTTCTTGAAAATTCTGCCTGTTTTGAATTTTCTTTATCCATTCCCTACCTCAGCACAATTTTGAGGGCAGGTGTCCTTTACAGCCTTGAGTCATTTTGAATGGCAAGTGACCATTAGCTGTGGGTTAAAAGCTGCTCTTGCGGGAATTGGCCACAAGGCGGCAGAATTTCTCCTTTACCAAATCTGGTTAATAGGGCAACAGAGCCTTACTGGAAGTGGTGTTCTAGGTTGTAAATTAGAATGGAATGTGCGAGGAAAAAGCCCTTTAAGTTTATGTATCATTACTTCTTGTTGGTATTTTTAACTTAATTTTTATTTTTTATCACAGCAAACTTGATTACAATGTTTTGTTTGTTCTAGGTGTGCAAGATGTGGTTCTTTCACACATATACATATAAATATTCTTCTTCGGATCCTTTTCCCATGTAGGTTATGACACAATGTTGAGTAGTCTTCTCTTGGTATTGCGTAGGTCTTTGGTGATCATATATTTCACATGTGTTTGTATCTCTCTGTTAACCTCAATATGGTAATGTATCCAATCCTCACACCTTACTACTTGGTGAACCATAAGTTTTTTTATTGATTCTGTGATAGTGTTTCTCTGTGGAAATATCTTTGTTTGTATCATTTTTTAGGTAACCCCTATATGTGATATGATAGGATATGTGTCTTTCGCTTTCTCACTTACTCCAAGTTGCGTGATTACTTCTAGACTCATCTATAGTGCTGCAAATGGCATTGTTTCATTTTTTCACTAGCTCATATTCCATCTGTACAGGTAGAAGTTCTTCTTTGTCCAGCCATCTGTCGGTGGACTTTTTGGTTACTTCCATATCTTGGCTATTGTAACACTATGCAATGCCGATTTGCGTGCCTGTCTCCTTCCAATTCTGTCTTCTTAGTTTATAGGTCCAGGAATAGGTCTGCTGGATCATATGGTAGCTCAATGTTTACCTTTTAAAGGCACCTCTATTCTGTTCTCCTTACTGGCTCTTTCCAGGTTACGTCCCACTTAAAGTGGAGGGTATGTATTTCTTCCCAGCACCTTCAGCATTTATTCTTTGTAGTTTTTGCTGATGGTTATTCTGAGTGGTGTGAGCTGATACCTCTTTGTGGTTGAATTTGCATGTCTGTCATAATGCGTAGA